>NW_027362767.1:266585902-267010902 GCF_046119375.1 Phyllobates terribilis
ATGGTCTGATCACTGACAGGCTGACCCCCCACCCCTGTAATCTCTGCAGCAATGTGTATGGTCTGAGCACTGACAGGCTGACCACCCCCCCTGTAACCTCTGCAACAATGTGTATGGTCTGATCACTGACAGGCTGACCCCTCACCCCTGTAACCTCTGCAGCAATGAGTATGGTCTGAGCACTGACAGGCTGACCCCCACCCCTGTAACCTCTGCAGCAATGTGTATGGTCTGAGCACTGACAGGCTGACCCTCCACCCCTGTAACCTCTGCAGCAATGAGTATGGTCTGAGCACTGACAGGCTGACCACCCCCCCTGTAACCTCTGCAGCAATGTGTATGGTCTGAGCACTGACAGGCTGACCCCCCCCCTGTAACCTCTGCAGCAATGTGTATGGTCTGAGCACTGACAGGCTGACCCCCCCCAGCCCTGTAACTTCTGCAGCAATGTGTATGGTCTGATCACTGACAGGCTGACCCCCACCGCTGTAACCTCTGCAGCAATGTGTATCGTCTGATCACTGACAGGCTGACTCCTCACCCCTGTAACCTCTGCAGCAATGTGTATGGTCTGAGCACTGACAGGCTGACCCCCCCCCCCTGTAACCTCTGCAGCAATGTGTATGGTCTGATCACTGACAGGCTGACCCCTCACCCCTGTAACCTCTGCAGCAATGTGTATGGACTGAGCACTGACAGGCTGACCCCCACCCCTGTAACCTCTGCAGCAATGTGTATGGTCTGAGCACTGACAGGCTGACCCCCCCCCTGTAACCTCTGCAGCAATGTGTATGGTCTGAGCACTGACAGGCTGACCCCTCACCCCTGTAACCTCTGCAGCAATGTGTATGGTCTGAGCACTGACAGGCTGACCACCCCCCCATGTAACCTCTGCAGCAATGTGTATGGTCTGAGCACTGACAGGCTGACCACCCCCCCATGTAACCTCTGCAGCAATGTGTATGGTCTGAGCACTGACAGGCTGACCCCCCCCCTGTAACCTCTGCAGCAATGTGTATGGTCTGAGCACTGACAGGCTGACCCCTCACCCCTGTAACCTCTGCAACAATGTGTATGGTCTGAGCACTGACAGGCTGACCCCCACCCCTGTAACCTCTGCAGCAATGTGTATGGTCTGAGCACTGACAGGCTGACCCCCCCCCCTGTAACCTCTGCAGCAATGTGTATGGTCTGAGCACTGACAGGCTGACCCCCACCCCTGTAACCTCTGCAGCAATTTGTATGGTCTGAGCACTGACAGGCTGACCCCCATCCCTGTAACCTCTGCAGCAATGTGTATGGTCTGAGCACTGACAGGCTGACCCCCCACCCCTGTAACCTCTGCAGCAATGTGTATGGTCTGAGCACTGACAGGCTGACCCCCCCCCCCCTGTAACCTCTGCAGCAATGTGTATGGTCTGAGCACTGACAGGCTGACCCCTCACCCCTGTAACCTCTGCAGCAATGTGTATGGTCTGAGCACTGACAGGCTGACCACCCCCCCTGTAACCTCTGCAGCAATGTGTATGGTCTGAGCACTGACAGGCTGACCCCCCCCCCCCCCCCTGTAACCTCTGCAGCAATGTGTATGGTCTGAGCACTGACAGGCTGACCCTTCACCCCTGTAACCTCTGCAGCAATGTGTATGGCCTGAGCACTGACAGGCTGAGCCCCCCCTGTAACCTCTGCAGCAATGTGTATGGTCTGAGCACTGACAGGCTGACCCCCCCCTGTAACCTCTGCATCAATGTGTATGGTCTGAGGACTGACAGGCTGACCCCCCACCTTGTAACCTCTGCAGCAATGTGTATGGTCTGAGCACTGACAGGCTGACCCCCCCACCCCTGTAACCTCTGAAGCAATGTGTATGGTCTGAGGACTGACAGGCTGACCCCTCACCCCTGTAACCTCTAAAGCAATGTGTATGGTCTGAGCACTGACAGGCTGACCCCCCCCCCCTGTAACCTCTGCAGCAATGTGTATGGTCTGAGGACTGACAGGCTGACCCCCCCTGTAACCTCTACAGCAATGTGTATGGTCTGAGCACTGACAGGCTGACCCCCCCTGTAACCTCTGCAGCAATGTGTATGGTCTGAGCACTGACAGGCTGACCCCCCACCCCTGTAACCTCTGAAGCAATGTGTATGGTCTGATCACTGACAGGCTGACCCCCCCCCCCTGTAATCTCTGCAGCAATGTGTATGGTCTGATCACTGACAGGCTGATCCCCCCCCCTGTAATCTCTGCAGCAATGTGTATGGTCTGAGCACTGACAGGCTGACCCCACCCCTGTAACCTCTGCAGCAATGTGTATGGTCTGATCACTGACAGGCTGACCTCCCACCCCTGAAATCTCTGCAGCAATGTGTATGGTCTGAGCACTGACAGGCTGACCCCCACCCCTGTAACCTCTGCAGCAATGTGTATGGCCTGAGCACTGACAGGCTGCCCCCCCCCCTGTAACCTCTGCAGCAATGTGTATGGTCTGATCACTGACAGGCTGACCCTCCACCCCTGTAACCTCTGCAGCAATGTGTATGGTCTGAGCACTGACAGGCTGACCCCCCCCCCTGTAACCTCTGCAGCAATGTGTATGGTCTGAGCACTGACAGGCTGACCCCCCACCTTGTAACCTCTGCAGCAATGTGTATGGTCTGAGCACTGACAGGCGGACCCCCCCCCCTGTAACCTCTGCAGCAATGTGTATGGTCTGAGCACTGACAGGCTGACCCCCCCCCTGTAATCTCTGCAGCAATGTGTATGGTCTGAGCACTGACAGGCTGACCCCCCCCTGTAATCTCTGCAGCAATGTGTATGGCCTGAGCACTGACAGGCTGACCCCTCACCCCTGTAACCTCTGCAGCAATGTGTATGGTCTGATCACTGACAGGCTGCCCCCCCCACCCCTGTAACCTCTGAAGCAATGTGTATGGTCTGATCACTGACAGGCTGACCCCTCACCCCTGTAATCTCTGCAGCAATGTGTATGGTCTGAGCACTGACAGGCTGACCCCCCCCCTGTAACCTCTGCAGCAATGTGTATGGTCTGAGCACTGACAGGCTGACCCCCCCCAGCCCTGTAACTTCTGCAGCAATGTGTATGGTCTGAGCACTGACAGGCTGACCCCTCACCCCTGTAACCTCTGCAGCAATGTGTATGGTCTGAGCACTGACAGGCTGACCCCTCACCCCTGTAACCTCTGCAGCAATGTGTATGGACTGAGCACTGACAGGCTGACCCCCACCCCTGTAACCTCTGCAGCAATGTGTATGGTCTGAGCACTGACAGGCTGACCCCCCCCCTGTAACCTCTGCAGCAATGTGTATGGTCTGAGCACTGACAGGCTGACCCCTCACCCCTGTAACCTCTGCAGCAATGTGTATGGTCTGAGCACTGACAGGCTGACCACCCCCCCATGTAACCTCTGCAGCAATGTGTATGGTCTGAGCACTGACAGGCTGACCACCCCCCCATGTAACCTCTGCAGCAATGTGTATGGTCTGAGCACTGACAGGCTGACCCCCCCCCCTGAAACCTCTGCAGCAATGTGTATGGTCTGAGCACTGACAGGCTGACCCCCACCCCTGTAACCTCTGCAGCAATGTGTATGGTCTGAGCACTGACAGGCTGACCCCCCCCCTGTAACCTCTGCAGCAATGTGTATGGTCTGAGCACTGACAGGCTGACCCCTCACCCCTGTAACCTCTGCAACAATGTGTATGGTCTGAGCACTGACAGGCTGACCCCCACCCCTGTAACCTCTGCAGCAATGTGTATGGTCTGAGCACTGACAGGCTGACCCCCATCCCTGTAACCTCTGCAGCAATGTGTATGGTCTGAGCACTGACAGGCTGACCCCCCACCCCTGTAACCTCTGCAGCAATGTGTATGGTCTGAGCACTGACAGGCTGACCCCCCCCCCCCTGTAACCTCTGCAGCAATGTGTATGGTCTGAGCACTGACAGGCTGACCCCTCACCCCTGTAACCTCTGCAGCAATGTGTATGGTCTGAGCACTGACAGGCTGACCACCCCCCCTGTAACCTCTGCAGCAATGTGTATGGTCTGAGCACTGACAGGCTGACCCCCCCCCCCCCCTGTAACCTCTGCAGCAATGTGTATGGTCTGAGCACTGACAGGCTGACCCTTCACCCCTGTAACCTCTGCAGCAATGTGTATGGCCTGAGCACTGACAGGCTGAGCCCCCCCTGTAACCTCTGCAGCAATGTGTATGGTCTGAGCACTGACAGGCTGACCCCCCCCTGTAACCTCTGCAGCAATGTGTATGGTCTGAGGACTGACAGGCTGACCCCCCACCTTGTAACCTCTGCAGCAATGTGTATGGTCTGAGCACTGACAGGCTGACCCCCCCACCCCTGTAACCTCTGAAGCAATGTGTATGGTCTGAGGACTGACAGGCTGACCCCTCACCCCTGTAACCTCTAAAGCAATGTGTATGGTCTGAGCACTGACAGGCTGACCCCCCCCCCTGTAACCTCTGCAGCAATGTGTATGGTCTGAGGACTGACAGGCTGACCCCCCCTGTAACCTCTACAGCAATGTGTATGGTCTGAGCACTGACAGGCTGACCCCCCCTGTAACCTCTGCAGCAATGTGTATGGTCTGAGCACTGACAGGCTGACCCCCCACCCCTGTAACCTCTGAAGCAATGTGTATGGTCTGATCACTGACAGGCTGACCCCCCCCCCTGTAATCTCTGCAGCAATGTGTATGGTCTGATCACTGACAGGCTGATCCCCCCCCCTGTAATCTCTGCAGCAATGTGTATGGTCTGAGCACTGACAGGCTGACCCCACCCCTGTAACCTCTGCAGCAATGTGTATGGTCTGATCACTGACAGGCTGACCTCCCACCCCTGAAATCTCTGCAGCAATGTGTATGGTCTGAGCACTGACAGGCTGACCCCCACCCCTGTAACCTCTGCAGCAATGTGTATGGCCTGAGCACTGACAGGCTGCCCCCCCCCCTGTAACCTCTGCAGCAATGTGTATGGTCTGATCACTGACAGGCTGACCCTCCACCCCTGTAACCTCTGCAGCAATGTGTATGGTCTGAGCACTGACAGGCTGACCCCCCCCCCCCTGTAACCTCTGCAGCAATGTGTATGGTCTGAGCACTGACAGGCTGACCCCCCACCTTGTAACCTCTGCAGCAATGTGTATGGTCTGAGCACTGACAGGCGGACCCCCCCCCCTGTAACCTCTGCAGCAATGTGTATGGTCTGAGCACTGACAGGCTGACCCCCCCCCTGTAATCTCTGCAGCAATGTGTATGGTCTGAGCACTGACAGGCTGACCCCTCACCCCTGTAACCTCTGCAGCAATGTGTATGGTCTGATCACTGACAGGCTGCCCCCCCCACCCCTGTAACCTCTGAAGCAATGTGTATGGTCTGATCACTGACAGGCTGACCCCCCACCCCTGTAATCTCTGCAGCAATGTGTATGGTCTGAGCACTGACAGGCTGACCACCCCCCCTGTAACCTCTGCAACAATGTGTATGGTCTGATCACTGACAGGCTGACCCCTCACCCCTGTAACCTCTGCAGCAATGAGTATGGTCTGAGCACTGACAGGCTGACCCCCACCCCTGTAACCTCTGCAGCAATGTGTATGGTCTGAGCACTGACAGGCTGACCCTCCACCCCTGTAACCTCTGCAGCAATGAGTATGGTCTGAGCACTGACAGGCTGACCCCCCACCCCTGTAACCTCTGCAGCAATGTGTATGGTCTGAGCACTGACAGGCTGACCCCTCACCCCTGTAACCTCTGCAGCAATGTGTATGGTCTGATCACTGACAGGCTGCCCCCCCCACCCCTGTAACCTCTGAAGCAATGTGTATGGTCTGATCACTGACAGGCTGACCCCCCACCCCTGTAATCTCTGCAGCAATGTGTATGGTCTGAGCACTGACAGGCTGACCACCCCCCCTGTAACCTCTGCAACAATGTGTATGGTCTGATCACTGACAGGCTGACCCCTCACCCCTGTAACCTCTGCAGCAATGAGTATGGTCTGAGCACTGACAGGCTGACCCCCACCCCTGTAACCTCTGCAGCAATGTGTATGGTCTGAGCACTGACAGGCTGACCCTCCACCCCTGTAACCTCTGCAGCAATGAGTATGGTCTGAGCACTGACAGGCTGACCACCCCCCCTGTAACCTCTGCAGCAATGTGTATGGTCTGAGCACTGACAGGCTGACCCCCCCCCTGTAACCTCTGCAGCAATGTGTATGGTCTGAGCACTGACAGGCTGACCCCCCCCAGCCCTGTAACTTCTGCAGCAATGTGTATGGTCTGAGCACTGACAGGCTGACCCCCACCGCTGTAACCTCTGCAGCAATGTGTATGGTCTGATCACTGACAGGCTGACTCCTCACCCCTGTAACCTCTGCAGCAATGTGTATGGTCTGAGCACTGACAGGCTGACCCCCCCCCCTGTAACCTCTGCAGCAATGTGTATGGTCTGATCACTGACAGGCTGACCCCTCACCCCTGTAACCTCTGCAGCAATGTGTATGGACTGAGCACTGACAGGCTGACCCCCACCCCTGTAACCTCTGCAGCAATGTGTATGGTCTGAGCACTGACAGGCTGACCCCCCCCCTGTAACCTCTGCAGCAATGTGTATGGTCTGAGCACTGACAGGCTGACCCCTCACCCCTGTAACCTCTGCAGCAATGTGTATGGTCTGAGCACTGACAGGCTGACCACCCCCCCATGTAACCTCTGCAGCAATGTGTATGGTCTGAGCACTGACAGGCTGACCACCCCCCCATGTAACCTCTGCAGCAATGTGTATGGTCTGAGCACTGACAGGCTGACCCCCCCCCCTGAAACCTCTGCAGCAATGTGTATGGTCTGAGCACTGACAGGCTGACCCCCACCCCTGTAACCTCTGCAGCAATGTGTATGGTCTGAGCACTGACAGGCTGACCCCCCCCCTGTAACCTCTGCAGCAATGTGTATGGTCTGAGCACTGACAGGCTGACCCCTCACCCCTGTAACCTCTGCAACAATGTGTATGGTCTGAGCACTGACAGGCTGACCCCCACCCCTGTAACCTCTGCAGCAATGTGTATGGTCTGAGCACTGACAGGCTGACCCCCCCCCTGTAACCTCTGCAGCAATGTGTATGGTCTGAGCACTGACAGGCTGACCCCCACCCCTGTAACCTCTGCAGCAATTTGTATGGTCTGAGCACTGACAGGCTGACCCCCATCCCTGTAACCTCTGCAGCAATGTGTATGGTCTGAGCACTGACAGGCTGACCCCCCACCCCTGTAACCTCTGCAGCAATGTGTATGGTCTGAGCACTGACAGGCTGACTCCCCCCCCCCCCCCTGTAACCTCTGCAGCAATGTGTATGGTCTGAGCACTGACAGGCTGACCCCTCACCCCTGTAACCTCTGCAGCAATGTGTATGGTCTGAGCACTGACAGGCTGACCACCCCCCCTGTAACCTCTGCAGCAATGTGTATGGTCTGAGCACTGACAGGCTGACCCCCCCCCCCCCCGTAACCTCTGCAGCAATGTGTATGGTCTGAGCACTGACAGGCTGACCCTTCACCCCTGTAACCTCTGCAGCAATGTGTATGGCCTGAGCACTGACAGGCTGAGCCCCCCCTGTAACCTCTGCAGCAATGTGTATGGTCTGAGCACTGACAGGCTGACCCCCCACCCCTGTAACCTCTGCAGCAATGTGTATGGTCTGAGCACTGACAGGCTGACCCCCCCCCTGTAACCTCTGCAGCAATGTGTATGGTCTGAGGACTGACAGGCTGACCCCTCACCCCTGTAACCTCTGCAGCAATGTGTATGGTCTGAGCACTGACAGGCTGACCCCTCACCCCTGTAACCTCTGAAGCAATGTGTATGGTCTGATCACTGACAGGCTGACCCCTCACCCCTGTAACCTCTGCAGCAATGTGTATGGTCTGAGCACTGACAGGCTGACCCCTCACCCCTGTAACCTCTGAAGCAATGTGTATGGTCTGATCACTGACAGGCTGCCCCCCCCCACCCCTGTAACCTCTGAAGCAATGTGTATGGCCTGAGCACTGACAGGCTGACCCCCCCCCCCTCTAACCTCTGCAGCAATGTGTATGGTCTGAGCACTGACAGGCAGACCCCCCCCCCTGTAACCTCTGCAGCAATGTGTATGGTCTGAGCACTGACAGCCTGACCCCCCACCTTGTAACCTCTACAGCAATGTGTATGGTCTGAGCACTGACAGCCTGACCCCCCACCTTGTAACCTCTGCAGCAATGTGTATGGTCTGAGCACTGACAGCCTGACCCTCCACCCCTGTAACCTCTGCAGCAATGTGTATGGTCTGAGCACTGACAGGCTGACCACCCCCCCTGTAACCTCTGCAGCAATGTGTATGGTCTGATCACTGACAGGCTGACCCCCCCCCCCTGTAACCTCTGCAGCAATGTGTATGGTCTGAGCACTGACAGGCTGACCCCCCCAGCCCTGTAACCTCTGCAGCAATATGTATGGTCTGAGCACTGACAGGCTGACCCTCCACCCCTGTAACCTCTGAAGCAATGTGTATGGTCTGAGCACTGACAGGCGGACCCCCCCAGCCCTGTCACCTCTGCAGCAATGTGTATGGTCTGAGCACTGACAGGCTGACCCCCCCCCCCCTGTAACCTCTGCAGCAATGTGTATGGTCTGAGCACTGACAGGCTGACCCCCCCCCTGTAACCTCTGCAGCAATGTGTATGGTCTGATCACTGACAGGCTGACCCCCCACCCCTGTAACCTCTGCAGCAATGTGTATGGTCTGAGCACTGACAGGCTGACCCCCCCCCTGTAACCTCTGCAGCAATGTGTATGGTCTGATCAGTGACAGGCTGACCCCTCAACCCTGTAACCTCTGCAGCAATGTGTATGGTCTGAGCACTGACAGGCTGACCCCTCACCCCTGTAACCTCTGCAGCAATGTGTATGGTCTGAGCACTGACAGGCTGACCCCCACCCCTGTAACCTCTGCAGCAATGTGTATGGCCTGAGCACTGACAGGCTGACCCCTCACCCCTGTAACCTCTGCAGCAATGTGTATGGTCTGAGAACTGACAGGCTGACCCCCCCCCCCTGTAACCTCTGCAGCAATGTGTATGGTCTGAGCACTGACAGGCTGACCCCCCCCCCCGTAACCTCTTCAGCAATGTGTATGGTCTGAGCACTGACAGGCTGACCCCTCACCCCTGTAACCTCTGCAGCAATGTGTATGGTCTGAGCACTGACAGGCTGACCCCTCACCCCTGTAACCTCTGCAGCAATGTGTATGGTCTGAGCACTGACAGGCTGACCCCTCATCCCTGTAACCTCTGCAGCAATGTGTATGGTCTGAGCACTGACAGGCTGACCCTCCACCCCTGTAACCTCTGCAGCAATGTGTATGGTCTGAGCACTGACAGGCTGACCCCTCACCCCTGTAACCTCTGCAGCAATGTGTATGGTCTGATCACTGACAGGCTGACCCCCCCCCCTGTAACCTCTTCAGCAATGTGTATGGTCTGAGCACTGACAGGCTGACCCCTCACCTCTGTAACCTCTGCAGCAATGTGTATGGTCTGAGCACGGACAGGCTGACCCCCCACCCCTGTAACCTCTGCAGCAATGTGTATGGTCTGAGCACTGACAGGCTGACCCCTCACCCCTGTAACCTCTGCAGCAATGTGTATGGTCTGAGCACTGACAGGCTGACCCCCCCCCCCTGTAACCTCTGCAGCAATGTGTATGGTCTGAGCACTGACAGGCTGACCCCCCCCTCCTGTAACCTCTGCAGCAATGTGTATGGTCTGAGCACTGACAGGCTGACCCCCCCCCCCCTGTAACCTCTGCAGCAATGTGTATGGTCTGAGCACTGACAGGCTGACCCCCCCTCCTGTAACCTCTGCAGCAATATGTATGGTCTGAGGACTGACAGGCTGACCCCCCACCCCTGTAACCTCTGCAGCAATGTGTATGGTCTGATCACTGACAGGCTGCCCCCCACCCCTGTAACCTCTGCAGCAATGTGTATGGTCTGAGCACTGACAGGCTTACCCCCCACCCCTGTAACCTCTGCAGCAATGTGTATGGTCTGATCACTGACAGGCTGACCCCTCACCCCTGTAACCTCTGCAGCAATGTGTATGGTCTGAGCACTGACAGGCTGACCCCCCCCCTGTAACCTCTTCAGCAATGTGTATGGTCTGAGCACTGACAGGCTGACCCCTCACCCCTGTAACCTCTTCAGCAATGTGTATGGTCTGAGCACTGACAGGCTGACCCCTCACCCCTGTAACCTCTGCAGCAATGTGTATGGTCTGAGCACTGACAGGCTGACCCCCCCACGCCTGTAACCTCTGCAGCAATGTGTATGGTCTGAGCACTGACAGGCTGACCCCCCCTCCTGTAACCTCTGCAGCAATGTGTATGGTCTGAGCACTGACAGGCTGACCCCCCCCTGTAACCTCTGCAGCAATGTGTATGGTCTGAACACTGACAGGCTGACCCCCCCCTGTAACCTCTGCAGCAATGTGTATGGTCTGATCACTGACAGGCTGACCCCCCCCCCCTGTAACCTCTGAAGCAATGTGTATGGTCTGATCACTGACAGGCTGACCCCCCACCCTGTAACCTCTGCAGCAATGTGTATGGTCTGAGCACTGACAGGCTGACCCTTCACCCCTGTAACCTCTGCAGCAATGTGTATCGTCTGAGCACTGACAGGCTGACCCTTCACCCCTGTAACCTCTGCAGCAATGTGTATGGTCTGAGCACTGACAGGCTGCCCCCACCCCTGTAACCTCTGCAGCAATGTGTATGGTCTGAGCACTGACAGGCTGACCCCTCACCCCTGTAACCTCTGCAGCAATGTGTATGGTCTGAGCACTGACAGGCTGACCCCTCACCCCTGTAACCTCTGCAGCAATGTGTATGGTCTGAGCACTGACAGGCTGACCCCTCAGCCCTGTAACCTCTGCAGCAATGTGTATGGTCTGAGCACTGACAGGCTGACCCCTCACCCCTTTAACCTCTGCAGCAATGTGTATGGTGTGATCACTGACAGGCTGACCCCCGCCCACCCCTGTAACCTCTGCAGCAATGTGTATGGTCTGAGCACTGACAGGCTGACCCCATCACCCCTGTAACCTCTGCAGCAATGTGTATGGTCTGAGCACTGACAGGCTGCCCCCCACCCCTGTAACCTCTGCAGCAATGTGTATGGTCTGAGCACTGACAGGCTGACCCTTCACCCCTGTAACCTCTGCAGCAATGTGTATGGTCTGAGCACCGACAGGCTGACCCCTCACCCCTGTAACCTCTGCAGCAATGTGTATGGTCTTATCACTGACAGGCTGACCCCATCACCCCTGTAACCTCTGCAGCAATGTGTATGGTCTGATCACTGACAGGCTGACCCCCACCCCTGTAACCTCTGCAGCAATGTGTATGGTCTGAGCACTGACAGGCTGACCCCTCACCCCTGTAACCTCTGCAGCAATGTGTATGGTCTGATCACTGACAGGCTAACCCCTCACCCCTGTAACCTCTGCAGCAATGTGTATGATCTGAGCACTGACAGGCTGACCCCTCACCCCTGTAACCTCTGCAGCAATGTGTATGGTCTGAGCAGTGACAGGCTGACCTTCCCACCCCTGTAACCTCTGCAGCAATGTGTATGGTCTGAGCACTGACAGGCTGACCCCTCACCCCTGTAACCTCTGAAGCAATGTGTATGGTTTGATCACTGACAGGCTGACCCCTCACCCCTGTAACGTCTGCAGCAATGTGTATGGTCTGAGCACTGACAGGCTGACCCCTCACCCCTGTAACCTCTGCAGCAATGTGTATGGTCTGAGCACTGACAGGCTGACCCCTCACCCCTGTAACCTCTGAAGCAATGTGTATGGTTTGATCACTGACAGGCTGACCCCTCACCCCTGTAACCTCTGCAGCAATGTGTATGGTCTGAGCACTGACAGGCTGACCCCTCACCCCTGTAACCTCTGAAGCAATGTGTATGGTTTGATCACTGACAGGCTGACCCCTCACCCCTGTAACCTCTGCAGCAATGTGTATGGTCTGAGCACTGACAGGCTGACCCCTCACCCCTGTAACCTCTGCAGCAATGTGTATGGTCTGAGCACTGACAGGCTGACCCCTCACCCCTGTAACCTCTGAAGCAATGTGTATGGTTTGATCACTGACAGGCTGACCCCTCACCCCTGTAACCTCTGCAGCAATGTGTATGGTCTGAGCACTGACAGGCTGACCCTTCACCCCTGTAACCTCTGCAGCAATGTGTATGGTCTGAGCACTGACAGGCTGACAACTCACCCCTGTAACCTCTGCAGCAATGTGTATGGTCTGAGCACTGACAGGCTGACCCCTCACCCCTGTAACCTCTGAAGCAATGTGTATGGTTTCATCACTGACAGGCTGACCCGTCACCCCTGTAACCTCTGCAGCAATGTGTATGGTCTGAGCACTGACAGGCTGACCCTTCACCCCTGTAACCTCTGCAGCAATGTGTATGGTCTGAGCACTGACAGGCTGCACCCCACCCCTGTAACCTCTGCAGCAATGTGTATGGTCTGATCACTGACAGGCTGACCCCCACCCCTGTAACCTCTGCAGCAATGTGTATGGTCTGAGCACTGACAGGCTGCCCCCCACCCCTGTAACCTCTGCAGCAATGTGTATGGTCTGAGCACTGACAGGCTGACCCCCACCCCTGTAACCTCTGCAGTAATGTGTATGGTCTGAGCACTGACAGGCTGACCCCCACGCCTGTAACCTCTGCAGCAATGTGTATGGTCTGAGCACTGACAGGCTGACCCCCCCCACCCCTGTAACCTCTGCAGCAATGTGTATGGTCTGAGCACTGACAGGCTGCCCCCCACCCCTGTAACCTCTGCAGCAATGTGTATGGTCTGAGCACTGACAGGCTGACCCCCACCCCTGTAACCTCTGAAGCAATGTGTATGGTCTGAGCACTGACAGGCTGACCACCCCCCCTGTAACCTCTGCAGTAATGTGTATGGTCTGAGCACTGACAGGCTGACCCCATCACCCCTGTAACCTCTGCAGCAATGTGTATGGTCTGATCACTGACAGGCTGACCCCCACCCCTGTAACCTCTGCAGCAATGTGTATGGTCTGAGCACTGACAGGCTGACCCCCACCCCTGTAACCTCTGCAGCAATGTGTATGGTCTGAGCACTGACAGGCTGCCCCCCACCCCTGTAACCTCTGCAGCAATGTGTATGGTCTGATCACTGACAGGCTGACCCCCACCCCTGTAACCTCTGCAGCAATGTGTATGGTCTGAGCACTGACAGGCTGACCCCCACCCCTGTAACCTCTGCAGCAATGTGTATGGTCTGAGCACTGACAGGCTGACCCCCCCCCCCCTGTAACCTCTGCAGCAATGTGTATGGTCTGAGGACTGACAGGGTGACCCCCCCCCCCTGTAACCTCTGCAGCAATGTGTATAGTCTGAGCACTGACAGGCTGACCCCTCACCCCTGTAACCTCTGCAGCAATGTGTATGGTCTGAGCACTGACAGGCTGACCCCTCACCCCTGTAACCTCTGAAGCAATGTGTATGGTTTGATCACTGACAGGCTGACCCCTCACCCCTGTAACCTCTGCAGCAATGTGTATGGTCTGAGCACTGACAGGCTGACCCTTCACCCCTGTAACCTCTGCAGCAATGTGTATGGTCTGAGCACTGACAGGCTGACCCCTCACCCCTGTAACCTCTGCAGCAATGTGTATGGTCTTATCACTGACAGGCTGACCCCATCACCCCTGTAACCTCTGCAGCAATGTGTATGGTCTGATCACTGACAGGCTGACCCCCACCCCTGTAACCTCTGCTGCAATGTGTATGGTCTGAGCACTGACAGGCTGACCCCCCACCCTGTAACCTCTTCAGCAATGTGTATGGTCTGAGCACTGACAGGCTGACCCCTCACCCCTGTAACCTCTGCAGCAATGTGTATGGTCTGATCACTGACAGGCTAACCCCTCACCCCTGTAACCTCTGCAGCAATGTGTATTATCTGAGCACTGACAGGCTGACCCCTCACCCCTGTAACCTCTGCAGCAATGTGTATGGTCTGAGCAGTGACAGGCTGACCTTCCCACCCCTGTAACCTCTGCAGCAATGTGTATGGTCTGAGCACTGACAGGCTGACCCCTCACCCCTGTAACCTCTGAAGCAATGTGTATGTTTTGATCACTGACAGGCTGACCCCCCACCCCTGTAACCTCTGCAGCAATGTGTATGGTCTGAGCACTGACAGGCTGACCCCCCCCCCCTGTAACCTCTGCAGCAATGTGTATGGTCTGAGGACTGACAGGGTGACCCCCCCCCTGTAACCTCTGCAGCAATGTGTATAGTCTGAGCACTGACAGGCTGACCCCTCACCCCTGTAACCTCTGCAGCAATGTGTATGGTCTGAGCACTGACAGGCTGACCCCTCACCCCTGTAACCTCTGAAGCAATGTGTATGGTTTGATCACTGACAGGCTGACCCCTCACCCCTGTAACCTCTGCAGCAATGTGTATGGTCTGAGCCCTGACAGGCTGACCCTTCACCCCTGTAACCTCTGCAGCAATGTGTATGGTCTGAGCACTCACAGGCTGACCCCTCACCCCTGTAACCTCTGCAGCAATGTGTATGGTCTTATCACTGACAGGCTGACCCCATCACCCCTGTAACCTCTGCAGCAATGTGTATGGTCTGATCACTGACAGGCTGACCCCCACCCCTGTAACCTCTGCTGCAATGTGTATGGTCTGAGCACTGACAGGCTGACCCCCCACCCTGTAACCTCTTCAGCAATGTGTATGGTCTGAGCACTGACAGGCTGACCCCTCACCCCTGTAACCTCTGCAGCAATGTGTATGGTCTGATCACTGACAGGCTAACCCCTCACCCCTGTAACCTCTGCAGCAATGTGTATTATCTGAGCACTGACAGGCTGACCCCTCACCCCTGTAACCTCTGCAGCAATGTGTATGGTCTGAGCAGTGACAGGCTGACCTTCCCACCCCTGTAACCTCTGCAGCAATGTGTATGGTCTGAGCACTGACAGGCTGACCCCTCACCCCTGTAACCTCTGCAGCAATGTGTATGGTCTGAGCACTGACAGGCTGACCCCCCCACGCCTGTAACCTCTGCAGCAATGTGTATGGTCTGAGCACTGACAGGCTGACCCCCCCTCCTGTAACCTCTGCAGCAATGTGTATGGTCTGAGCACTGACAGGCTGACCCCCCCCTGTAACCTCTGCAGCAATGTGTATGGTCTGAACACTGACAGGCTGACCCCCCCCTGTAACCTCTGCAGCAATGTGTATGGTCTGATCACTGACAGGCTGACCCCCCCCCCTGTAACCTCTGAAGCAATGTGTATGGTCTGATCACTGACAGGCTGACCCCCCACCCTGTAACCTCTGCAGCAATGTGTATGGTCTGAGCACTGACAGGCTGACCCTTCACCCCTGTAACCTCTGCAGCAATGTGTATCGTCTGAGCACTGACAGGCTGACCCTTCACCCCTGTAACCTCTGCAGCAATGTGTATGGTCTGAGCACTGACAGGCTGCCCCCACCCCTGTAACCTCTGCAGCAATGTGTATGGTCTGAGCACTGACAGGCTGACCCCTCACCCCTGTAACCTCTGCAGCAATGTGTATGGTCTGAGCACTGACAGGCTGACCCCTCACCCCTGTAACCTCTGCAGCAATGTGTATGGTCTGAGCACTGACAGGCTGACCCCTCAGCCCTGTAACCTCTGCAGCAATGTGTATGGTCTGAGCACTGACAGGCTGACCCCTCACCCCTTTAACCTCTGCAGCAATGTGTATGGTGTGATCACTGACAGGCTGACCCCCGCCCACCCCTGTAACCTCTGCAGCAATGTGTATGGTCTGAGCACTGACAGGCTGACCCCATCACCCCTGTAACCTCTGCAGCAATGTGTATGGTCTGAGCACTGACAGGCTGCCCCCCACCCCTGTAACCTCTGCAGCAATGTGTATGGTCTGAGCACTGACAGGCTGACCCTTCACCCCTGTAACCTCTGCAGCAATGTGTATGGTCTGAGCACCGACAGGCTGACCCCTCACCCCTGTAACCTCTGCAGCAATGTGTATGGTCTTATCACTGACAGGCTGACCCCATCACCCCTGTAACCTCTGCAGCAATGTGTATGGTCTGATCACTGACAGGCTGACCCCCACCCCTGTAACCTCTGCAGCAATGTGTATGGTCTGAGCACTGACAGGCTGACCCCTCACCCCTGTAACCTCTGCAGCAATGTGTATGGTCTGATCACTGACAGGCTAAACCCTCACCCCTGTAACCTCTGCAGCAATGTGTATGATCTGAGCACTGACAGGCTGACCCCTCACCCCTGTAACCTCTGCAGCAATGTGTATGGTCTGAGCAGTGACAGGCTGACCTTCCCACCCCTGTAACCTCTGCAGCAATGTGTATGGTCTGAGCACTGACAGGCTGACCCCTCACCCCTGTAACCTCTGAAGCAATGTGTATGGTTTGATCACTGACAGGCTGACCCCTCACCCCTGTAACGTCTGCAGCAATGTGTATGGTCTGAGCACTGACAGGCTGACCCCTCACCCCTGTAACCTCTGCAGCAATGTGTATGGTCTGAGCACTGACAGGCTGACCCCTCACCCCTGTAACCTCTGAAGCAATGTGTATGGTTTGATCACTGACAGGCTGACCCCTCACCCCTGTAACCTCTGCAGCAATGTGTATGGTCTGAGCACTGACAGGCTGACCCCTCACCCCTGTAACCTCTGAAGCAATGTGTATGGTTTGATCACTGACAGGCTGACCCCTCACCCCTGTAACCTCTGCAGCAATGTGTATGGTCTGAGCACTGACAGGCTGACCCCTCACCCCTGTAACCTCTGCAGCAATGTGTATGGTCTGAGCACTGACAGGCTGACCCCTCACCCCTGTAACCTCTGAAGCAATGTGTATGGTTTGATCACTGACAGGCTGACCCCTCACCCCTGTAACCTCTGCAGCAATGTGTATGGTCTGAGCACTGACAGGCTGACCCTTCACCCCTGTAACCTCTGCAGCAATGTGTATGGTCTGAGCACTGACAGGCTGACAACTCACCCCTGTAACCTCTGCAGCAATGTGTATGGTCTGAGCACTGACAGGCTGACCCCTCACCCCTGTAACCTCTGAAGCAATGTGTATGGTTTCATCACTGACAGGCTGACCCGTCACCCCTGTAACCTCTGCAGCAATGTGTATGGTCTGAGCACTGACAGGCTGACCCTTCACCCCTGTAACCTCTGCAGCAATGTGTATGGTCTGAGCACTGACAGACTGCACCCCACCCCTGTAACCTCTGCAGCAATGTGTATGGTCTGATCACTGACAGGCTGACCCCCACCCCTGTAACCTCTGCAGCAATGTGTATGGTCTAAACACTGACAGGCTGACCCCCACCCCTGTAACCTCTGCAGCAATGTGTATGGTCTGAGCACTGACAGGCTGACCCCCACCCCTGTAACCTCTGCAGTAATGTGTATGGTCTGAGCACTGACAGGCTGACCCCCACCCCTGTAACCTCTGCAGCAATGTGTATGGTCTGAGCACTGACAGGCTGACCCCCCCACCCCTGTAACCTCTGCAGCAATGTGTATGGTCTGAGCACTGACAGGCTGCCCCCCACCCCTGTAACCTCTGCAGCAATGTGTATGGTCTGAGCACTGACAGGCTGACCCCCACCCCTGTAACCTCTGCAGCAATGTGTATGGTCTGAGCACTGACAGGCTGACCACCCCCCCTGTAACCTCTGCAGTAATGTGTATGGTCTGAGCACTGACAGGCTGACCCCATCACCCCTGTAACCTCTGCAGCAATGTGTATGGTCTGATCACTGACAGGCTGACCCCCACCCCTGTAACCTCTGCAGCAATGTGTATGGTCTGAGCACTGACAGGCTGACCCCCACCCCTGTAACCTCTGCAGCAATGTGTATGGTCTGAGCACTGACAGGCTGCCCCCCACCCCTGTAACCTCTGCAGCAATGTGTATGGTCTGATCACTGACAGGCTGACCCCCACCCCTGTAACCTCTGCAGCAATGTGTATGGTCTGAGCACTGACAGGCTGACCCCCCCCCCCACCCCTGTAACCTCTGCAGCAATGTGTATGGTCTGAGCACTGACAGGCTGACCCCCCCCCCCTGTAACCTCTGCAGCAATGTGTATGGTCTGAGGACTGACAGGGTGACCCCCCCCCCTGTAACCTCTGCAGCAATGTGTATAGTCTGAGCACTGACAGGCTGACCCCTCACCCCTGTAACCTCTGCAGCAATGTGTATGGTCTGAGCACTGACAGGCTGACCCCTCACCCCTGTAACCTCTGAAGCAATGTGTATGGTTTGATCACTGACAGGCTGACCCCTCACCCCTGTAACCTCTGCAGCAATGTGTATGGTCTGAGCACTGACAGGCTGACCCTTCACCCCTGTAACCTCTGCAGCAATGTGTATGGTCTGAGCACTGACAGGCTGACCCCTCACCCCTGTAACCTCTGCAGCAATGTGTATGGTCTTATCACTGACAGGCTGACCCCATCACCCCTGTAACCTCTGCAGCAATGTGTATGGTCTGATCACTGACAGGCTGACCCCCACCCCTGTAACCTCTGCTGCAATGTGTATGGTCTGAGCACTGACAGGCTGACCCCCCACCCTGTAACCTCTTCAGCAATGTGTATGGTCTGAGCACTGACAGGCTGACCCCTCACCCCTGTAACCTCTGCAGCAATGTGTATGGTCTGATCACTGACAGGCTAACCCCTCACCCCTGTAACCTCTGCAGCAATGTGTATTATCTGAGCACTGACAGGCTGACCCCTCACCCCTGTAACCTCTGCAGCAATGTGTATGGTCTGAGCAGTGACAGGCTGACCTTCCCACCCCTGTAACCTCTGCAGCAATGTGTATGGTCTGAGCACTGACAGGCTGACCCCTCACCCCTGTAACCTCTGAAGCAATGTGTATGTTTTGATCACTGACAGGCTGACCCCCCACCCCTGTAACCTCTGCAGCAATGTGTATGGTCTGAGCACTGACAGGCTGACCCCCCCCCCCTGTAACCTCTGCAGCAATGTGTATGGTCTGAGGACTGACAGGGTGACCCCCCCCCTGTAACCTCTGCAGCAATGTGTATAGTCTGAGCACTGACAGGCTGACCCCTCACCCCTGTAACCTCTGCAGCAATGTGTATGGTCTGAGCACTGACAGGCTGACCCCTCACCCCTGTAACCTCTGAAGCAATGTGTATGGTTTGATCACTGACAGGCTGACCCCTCACCCCTGTAACCTCTGCAGCAATGTGTATGGTCTGAGCACTGACAGGCTGACCCTTCACCCCTGTAACCTCTGCAGCAATGTGTATGGTCTGAGCACTGACAGGCTGACCCCTCACCCCTGTAACCTCTGCAGCAATGTGTATGGTCTTATCACTGACAGGCTGACCCCATCACCCCTGTAACCTCTGCAGCAATGTGTATGGTCTGATCACTGACAGGCTGACCCCCACCCCTGTAACCTCTGCTGCAATGTGTATGGTCTGAGCACTGACAGGCTGACCCCCCACCCTGTAACCTCTTCAGCAATGTGTATGGTCTGAGCACTGACAGGCTGACCCCTCACCCCTGTAACCTCTGCAGCAATGTGTATGGTCTGATCACTGACAGGCTAACCCCTCACCCCTGTAACCTCTGCAGCAATGTGTATTATCTGAGCACTGACAGGCTGACCCCTCACCCCTGTAACCTCTGCAGCAATGTGTATGGTCTGAGCAGTGACAGGCTGACCTTCCCACCCCTGTAACCTCTGCAGCAATGTGTATGGTCTGAGCACTGACAGGCTGACCCCTCACCCCTGTAACCTCTGAAGCAATGTGTATGTTTTGATCACTGACAGGCTGACCCCTCACCCCTGTAACCTCTGCAGCAATGTGTATGGTCTGAGCACTGACAGGCTGACCCTTCACCCCTGTAACCTCTGCAGCAATGTGTATGGTCTGAGCACTGACAGGCTGACCCCTCACCCCTGTAACCTCTGCAGCAATGTGTATGGTCTGAGCACTGACAGGCTGACCCCTCACCCCTGTAACCTCTGAAGCAATGTGTATGTTTTGATCACTGACAGGCTGACCCCTCACCCCTGTAACCTCTGCAGCAATGTGTATGGTCTGAGCACTGACAGGCTGACCCTTCACCCCTGTAATCTCTGCAGCAATGTGTATGGTCTGAGCACTGACAGGCTGACCCCTCACCCCTGTAACCTCTGCAGCAATGTGTATGGTCTGAGCACTGACAGGCTGACCCCTCACCCCTGTAACCTCTGAAGCAATGTGTATGGTTTGATCACTGACAGGCTGACCCCTCACCCCTGTAACCTCTGCAGCAATGTGTATGGTCTGAGCACTGACAGGCTGACCCTTCACCCCTGTAACCTCTGCAGCAATGTGTATGGTCTGAGCACTGACAGGCTGCACCCCACCCCTGTAACCTCTGCAGCAATGTGTATGGTCTGATCACTGACAGGCTGACCCCCACCCCTGTAACCTCTGCAGCAATGTGTATGGTCTGAGCACTGACAGGCTGACCCCCACCCCTGTAACCTCTGCAGCAATGTGTATGGTCTGAGCACTGACAGGCTGACCCCCACCCCTGTAACCTCTGCAGTAATGTGTATGGTCTGAGCACTGACAGGCTGACCCCCACCCCTGTAACCTCTGCAGCAATGTGTATGGTCTGAGCACTGACAGGCTGACCCCCCCACCCCTGTAACCTCTGCAGCAATGTGTATGTTTTGATCACTGACAGGCTGACCCCTCACCCCTGTAACCTCTGCAGCAATGTGTATGGTCTGAGCACTGACAGGCTGACCCTTCACCCCTGTAACCTCTGCAGCAATGTGTATGGTCTGAGCACTGACAGGCTGACCCCTCACCCCTGTAACCTCTGCAGCAATGTGTATGGTCTGAGCACTGACAGGCTGACCCCTCACCCCTGTAACCTCTGAAGCAATGTGTATGTTTTGATCACTGACAGGCTGACCCCTCACCCCTGTAACCTCTGCAGCAATGTGTATGGTCTGAGCACTGACAGGCTGACCCTTCACCCCTGTAATCTCTGCAGCAATGTGTATGGTCTGAGCACTGACAGGCTGACCCCTCACCCCTGTAACCTCTGCAGCAATGTGTATGGTCTGAGCACTGACAGGCTGACCCCTCACCCCTGTAACCTCTGAAGCAATGTGTATGGTTTGATCACTGACAGGCTGACCCCTCACCCCTGTAACCTCTGCAGCAATGTGTATGGTCTGAGCACTGACAGGCTGACCCTTCACCCCTGTAACCTCTGCAGCAATGTGTATGGTCTGAGCACTGACAGGCTGCACCCCACCCCTGTAACCTCTGCAGCAATGTGTATGGTCTGATCATTGACAGGCTGACCCCCACCCCTGTAACCTCTGCAGCAATGTGTATGGTCTGAGCACTGACAGGCTGACCCCCACCCCTGTAACCTCTGCAGCAATGTGTATGGTCTGAGCACTGACAGGCTGACCCCCACCCCTGTAACCTCTGCAGTAATGTGTATGGTCTGAGCACTGACAGGCTGACCCCCACCCCTGTAACCTCTGCAGCAATGTGTATGGTCTGAGCACTGACAGGCTGACCCCCCCACCCCTGTAACCTCTGCAGCAATGTGTATGGTCTGAGCACTGACAGGCTTCCCCTCACCCCTGTAACCTCTGCAGCAATGTGTATGGTCTGAGCACTGACAGGCTGACCCCCACCCCTGTAACCTCTGAAGCAATGTGTATGGTTTGATCACTGACAGGCTGACCCCTCACCCCTGTAACCTCTGCAGCAATGTGTATGGTCTGAGCACTGACAGGCTGACCCTTCACCCCTGTAACCTCTGCAGCAATGTGTATGGTCTGAGCACTGACAGGCTGACAACTCACCCCTGTAACCTCTGCAGCAATGTGTATGGTCTGAGCACTGACAGGCTGACCCCTCACCCCTGTAACCTCTGAAGCAATGTGTATGGTTTCATCACTGACAGGCTGACCCGTCACCCCTGTAACCTCTGCAGCAATGTGTATGGTCTGAGCACTGACAGGCTGACCCTTCACCCCTGTAACCTCTGCAGCAATGTGTATGGTCTGAGCACTGACAGACTGCACCCCACCCCTGTAACCTCTGCAGCAATGTGTATGGTCTGATCACTGACAGGCTGACCCCCACCCCTGTAACCTCTGCAGCAATGTGTATGGTCTAAACACTGACAGGCTGACCCCCACCCCTGTAACCTCTGCAGCAATGTGTATGGTCTGAGCACTGACAGGCTGACCCCCACCCCTGTAACCTCTGCAGTAATGTGTATGGTCTGAGCACTGACAGGCTGACCCCCACCCCTGTAACCTCTGCAGCAATGTGTATGGTCTGAGCACTGACAGGCTGACCCCCCCACCCCTGTAACCTCTGCAGCAATGTGTATGGTCTGAGCACTGACAGGCTGCCCCCCACCCCTGTAACCTCTGCAGCAATGTGTATGGTCTGAGCACTGACAGGCTGACCCCCACCCCTGTAACCTCTGCAGCAATGTGTATGGTCTGAGCACTGACAGGCTGACCACCCCCCCTGTAACCTCTGCAGTAATGTGTATGGTCTGAGCACTGACAGGCTGACCCCATCACCCCTGTAACCTCTGCAGCAATGTGTATGGTCTGATCACTGACAGGCTGACCCCCACCCCTGTAACCTCTGCAGCAATGTGTATGGTCTGAGCACTGACAGGCTGACCCCCACCCCTGTAACCTCTGCAGCAATGTGTATGGTCTGAGCACTGACAGGCTGCCCCCCACCCCTGTAACCTCTGCAGCAATGTGTATGGTCTGATCACTGACAGGCTGACCCCCACCCCTGTAACCTCTGCAGCAATGTGTATGGTCTGAGCACTGACAGGCTGACCCCCCCCCCCACCCCTGTAACCTCTGCAGCAATGTGTATGGTCTGAGCACTGACAGGCTGACCCCCCCCCCCTGTAACCTCTGCAGCAATGTGTATGGTCTGAGGACTGACAGGGTGACCCCCCCCCCTGTAACCTCTGCAGCAATGTGTATAGTCTGAGCACTGACAGGCTGACCCCTCACCCCTGTAACCTCTGCAGCAATGTGTATGGTCTGAGCACTGACAGGCTGACCCCTCACCCCTGTAACCTCTGAAGCAATGTGTATGGTTTGATCACTGACAGGCTGACCCCTCACCCCTGTAACCTCTGCAGCAATGTGTATGGTCTGAGCACTGACAGGCTGACCCTTCACCCCTGTAACCTCTGCAGCAATGTGTATGGTCTGAGCACTGACAGGCTGACCCCTCACCCCTGTAACCTCTGCAGCAATGTGTATGGTCTTATCACTGACAGGCTGACCCCATCACCCCTGTAACCTCTGCAGCAATGTGTATGGTCTGATCACTGACAGGCTGACCCCCACCCCTGTAACCTCTGCTGCAATGTGTATGGTCTGAGCACTGACAGGCTGACCCCCCACCCTGTAACCTCTTCAGCAATGTGTATGGTCTGAGCACTGACAGGCTGACCCCTCACCCCTGTAACCTCTGCAGCAATGTGTATGGTCTGATCACTGACAGGCTAACCCCTCACCCCTGTAACCTCTGCAGCAATGTGTATTATCTGAGCACTGACAGGCTGACCCCTCACCCCTGTAACCTCTGCAGCAATGTGTATGGTCTGAGCAGTGACAGGCTGACCTTCCCACCCCTGTAACCTCTGCAGCAATGTGTATGGTCTGAGCACTGACAGGCTGACCCCTCACCCCTGTAACCTCTGAAGCAATGTGTATGTTTTGATCACTGACAGGCTGACCCCCCACCCCTGTAACCTCTGCAGCAATGTGTATGGTCTGAGCACTGACAGGCTGACCCCCCCCCCCTGTAACCTCTGCAGCAATGTGTATGGTCTGAGGACTGACAGGGTGACCCCCCCCCTGTAACCTCTGCAGCAATGTGTATAGTCTGAGCACTGACAGGCTGACCCCTCACCCCTGTAACCTCTGCAGCAATGTGTATGGTCTGAGCACTGACAGGCTGACCCCTCACCCCTGTAACCTCTGAAGCAATGTGTATGGTTTGATCACTGACAGGCTGACCCCTCACCCCTGTAACCTCTGCAGCAATGTGTATGGTCTGAGCACTGACAGGCTGACCCTTCACCCCTGTAACCTCTGCAGCAATGTGTATGGTCTGAGCACTGACAGGCTGACCCCTCACCCCTGTAACCTCTGCAGCAATGTGTATGGTCTTATCACTGACAGGCTGACCCCATCACCCCTGTAACCTCTGCAGCAATGTGTATGGTCTGATCACTGACAGGCTGACCCCCACCCCTGTAACCTCTGCTGCAATGTGTATGGTCTGAGCACTGACAGGCTGACCCCCCACCCTGTAACCTCTTCAGCAATGTGTATGGTCTGAGCACTGACAGGCTGACCCCTCACCCCTGTAACCTCTGCAGCAATGTGTATGGTCTGATCACTGACAGGCTAACCCCTCACCCCTGTAACCTCTGCAGCAATGTGTATTATCTGAGCACTGACAGGCTGACCCCTCACCCCTGTAACCTCTGCAGCAATGTGTATGGTCTGAGCAGTGACAGGCTGACCTTCCCACCCCTGTAACCTCTGCAGCAATGTGTATGGTCTGAGCACTGACAGGCTGACCCCTCACCCCTGTAACCTCTGAAGCAATGTGTATGTTTTGATCACTGACAGGCTGACCCCTCACCCCTGTAACCTCTGCAGCAATGTGTATGGTCTGAGCACTGACAGGCTGACCCTTCACCCCTGTAACCTCTGCAGCAATGTGTATGGTCTGAGCACTGACAGGCTGACCCCTCACCCCTGTAACCTCTGCAGCAATGTGTATGGTCTGAGCACTGACAGGCTGACCCCTCACCCCTGTAACCTCTGAAGCAATGTGTATGTTTTGATCACTGACAGGCTGACCCCTCACCCCTGTAACCTCTGCAGCAATGTGTATGGTCTGAGCACTGACAGGCTGACCCTTCACCCCTGTAATCTCTGCAGCAATGTGTATGGTCTGAGCACTGACAGGCTGACCCCTCACCCCTGTAACCTCTGCAGCAATGTGTATGGTCTGAGCACTGACAGGCTGACCCCTCACCCCTGTAACCTCTGAAGCAATGTGTATGGTTTGATCACTGACAGGCTGACCCCTCACCCCTGTAACCTCTGCAGCAATGTGTATGGTCTGAGCACTGACAGGCTGACCCTTCACCCCTGTAACCTCTGCAGCAATGTG
The DNA here is from genome assembly GCF_046119375.1 of Phyllobates terribilis. Classification (NCBI taxonomy): domain Eukaryota; kingdom Metazoa; phylum Chordata; class Amphibia; order Anura; family Dendrobatidae; genus Phyllobates; species Phyllobates terribilis. The sequence continues at coordinate 266,611,356 of NW_027362767.1, forward strand.
TATGGTCTGAGCACTGACAGGCTGCACCCCACCCCTGTAACCTCTGCAGCAATGTGTATGGTCTGATCACTGACAGGCTGACCCCCACCCCTGTAACCTCTGCAGCAATGTGTATGGTCTGAGCACTGACAGGCTGACCCCCACCCCTGTAACCTCTGCAGCAATGTGTATGGTCTGAGCACTGACAGGCTGACCCCCACCCCTGTAACCTCTGCAGTAATGTGTATGGTCTGAGCACTGACAGGCTGACCCCCACCCCTGTAACCTCTGCAGCAATGTGTATGGTCTGAGCACTGACAGGCTGACCCCCCCACCCCTGTAACCTCTGCAGCAATGTGTATGTTTTGATCACTGACAGGCTGACCCCTCACCCCTGTAACCTCTGCAGCAATGTGTATGGTCTGAGCACTGACAGGCTGACCCTTCACCCCTGTAACCTCTGCAGCAATGTGTATGGTCTGAGCACTGACAGGCTGACCCCTCACCCCTGTAACCTCTGCAGCAATGTGTATGGTCTGAGCACTGACAGGCTGACCCCTCACCCCTGTAACCTCTGAAGCAATGTGTATGTTTTGATCACTGACAGGCTGACCCCTCACCCCTGTAACCTCTGCAGCAATGTGTATGGTCTGAGCACTGACAGGCTGACCCTTCACCCCTGTAATCTCTGCAGCAATGTGTATGGTCTGAGCACTGACAGGCTGACCCCTCACCCCTGTAACCTCTGCAGCAATGTGTATGGTCTGAGCACTGACAGGCTGACCCCTCACCCCTGTAACCTCTGAAGCAATGTGTATGGTTTGATCACTGACAGGCTGACCCCTCACCCCTGTAACCTCTGCAGCAATGTGTATGGTCTGAGCACTGACAGGCTGACCCTTCACCCCTGTAACCTCTGCAGCAATGTGTATGGTCTGAGCACTGACAGGCTGCACCCCACCCCTGTAACCTCTGCAGCAATGTGTATGGTCTGATCATTGACAGGCTGACCCCCACCCCTGTAACCTCTGCAGCAATGTGTATGGTCTGAGCACTGACAGGCTGACCCCCACCCCTGTAACCTCTGCAGCAATGTGTATGGTCTGAGCACTGACAGGCTGACCCCCACCCCTGTAACCTCTGCAGTAATGTGTATGGTCTGAGCACTGACAGGCTGACCCCCACCCCTGTAACCTCTGCAGCAATGTGTATGGTCTGAGCACTGACAGGCTGACCCCCCCACCCCTGTAACCTCTGCAGCAATGTGTATGGTCTGAGCACTGACAGGCTTCCCCTCACCCCTGTAACCTCTGCAGCAATGTGTATGGTCTGAGCACTGACAGGCTGACCCCCACCCCTGTAACCTCTGAAGCAATGTGTATGGTCTGAGCACTGACAGGCTGACCACCCCCCCTGTAACCTCTGCAGCAATGTGTATGGTCTGAGCACTGACAGGCTGACCCCATCACCCCTGTAACCTCTGCAGCAATGTGTATGGTCTGAGCACTGACAGGCTGACCCCCCACCCTGTAACCTCTGCAGCAATGTGTATGGTCTGAGCACTGACAGGCTGACCACCCCCCCTGTAACCTCTGCAGCAATGTGTATGGTCTGATCACTGACAGGCTGACCCCCCCCCCCCTGTAACCTCTTCAGCATTGTGTATAGTCTGAGGACTGACAGGCTGACCCCCCACCCTGTAACCTCTGCAGCAATGTGTATGGTCTGAGCACTGACAGGCTGCCCCCCACCCCTGTAACCTCTGCAGCAATGTGTATGGTCTGATCACTGACAGGCTGACCCCCCCCCACTCCTGTAACCTCTGCAGCAATGTGTATGGTCTGAGCACTGACAGGCTGACCCCCACCCCTGTAACCTCTGCAGCAATGTGTATGGTCTGATCACTGACAGGCTGACCCTCCACCCCTGTAACCTCTGCAGCAATGTGTATGGTCTGAGCACTGACAGGCTGACCCTCCACCCCTGTAACCTCTGCATCAATGTGTATTGTCTGAGCACTGACAGGCTGACCCCCCACCCCTGTAACCTCTGCAGCAATGTTGTAACATACCTGGCGGCGTCCTTGCATGGTGGTCCATCTCCCACTGTGCAAGAGAGCGCACTTGATCTCCTGTCCAGAATGTCTCTCTGGCTTCCCTCCATGCTGTCTGTTTGTGTCTGTTTCTGCTGCTTAAGGGCGGCGCCCGATCACTTCCTGCCTTTTGTACCTGCTGTGGGTCACACCCCTTGTGCGTCCTCAGCCTATTGCTGTCTGTCACTTGGTATATAGCTCAGCAGCTCCCTTCTATCCCTGCCTGAGCATAGTGTTTCCTTCAGTGTGTGCTTGCACTCTGAAGGTGCCAGGTCCCGTCTCTTGTCTCCTGCCTTTTGTATCAGTTCCCGTGTCTGAACTGAGTCCTGTATGTCTCCTGCTTTGCGGTATCAGCTCCCGTGTCTGAACTGTGTCCTGTATGTCTCCTGCTTTGCGGTATCAGCTCCCGTGTCTGAACTGAGTCCTGTATGTCTCCTGCTTTGCGGTATCAGCTCCCGTGTCTGAACTGAGTCCTGTATGTCTCCTGCTTTGCGGTATCAGCTCCCGTGTCTGAACTGACTCCTTTCTGTGTTCTCTTGTCTGTCCTGTCTGAACACGCTCCTAGCCTGTTCCTCTCGCCTTCTAGTGGCCGATTTCCTAGACCCGCTCCTGTGTCTGGTCTGTCCTGTCTGAACACGCTCCTTGCCTGTTCGTTCCGCCTTCTAGTGGCCGATTTCCTAGACCCGCTCCTGCGTCTGGTCTGTCCTGTCTGAACACGCTCCTTGCCTGTTCGTTCCGCCTCTCTGGGGGCCGTATTCCCAGACCCGCTCCTGTATCCCTCTGCAGTGTCGGTCTCCTCCGTACACTCAGTTCCAGTCTGAACTCTCTCCTGTCCTTTACCTGTTTTGCCTCTATGTCCGTTCCCTTCCTTTTTCTGCAGAGTCTGAACTCGTACCTAACTCCTGCTTGTTGTCTCTGCAAGTACTGTGTGAGTATCTGGCTCTGTCTTTCCCTTCCTGTCTGTTCCGTGTGAACAGAGCCCTGTCCTCCCTGCTCAGCCTTGTCTGCACTCTAGCTGTGCTTGCCTGTAACCCTATGCCTGTATTGTTCCTGAGTCCCGGTGTGTACTGGGTCCTATCCCGCCTGTGTTCCTACCTGCTAGTGCCTCTCTGTCTGCACTCTAGCTGTGCTTGCCTTTACCCCCCTGCCTGCATACCCGCCTGCCTGCATACCAGTCGTGCCTGCCTATACCCACCAGTCTGTGTGCCAGCCTACCAGCCTGTTCCTGTATTCCCCTGTGTGGGTCAACAGCCGTGTCCGGGGTCTGTCCTGGATTAGCACATGGTCCCTCTGCTCGGTTCCTCCTTGGTGCACTGGCGTCGTATGCCGTCGTGCGACCCTGGTCGGATCGGGTGAATACTTAGTCACGCCCCTCCAGGCATTCACTCTCCGGCACGGTCCAGTGGAATCACTACCAATCACACGCACACGCCGCTTAGCCCGGGCGTGTGCATAACAGCATGCTCAGGCCATGGTTCCCGTTGAGCCCCACGGCCTTCGCTCTTTGTGAAGTTTTTCCAGCGAATATATGCATTAAAATAAATAAATAAATTTTTTTTTTCTTAGCTGAGTTCCAGGCGAAATTACGCACCGTCCAGATGGATCTATCAGCTCTCGTTCCTGCGGATCCGCCACGTTACTATGGGGATCCAAGACAGTGTCGTGCATTTGTGGAGCAATGCATGCTACACTTTAAGGCCTACCCTCTCTATTTTCCTTCCGATTGAGCTAAAGTGGCCTTTATGATGTCTTACCTGGCGGGTGATGCCTTGGAATGGATCAACCCCCTATATGAAACACAGGATCCGATCCTCCTGGACCTAATGGCCTTCCTGGTGGCCTTTCTAATGGTCTTCGATGATCCTAACCCGGAGGCTCCTGCTGAAGCTTCACCTCCCAATATCCCGGAGCAGCCCCGATGGGTAATGTGTGTGGGTAGCGCAATAGTCCTCCAGCCCAATAAGACTACTGCCCACCCAGAATCCTCACAGGGTGACTACGCTTTCCGGAATACTTCTCTCAACCTCAAGAGGCAGTCCAGACGTGCTAGACTTAGAGGCAAGCCGTCACGCCAGGGTCTGTCCTCCCTGAGACCTCCTGACCCCAACCTTGAAGTCCCTACTGAAGCTTCATCTCCCTGTATCCCGGAGAAACCCCAATGGGTAATGTGCGTGGGTAGTGCACCAGTTCTCCTGCCCGAAGAGACTTCTGCCCATCCAGACTCCACACAGGAGAACTTCCTGCACCCGGCATCAGTTGCTTCTCTCTCTTTAACCGGTGTGCATGTCCAAGGATGCTCCAAAGCTGTGGTTACCTCAGAGTCTGTGCACCTCTACTACCTGGCGGAGGATCCCCTGTTGCCTCCAGAATCCTCCGGGATACCACTCGATGACAAATGGAGAGAGACTTCTCTACACCCGGTACTCAATACTTTGTCCGCTTCGTCCTGTGAGCCTGACAATGGGTACCCCAAAGTGGTAGTTACCTCCGAGTCTCTACACCCCTCCGACCAGGCGGAGGATCTCCAGTTGTCTCCTGAACCCTTCGGGGTGCTACCTGGTAGCGAAAGGACAGAGACTCTCCTATACTCTGTACCTGATACCTCGCTCGCTTCGTCCAGTGAGTCCAACCTAGTGTACTCCGAAGCAGAGGTTACTCCTGAGTCTCTACACCCCTCCGACCAGGCGGAGGACCTCCAGTTGTGTTCAGAATCCTTCGGGGTGCCACCTGGTGGTGAATGGACAGAGACTTTCCTATATCCTGGATCTGATACCTCGCTTGCTTCGTCCAGTGAGTCCGACCTAGTGTACTCTGAAGCAGAGGTTACCCGTGAGTCTCTACACCCCTCCGACCAGGCGGAGGACCTCCAGTTGTGTTCAGAATCCTTCGGGGTGCCACCTGGTGGTGAATGGACAGAGACTTTCCTATATCCTGTACCTGATACCTCGCTCGCTTCGTCCAGTGAGTCCGACCTAGTGTACTCCGAAGCAGAGGTTACTCCCGAGTCTCTACACCCCTCCGACCAGGCGGAGGACCTCCAGTTGTGTTCAGAACCCTTCGGGGTGCCACCTGGTGGTGAATGGACAGAGACTTTCCTATACTCGGTACCCGATACCTCGCCTGCTTCCTCCAGTGAGTCTGACCTAGTGTACTCTGAAGCAGTTGTTTTCTCTGAGCCTCTGCACTCTTCTGACCCGGCGGAGGACCTCCAGTTGTTTCCTGAATCCTCCGGGATACCACCAGATAACAAAGAGACAGTGACTTTTCCTCATTATGTACCTGATAACCCGTCTATTTTTTCCTGTGAGCTTGACAAGATGTACCTCGAAGCAGAGATTACCCTTTAGTCTCTGTCCCCCTCCAACCCAGTGAACGACTGGTCCTCGAATTCCCTGCGGAAGATTCTGGCAGGCCTGAAGAAGAGGGGGCGTAAGGGGGGAGGTACTGTAACATACCTGGCGGCGTCCTTGCATGGTGGTCCATCTCCCACTGTGCAAGAGGGCGCACTTGATCTCCTGTCCAGAATGTCTCTCTGGCTTCCCTCCATGCTGTCTGTTTGTGTCTGTTTCTGCTGCTTAAGGGCGGCGCCCGATCACTTCCTGCCTTTTGTACCTGCTGTGGGTCACACCCCTTGTGCGTCCTCAGCCTATTGCTGTCTGTCACTTGGTATATAGCTCAGCAGCTCCCTTCTATCCCTGCCTGAGCATAGTGTTTCCTTCAGTGTGTGCTTGCACTCTGAAGGTGCCAGGTCCCGTCTCTTGTCTCCTGCCTTTTGTATCAGTTCCCGTGTCTGAACTGAGTCCTGTATGTCTCCTGCTTTGCGGTATCAGCTCCCGTGTCTGAACTGTGTCCTGTATGTCTCCTGCTTTGCGGTATCAGCTCCCGTGTCTGAACTGAGTCCTGTATGTCTCCTGCTTTGCGGTATCAGCTCCCGTGTCTGAACTGAGTCCTGTATGTCTCCTGCTTTGCGGTATCAGCTCCCGTGTCTGAACTGACTCCTTTCTGTGTTCTCTTGTCTGTCCTGTCTGAACACGCTCCTAGCCTGTTCCTCTCGCCTTCTAGTGGCCGATTTCCTAGACCCGCTCCTGTGTCTGGTCTGTCCTGTCTGAACACGCTCCTTGCCTGTTCGTTCCGCCTTCTAGTGGCCGATTTCCTAGACCCGCTCCTGCGTCTGGTCTGTCCTGTCTGAACACGCTCCTTGCCTGTTCGTTCCGCCTCTCTGGGGGCCGTATTCCCAGACCCGCTCCTGTATCCCTCTGCAGTGTCGGTCTCCTCCGTACACTCAGTTCCAGTCTGAACTCTCTCCTGTCCTTTACCTGTTTTGCCTCTATGTCCGTTCCCTTCCTTTTTCTGCAGAGTCTGAACTCGTACCTAACTCCTGCTTGTTGTCTCTGCAAGTACTGTGTGAGTATCTGGCTCTGTCTTTCCCTTCCTGTCTGTTCCGTGTGAACAGAGCCCTGTCCTCCCTGCTCAGCCTTGTCTGCACTCTAGCTGTGCTTGCCTGTAACCCTCTGCCTGTATTGTTCCTGAGTCCCGGTGTGTACTGGGTCCTATCCCGCCTGTGTTCCTACCTGCTAGTGCCTCTCTGTCTGCACTCTAGCTGTGCTTGCCTTTACCCCCCTGCCTGCATACCCGCCTGCCTGCATACCAGTCGTGCCTGCCTATACCCACCAGTCTGTGTGCCAGCCTACCAGCCTGTTCCTGTATTCCCCTGTGTGGGTCAACAGCCGTGTCCGGGGTCTGTCCTGGAGTAGCACCTGGTCCCTCTGCTCGGTTCCTCCTTGGTGCACTGGCGTCGTATGCCGTCGTGCGACCCTGGTCGGATCGGGTGAATACTTAGTCACGCCCCTCCAGGCATTCACTCTCCGGCACGGTCCAGTGGAATCACTACCAATCACACGCACACGCCGCTTAGCCCGGGCGTGTGCATAACAAATGTGTATGGTCTGAGCACTGACAGGCTGACCCCCCACCCCTGTAACCTCTGCAGCAATGTGTATGGTCTGAGCACTGACAGGCTGACCCCCCCCCTGTAACCTCTGCAGCAATGTGTATGGTCTGAGCACTGACAGGCTGACCCCCCCCTGTAACCTCTGCAGCAATGTGTATGGTCTGAGCACTGACAGGCTGACCCCTCACCCCTGTAACCTCTGCAGCAATGTGTATGGTCTGAGCACTGACAGGCTGACCCCTCACCCCTGTAACCTCTGAAGCAATGTGTATGGTCTGATCACTGACAGGCTGCCCCCCCCCACCCCTGTAACCTCTGAAGCAATGTGTATGGCCTGAGCACTGACAGGCTGACCCCCCCCCCCCCTCTAACCTCTGCAGCAATGTGTATGGTCTGAGCACTGACAGGCAGACCCCCCCCCTGTAACCTCTGCAGCAATGTGTATGGTCTGAGCACTGACAGCCTGACCCCCCACCTTGTAACCTCTGCAGCAATGTGTATGATCTGAGCACTGACAGCCTGACCCCCCACCTTGTAACCTCTGCAGCAATGTGTATGGTCTGAGCACTGACAGGCTGACCACCCCCCCTGTAACCTCTGCAGCAATGTGTATGGTCTGATCACTGACAGGCTGACCCCCCCCCCTGTAACCTCTGCAGCAATGTGTATGGTCTGAGCACTGACAGGCTGACCCCCCCAGCCCTGTAACCTCTGCAGCAATGTGTATGGTCTGAGCACTGACAGGCTGACCCTCCACCCCTGTAACCTCTGAAGCAATGTGTATGGTCTGAGCACTGACAGGCGGACCCCCCCAGCCCTGTCACCTCTGCAGCAATGTGTATGGTCTGAGCACTGACAGGCTGACCCCCCCCCCCTGTAACCTCTGCAGCAATGTGTATGGTCTGAGGACTGACAGGCTGACCCCCCACCCCTGTAACCTCTGCAGCAATGTGTATGGTCTGAGCACTGACAGGCTGACCCCTCACCCCTGTCACCTCTGCAGCAATGTGTATGGTCTGATCAGTGACAGGCTGACCCCTCAACCCTGTAACCTCTGCAGCAATGTGTATGGTCTGAGCACTGACAGGCTGACCCCTCACCCCTGTAACCTCTGCAGCAATGTGTATGGTCTGAGCACTGACAGGCTGACCCCCTCACCCCTGTAACCTCTGCAGCAATGTGTATGATCTGAGCACTGACAGGCTGACCCCTCCCCCCCCTGTAACCTCTGCAGCAATGTGTATGGTCTGAGCACTGACAGGCTGACCCCTCACCCCTGTAACCTCTGCAGCAATGTGTATGGTCTGAGCACTGACAGGCTGACCCCCACCCCTGTAACCTCTGCAGCAATGTGTATGGCCTGAGCACTGACAGGCTGACCCCTCACCCCTGTAACCTCTGCAGCAATGTGTATGGTCTGAGAACTGACAGGCTGACCCCCCCCCCCCTGTAACCTCTGCAGCAATGTGTATGGTCTGAGCACTGACAGGCTGACCCCTCACCCCTGTAACCTCTGCAGCAATGTGTATGGTCTGAGCACTGACAGGCTGACCCCTCACCCCTGTAACCTCTGCAGCAATGTGTATGGTCTGAGCACTGACAGGCTGACCCCTCATCCCTGTAACCTCTGCAGCAATGTGTATGGTCTGAGCACTGACAGGCTGACCCTCCACCCCTGTAACCTCTGCAGCAATGTGTATGGTCTGAGCACTGACAGGCTGACCCCTCACCCCTGTAACCTCTGCAGCAATGTGTATGGTCTGATCACTGACAGGCTGACCCCCCCCCTGTAACCTCTTCAGCAATGTGTATGGTCTGAGCACTGACAGGCTGACCCCTCACCTCTGTAACCTCTGCAGCAATGTGTATGGTCTGAGCACGGACAGGCTGACCCCCCACCCCTGTAACCTCTGCAGCAATGTGTATGGTCTGAGCACTGACAGGCTGACCCCTCACCCCTGTAACCTCTGCAGCAATGTGTATGGTCTGAGCACTGACAGGCTGACCCCCCCCTCCTGTAACCTCTGCAGCAATGTGTATGGTCTGAGCACTGACAGGCTGACCCCCCCCCCCTGTAACCTCTGCAGCAATGTGTATGGTCTGAGCACTGACAGGCTGACCCCCCCTCCTGTAACCTCTGCAGCAATATGTATGGTCTGAGGACTGACAGGCTGACCCCCCACCCCTGTAACCTCTGCAGCAATATGTATGGTCTGAGGACTGACAGGCTGACCCCCCACCCCTGTAACCTCTGCAGCAATGTGTATGGTCTGATCACTGACAGGCTGCCCCCCACCCCTGTAACCTCTGCAGCAATGTGTATGGTCTGAGCACTGACAGGCTTACCCCCCACCCCTGTAACCTCTGCAGCAATGTGTATGGTCTGATCACTGACAGGCTGACCCCTCACCCCTGTAACCTCTGCAGCAATGTGTATGGTCTGAGCACTGACAGGCTGACCCCCCCCCCTGTAACCTCTTCAGCAATGTGTATGGTCTGAGCACTGACAGGCTGACCCCTCACCCCTGTAACCTCTTCAGCAATGTGTATGGTCTGAGCACTGACAGGCTGACCCCTCACCCCTGTAACCTCTGCAGCAATGTGTATGGTCTGAGCACTGACAGGCTGACCCCCCCCCCCTGTAACCTCTGCAGCAATGTGTATGGTCTGAGCACTGACAGGCTGACCCCCCCTCCTGTAACCTCTGCAGCAATATGTATGGTCTGAGGACTGACAGGCTGACCCCCCACCCCTGTAACCTCTGCAGCAATGTGTATGGTCTGATCACTGACAGGCTGACCCCTCACCCCTGTAACCTCTGCAGCAATGTGTATGGTCTGAGCACTGACAGGCTTACCCCCCACCCCTGTAACCTCTGCAGCAATGTGTATGGTCTGAGCACTGACAGGCTGACCCCTCACCCCTGTAACCTCTGCAGCAATGTGTATGGTCTGATCACTGACAGGCTGACCCCCCCACGCCTGTAACCTCTGCAGCAATGTGTATGGTCTGAGCACTGACAGGCTGACCCCCCCTCCTGTAACCTCTGCAGCAATGTGTATGGTCTGAGCACTGACAGGCTGACCACCCCCCCTGTAACCTCTGCAGCAATGTGTATGGTCTGAACACTGACAGGCTGACCCCCCCCTGTAACCTCTGCAGCAATGTGTATGGTCTGAGCACTGACAGGCTGACCCCCTCACCCCTGTAACCTCTGCAGCAATGTGTATGGTCTGAGCACTGACAGGCTGACCCCCACCCCTGTAACCTCTGCAGCAATGTGTATGGTCTGAGCACTGACAGGCTGACCCCTCACCCCTGTAACCTCTGCAGCAATGTGTATGGTCTGAGCACTGACAGGCTGACCCCTCACCCCTGTAACCTCTGCAGCAATGTGTATGGTCTGAGCACTGACAGGCTGCCCCCCACCCCTGTAACCTCTGCAGCAATGTGTATGGTCTGAGCACTGACAGGCTGACCACCCCCCTGTAATCTCTGCAGCAATGTGTATGGTCTGATCACTGACAGGCTGACCCCCCCCCCCCTGTAACCTCTGAAGCAATGTGTATGGTCTGATCACTGACAGGCTGACCCCCCACCCTGTAACCTCTGCAGCAATGTGTATGGTCTGAGCACTGACAGGCTGACCCTTCACCCCTGTAACCTCTGCAGCAATGTGTATGGTCTGAGCACTGACAGGCTGACCCTTCACCCCTGTAACCTCTGCAGCAATGTGTATGGTCTGAGCACTGACAGGCTGCCCCCACCCCTGTAACCTCTGCAGCAATGTGTATGGTCTGAGCACTGACAGGCTGACCCCTCACCCCTGTAACCTCTGCAGCAATGTGTATGGTCTGAGCACTGACAGGCTGACCCCTCACCCCTGTAACCTCTGCAGCAATGTGTATGGTCTGAGCACTGACAGGCTGACCCCTCAGCCCTGTAACCTCTGCAGCAATGTGTATGGTCTGAGCACTGACAGGCTGACCCCTCACCCCTATAACCTCTGCAGCAATGTGTATGGTCTGAGCACTGACAGGCTGACCCCTCACCCCTGTAACCTCTGCAGCAATGTGTATGGTCTGATCACTGACAGGCTGACCCCTCACCCCTTTAACCTCTGCAGCAATGTGTATGGTGTGACCACTGACAGGCTGACCCCCGCCCACCCCTGTAACCTCTGCAGCAATGTGTATGGTCTGAGCACTGACAGGCTGACCCCATCACCCCTGTAACCTCTGCAGCAATGTGTATGGTCTGAGCACTGACAGGCTGCCCCCCACCCCTGTAACCTCTGCAGCAATGTGTATGGTCTGAGCACTGACAGGCTGACCCTTCACCCCTGTAACCTCTGCAGCAATGTGTATGGTCTGAGCACCAACAGGCTGACCCCTCACCCCTGTAACCTCTGCAGCAATGTGTATGGTCTTATCACTGACAGGCTGACCCCATCACCCCTGTAACCTCTGCAGCAATGTGTATGGTCTGATCACTGACAGGCTGACCCCCACCCCTGTAACCTCTGCAGCAATGTGTATGGTCTGAGCACTGACAGGCTGACCCCTCACCCCTGTAACCTCTGCAGCAATGTGTATGGTCTGATCACTGACAGGCTAACCCCTCACCCCTGTAACCTCTGCAGCAATGTGTATGATCTGAGCACTGACAGGCTGACCCCTCACCCCTGTAACCTCTGCAGCAATGTGTATGGTCTGAGCAGTGACAGGCTGACCTTCCCACCCCTGTAACCTCTGCAGCAATGTGTATGGTCTGAGCACTGACAGGCTGACCCCTCACCCCTGTAACCTCTGAAGCAATGTGTATGGTTTGATCACTGACAGGCTGACCCCTCACCCCTGTAACGTCTGCAGCAATGTGTATGGTCTGAGCACTGACAGGCTGACCCCTCACCCCTGTAACCTCTGCAGCAATGTGTATGGTCTGAGCACTGACAGGCTGACCCCTCACCCCCTGTAACCTCTGAAGCAATGTGTATGGTTTGATCACTGACAGGCTGACCCCTCACCCCTGTAACCTCTGCAGCAATGTGTATGGTCTGAGCACTGACAGGCTGACCCCTCACCCCTGTAACCTCTGAAGCAATGTGTATGGTTTGATCACTGACAGGCTGACCCCTCACCCCTGTAACCTCTGCAGCAATGTGTATGGTCTGAGCACTGACAGGCTGACCCCTCACCCCTGTAACCTCTGCAGCAATGTGTATAGTCTGAGCACTGACAGGCTGACCCCTCACCCCTGTAACCTCTGCAGCAATGTGTATGGTCTGAGCACTGACAGGCTGACCCCTCACCCCTGTAACCTCTGAAGCAATGTGTATGGTTTGATCACTGACAGGCAGACCCCTCACCCCTGTAACCTCTGCAGCAATGTGTATGGTCTGAGCACTGACAGGCTGACCCCTCACCCCTGTAACCTCTGAAGCAATGTGTATGGTTTGATCACTGACAGGCTGACCCCTCACCCCTGTAACCTCTGCAGCAATGTGTATGGTCTGAGCACTGACAGGCTGACCCCTCACCCCTGTAACCTCTGCAGCAATGTGTATAGTCTGAGCACTGACAGGCTGACCCCTCACCCCTGTAACCTCTGCAGCAATGTGTATGGTCTGAGCACTGACAGGCTGACCCCTCACCCCTGTAACCTCTGAAGCAATGTGTATGGTTTGATCACTGACAGGCTGACCCCCCCCCCCTGTAACCTCTGCAGCAATGTGTATAGTCTGAGCACTGACAGGCTGACCCCTCACCCCTGTAACCTCTGCAGCAATGTGTATGGTCTGAGCACTGACAGGCTGACCCCTCACCCCTGTAACCTCTGAAGCAATGTGTATGGTTTGATCACTGACAGGCAGACCCCTCACCCCTGTAACCTCTGCAGCAATGTGTATGGTCTGAGCACTGACAGGCTGACCCTTCACCCCTGTAACCTCTGCAGCAATGTGTATGGTCTGAGCACTGACAGGCTGACCCCTCACCCCTGTAACCTCTGCAGCAATGTGTATGGTCTTATCACTGACAGGCTGACCCCATCACCCCTGTAACCTCTGCAGCAATGTGTATGGTCTGATCACTGACAGGCTGACCCCCACCCCTGTAACCTCTTCAGCAATGTGTATGGTCTGAGCACTGACAGGCTGACCCCTCACCCCTGTAACCTCTGCAGCAATGTGTATGGTCTGATCAGTGACAGGCTAACCCCTCACCCCTGTAACCTCTGCAGCAATGTGTATGATCTGAGCACTGACAGGCTGACCCCTCACCCCTGTAACCTCTGCAGCAATGTGTATGGTCTGAGCAGTGACAGGCTGACCTTCCCACCCCTGTAACCTCTGCAGCAATGTGTATGGTCTGAGCACTGACAGGCTGACCCCTCACCCCTGTAACCTCTGCAGCAATGTGTATGGTCTGATCACTGACAGGCTAACCCCTCACCCCTGTAACCTCTGCAGCAATGTGTATGATCTGAGCACTGACAGGCTGACCCCTCACCCCTGTAACCTCTGCAGCAATGTGTATGGTCTGAGCAGTGACAGGCTGACCTTCCCACCCCTGTAACCTCTGCAGCAATGTGTATGGTCTGAGCACTGACAGGCTGACCCCTCACCCCTGTAACCTCTGAAGCAATGTGTATGGTTTGATCACTGACAGGCTGACCCCTCACCCCTGTAACGTCTGCAGCAATGTGTATGGTCTGAGCACTGACAGGCTGACCCCTCACCCCTGTAACCTCTGCAGCAATGTGTATGGTCTGAGCACTGACAGGCTGACCCCTCACCCCCTGTAACCTCTGAAGCAATGTGTATGGTTTGATCACTGACAGGCTGACCCCTCACCCCTGTAACCTCTGCAGCAATGTGTATGGTCTGAGCACTGACAGGCTGACCCCTCACCCCTGTAACCTCTGAAGCAATGTGTATGGTTTGATCACTGACAGGCTGACCCCTCACCCCTGTAACCTCTGCAGCAATGTGTATGGTCTGAGCACTGACAGGCTGACCCCTCACCCCTGTAACCTCTGCAGCAATGTGTATAGTCTGAGCACTGACAGGCTGACCCCTCACCCCTGTAACCTCTGCAGCAATGTGTATGGTCTGAGCACTGACAGGCTGACCCCTCACCCCTGTAACCTCTGAAGCAATGTGTATGGTTTGATCACTGACAGGCAGACCCCTCACCCCTGTAACCTCTGCAGCAATGTGTATGGTCTGAGCACTGACAGGCTGACCCCTCACCCCTGTAACCTCTGAAGCAATGTGTATGGTTTGATCACTGACAGGCTGACCCCTCACCCCTGTAACCTCTGCAGCAATGTGTATGGTCTGAGCACTGACAGGCTGACCCCTCACCCCTGTAACCTCTGCAGCAATGTGTATAGTCTGAGCACTGACAGGCTGACCCCTCACCCCTGTAACCTCTGCAGCAATGTGTATGGTCTGAGCACTGACAGGCTGACCCCTCACCCCTGTAACCTCTGAAGCAATGTGTATGGTTTGATCACTGACAGGCTGACCCCCCCCCCCTGTAACCTCTGCAGCAATGTGTATAGTCTGAGCACTGACAGGCTGACCCCTCACCCCTGTAACCTCTGCAGCAATGTGTATGGTCTGAGCACTGACAGGCTGACCCCTCACCCCTGTAACCTCTGAAGCAATGTGTATGGTTTGATCACTGACAGGCAGACCCCTCACCCCTGTAACCTCTGCAGCAATGTGTATGGTCTGAGCACTGACAGGCTGACCCTTCACCCCTGTAACCTCTGCAGCAATGTGTATGGTCTGAGCACTGACAGGCTGACCCCTCACCCCTGTAACCTCTGCAGCAATGTGTATGGTCTTATCACTGACAGGCTGACCCCATCACCCCTGTAACCTCTGCAGCAATGTGTATGGTCTGATCACTGACAGGCTGACCCCCACCCCTGTAACCTCTTCAGCAATGTGTATGGTCTGAGCACTGACAGGCTGACCCCTCACCCCTGTAACCTCTGCAGCAATGTGTATGGTCTGATCAGTGACAGGCTAACCCCTCACCCCTGTAACCTCTGCAGCAATGTGTATGATCTGAGCACTGACAGGCTGACCCCTCACCCCTGTAACCTCTGCAGCAATGTGTATGGTCTGAGCAGTGACAGGCTGACCTTCCCACCCCTGTAACCTCTGCAGCAATGTGTATGGTCTGAGCACTGACAGGCTGACCCCTCACCCCTGTAACCTCTGAAGCAATGTGTATGTTTTGATCACTGACAGGCTGACCCCTCACCCCTGTAACCTCTGCAGCAATGTGTATGGTCTGAGCACTGACAGGCTGACCCTTCACCCCTGTAACCTCTGCAGCAATGTGTATGGTCTGAGCACTGACAGGCTGACCCCTCACCCCTGTAACCTCTGCAGCAATGTGTATGGTCTGAGCACTGACAGGCTGACCCCTCACCCCTGTAACCTCTGAAGCAATGTGTATGGTTTGATCACTGACAGGCTGACCCCTCACCCCTGTAACCTCTGCAGCAATGTGTATGGTCTGAGCACTGACAGGCTGACCCTTCACCCCTGTAACCTCTGCAGCAATGTGTATGGTCTGAGCACTGACAGGCTGCACCCCACCCCTGTAACCTCTGCAGCAATGTGTATGGTCTGATCACTGACAGGCTGACCCCCACCCCTGTAACCTCTGCAGCAATGTGTATGGTCTGAGCACTGACAGGCTGATCCCCACCCCTGTAACCTCTGCAGCAATGTGTATGGTCTGAGCACTGACAGGCTGACCCCCACCCCTGTAACCTCTGCAGTAATGTGTATGGTCTGAGCACTGACAGGCTGACCCCCACCCCTGTAACCTCTGCAGCAATGTGTATGGTCTGAGCACTGACAGGCTGACCCCCCCACCCCTGTAACCTCTGCAGCAATGTGTATGGTCTGAGCACTGACAGGCTGACCCCCACCCCTGTAACCTCTGAAGCAATGTGTATGGTCTGAGCACTGACAGGCTGACCACCCCCCCTGTAACCTCTGCAGCAATGTGTATGGTCTGAGCACTGACAGGCTGACCCCATCACCCCTGTAACCTCTGCAGCAATGTGTATGGTCTGAGCACTGACAGGCTGACCCCCCCCCCCCGTAACCTCTGCAGCAATGTGTATGGTCTGATCACTGACAGGCTGACCCCCCCCCCCTGTAACCTCTTCAGCAATGTGTATGGTCTGAGGACTGACAGGCTGACCCCCCACCCTGTAACCTCTGCAGCAATGTGTATGGTCTGAGCACTGACAGGCTGCCCCCCACCCCTGTAACCTCTGCAGCAATGTGTATGGTCTGATCACTGACAGGCTGACCCCCCCCCACTCCTGTAACCTCTGCAGCAATGTGTATGGTCTGAGCACTGACAGGCTGACCCCCACCCCTGTAACCTCTGCAGCAATGTGTATGGTCTGATCACTGACAGGCTGACCCCCACCCCTGTAACCCCTGAAGCAATGTGTATGGTCTGAGCACTGACAGGCTGACCCCTCACCCCTGTAACCCCTGAAGCAATGTGTATGGTCTGAGGACTGACAGGCTGACCCCCCACCTTGTAACCTCTGCAACAATGTGTATGGTCTGAGCACTGACAGGCTGACCCCCCCCTGTAACCTCTTCAGCAATGTGTATGGTCTGATCACTGACAGGCTGCCCCCCCCACCCCTGTAACCTCTGCAGCAATGTGTATGGTCTGAGCACTGACAGGCTGACCCCCCACCCCTGTAACCTCTGAAGCAATGTGTATGGTCTGAGCACTGACAGGCTGACCCCCCACCCCTGTAACCTCTGCAGCAATGTGTATGGTCTGAGCACTGACAGGCTGACCCCTCACCCCTGTAACCTCTTCAGCAGTGTGTATGGTCTGAGCACTGACAGGCTGACCCCTCACCCCTGTAACCTCTGCAGCAATGTGTATGGTCTGAGCACTGACAGGCTGACCCCCCACCCCTGTAACCTCTGCAGCAATGTGTATGGTCTGAGCACTGACAGGCTGACACCCCCCCACCCCTGTAACCTCTGCAGCAATGTGTATGGTCTGATCACTGACAGGCTGACCCCCACCCCTGTAACCTCTGCAGCAATGTGTATGGTCTGATCACTGACAGGCTGACCCCCACCCCTGTAACCTCTGCAACAATGTGTATGGTCTGAGCACTGACAGGCTGACCCCCCCCTGTAACCTCTTCAGCAATGTGTATGGTCTGATCACTGACAGGCTGCCCCCCCACACCCCTGTAACCTCTGAAGCAATGTGTATGGTCTGAGCACTGACAGGCTGACCCCCCACCCCTGTAACCTCTGCAGCAATGTGTATGGTCTGAGCACTGACAGGCTGACCCCTCACCCCTGTAACCTCTTCAGCAGTGTGTATGGTCTGAGCACTGACAGGCTGACCCCAAACCCCTGT
Organism: Phyllobates terribilis; assembly: GCF_046119375.1. Classification (NCBI taxonomy): domain Eukaryota; kingdom Metazoa; phylum Chordata; class Amphibia; order Anura; family Dendrobatidae; genus Phyllobates; species Phyllobates terribilis. The sequence goes on from NW_027362767.1 coordinate 266,628,820, forward strand.
AACCTCTGCAGCAATGTGTATGGTCTGAGCACTGACAGGCTGACCCTTCACCCCTGTAACCTCTGCAGCAATGTGTATGGTCTGAGCACTGACAGGCTGACCCTTCACCCCTGTAACCTCTGCAGCAATGTGTATGGTCTGAGCACTGACAGGCTGCCCCCCACCCCTGTAACCTCTGCAGCAATGTGTATGGTCTGAGCACTGACAGGCTGACCCCTCACCCCTGTAAACTCTGCAGCAATGTGTATGGTCTGAGCACTGACAGGCTGACCCCTCACCCCTGTAAACTCTGCAGCAATGTGTATGGTCTGAGCACTGACAGGCTGACCCCTCACCCCTGTAACCTCTGCAGCAATGTGTATGGTCTGAGCACTGACAGGCTAACCCCTCAGCCCTGTAACCTCTGCAGCAATGTGTATGGTCTGAGCACTGACAGGCTGACCCCTCACCCCTATAACCTCTGCAGCAATATGTATGGTCTGATCACTGACAGGCTGACCCCCACCCCTGTAACCTCTGAAGCAATGTGTATGGTCTGAGCACTGACAGGCTGACCCCTCACCCCTGTAACCTCTGCAGCAATGTGTATGGTCTGATCACTGACAGGCTGACCCCTCACCCCTGTAACCTCTGCAGCAATGTGTATGGTCTGATCACTGACAGGCTGACCCCCCCCACCCCTGTAACCTCTGCAGCAATGTGTATGGTCTGAGCACTGATAGGCTGACCCCATCACCCCTGTAACCTCTGCAGCAATGTGTATGGTCTGAGCACTGACAGACTGACCCCTCACCCCTGTAACCTCTGCAGCAATGTGTATGGTCTGAGCACTGACAGGCTGACCCCTCACCCCTGTAACCTCTGCAGCAATGTGTATGGTCTGATCACTGACAGGCTGACCCCATCACCCCTGTAACCTCTGCAGCAATGTGTATGGTCTGATCACTGACAGGCTGACCCCCACCCCTGTAACCTCTGCAGCAATGTGTATGGTCTGAGCACTGACAGGCTGACCCCCCACCCTGTAACCTCTTCAGCAATGTGTATGGTCTGAGCACTGACAGGCTGACCCCTCACCCCTGTAACCTCTGCAGCAATGTGTATGGTCTGATCACTGACCGGCTGACCCCTCAACCCTGTAACCTCTGCAGCAATGTGTATGGTCTGAGCACTGACAGGCTGACCCCCACCCCTGTAACCTCTGCAGCAATGTGTATGGTCTGAGCTCTGACAGGCTGACCCCTCACCCCTGTAACCTCTGCAGCAATGTGTATGGTCTGATCACTGACAGGCTGACCCCTCACCCCTGTAACCTCTGCAGCAATGTGTATGGTCTGATCACTGACAGGCTGACCCCCCCACCCCTGTAACCTCTGCAGCAATGTGTATGGTCTGAGCACTGATAGGCTGACCCCATCACCCCTGTAACCTCTGCAGCAATGTGTATGGTCTGAGCACTGACAGACTGACCCCTCACCCCTGTAACCTCTGCAGCAATGTGTATGGTCTGAGCACTGACAGGCTGCCCCCCACCCCTGTAACCTCTGCAGCAATGTGTATGGTCTGAGCACTGACAGGCTGACCCTTCACCCCTGTAACCTCTGCAGCAATGTGTATGGTCTGAGCACTGACAGGCTGACCCCTCACCCCTGTAACCTCTGCAGCAATGTGTATGGTCTTATCACTGACAAGCTGACCCCATCACCCCTGTAACCTCTGCAGCAATGTGTATGGTCTGATCACTGACAGGCTGACCCCCACCCCTGTAACCTCTGCAGCAATGTGTATGGTCTGAGCACTGACAGGCTGACCCCCCACCCTGTAACCTCTTCAGCAATGTGTATGGTCTGAGCACTGACAGGCTGACCCCTCAACCCTGTAACCTCTGCAGCAATGTGTATGGTCTGATCACTGACCGGCTGACCCCTCAACCCTGTAACCTCTGCAGCAATGTGTATGGTCTGATCACTGACAGGCTGACCCCCACCCCTGTAACCTCTGCAGCAATGTGTATGGTCTGAGCTCTGACAGGCTGACCCCCACCCCTGTAACCTCTGCAGCAATGTGTATGGTCTGAGCACTGACAGGCTGACCCCTCACCCCTGTAACCTCTGCAGCAATGTGTATGGTCTGATCACTGACAGGCTAACCCCCCCCTCTAACCTCTGCAGCAATATGTATGGTCTGATCACTGACAGGCTGACCCCCCCCCCACCCCTGTAACCTCTGCAGCAATGTGTATGGTCTGAGGACTAACAGGCTGACCCCTCACCCCTGTAACCTCTGCAGCAATGTGTATGGTCTGATCACTGACAGGCTGACCCCTCACCCCTGTAACCTCTGCAGCAATGTGTATGGTCTGAGCACTGACAGGCTGACCCCCCACCCCTGTAACCTCTGCAGCAATGTGTATGGTCTGAGCACTGACAGGCTGACCCCCCACCCCTATAACCTCTGCAGCAATGTGTATGGTCTGAGCACTGACAGGCTGACCCCTCACCCCTGTAACCTCTGAAGCAATGTGTATGGTCTGATCATTGACAGGCTGACCCCCCCACCCCTGTAACCTCTGCAGCAATGTGTATGGTCTGAGCACTGACAGGCTGACCCCCCCCTGTAACCTCTGCAGCAATGTGTATGGTCTGAGCACTGACAGGCGGACCCCCCACCCCTGTAACCTCTGCAGCAATGTGTATGGTCTGAGCACTGACAGGCTGACCCCCCCCCCTGTAACCTCTGCAGCAATGTGTATGGTCTGAGCACTGACAGGCTGACCCCCCACCCCTGTAACCTCTGCAGCAATGTGTATGGTCTGAGCTCTGACAGGCTGACCCCTCACCCCTGTAACCTCTGCAGCAATGTGTATGGTCTGAGCACTGACAGGCTGACCCCCCACCCCTGTAACCTCTGCAGCAATGTGTATGGTCTGAGCACTGACAGGCTGACCCCCCACCCCTGTAACCTCTGCAGCAATGTGTATGGTCTGAGCACTGACAGGCTGACCCCCACCCCTGTAACCTCTGAAGCAATGTGTATGGTCTGAGCACTGACAGGCTGAGCCCCCCACCCCTGTAACCTCTGCAGCAATGTGTATGGTCTGAGCACTGACAGGCTGACCCCCCACCCCTGTAACCTCTGCAGCAATGTGTATGGTCTGAGCACTGACAGGCTGACCCCCCACCCCTGTAACCTCTGCAGCAATGTGTATGGTCTGAGCACTGACAGGCTGACCCCCCCCTGTAACCTCTGCAGCAATGTGTATGGTCTGAGCACTGACAGGCGGACCCCCCACCCCTGTAACCTCTGCAGCAATGTGTATGGTCTGAGCACTGACAGGCTGACCCCCCCCCCCTGTAACCTCTGCAGCAATGTGTATGGTCTGAGCACTGACAGGCTGACCCCTCACCCCTGTAACCTCTGCAGCAATGTGTATGGTCTGAGCACTGACAGGCTGACCCCCACCCCTGTAACCTCTGCAGCAATGTGTATGGTCTGAGCTCTGACAGGCTGACCCCCCCCCACCCCTGTAACCTCTGCAGCAATGTGTTTGGTCTGAGCACTGACAGGCTGACACCCCCCCCCCTGTAACCTCTGCAGCAATGTGTATGGTCTGAGCACTGACAGGCTGACCCCCCACCCCTGTAACCTCTGCAGCAATGTGTATGGTCTGAGCACTGACAGGCTGACCCCCCACCCCTGTAACCTCTGCAGCAATGTGTATGGTCTGAGCACTGACAGGCTGACCCCCCACCCTGTAACCTCTGCAGCAATATGTATGGTCTGATCATTGACAGGCTGACCCCCCCACCCCTGTAACCTCTGCAGCAATGTGTATGGTCTGAGCACTGACAGGCTGACCCCCCCCCTGTAACCTCTGCAGCAATGTGTATGGTCTGAGCACTGACAGGCGGACCCCCCACCCCTGTAACCTCTGCAGCAATGTGTATGGTCTGAGCACTGACAGGCTGACCCCCCCCCCCCTGTAACCTCTGCAGCAATGTGTATGGTCTGAGCACTGACAGGCTGACCCCCACCCCTGTAACCTCTGCAGCAATGTGTATGGTCTGATCACTGACAGGCTGACCCTCCACCCCTGTAACCTCTGCAGCAATGTGTATGGTCTGAGCACTGACAGGCTGACCCTCCACCCCTGTAACCTCTGCATCAATGTGTATTGTCTGAGCACTGACAGGCTGACCCCCACCCCTGTAACCTCTGCAGCAATGTGTATGGTCTGAGCACTGACAGGCTGACCCCCCACCCCTGTAACCTCTGCAGCAATGTGTATGGTCTGAGCACTGACAGGCTGACCCCCCACCCCTGTAACCTCTGCAGCAATGTGTATGGTCTGAGCACTGACAGGCTGCCCCCAACCCCTGTAACCTCTGCAGCAATGTGTATGGTCTGAGCACTGACAGGCTAACCCCCCCCTCACCCCTGTAACCTCTGCAGCAATGTGTATGGTCTGATCACTGACAGGCTGACCCCCACCCCTGTAACCTCTGCAGCAATGTGTATGGTCTGAGCACTGACAGGCTAACCCCCCCCCTGTAACCTCTGCAGCAATGTGTATGGTCTGAGCACTGACAGGCTGACCCCCCCCCCCCCCGTAACCTCTGCAGCAATGTGTATGGTTTGAGCACTGACAGGCTGCCCCCCACCCCTGTAACCTCTGCAGCAATGTGTATGGTCTGAGCACTGACAGGCTGACCCCTCACCCCTGTAACCTCTGCAGCAATGTGTATGGTCTGATCACTTACAGGCTGACCCCCACCCCTGTAACCTCTGCAGCAATGTGTATGGTCTGAGCACTGACAGGCTGACCCCCCCCCCCCCCCCCTGTAACCTCTTCAGCAATGTGTATGGTCTGAGCACTGACAGGCTGACCCCTCACCCCTGTAACCCCTGAAGCAATGTGTATGGTCTGAGGACTGACAGGCTGACCCCCCACCTTGTAACCTCTGCAACAATGTGTATGGTCTGAGCACTGACAGGCTGACCCCCCCCTGTAACCTCTTCAGCAATGTGTATGGTCTGATCACTGACAGGCTGCCCCCCCACACCCCTGTAACCTCTGAAGCAATGTGTATGGTCTGAGCACTGACAGGCTGACCCCCCACCCCTGTAACCTCTGCAGCAATGTGTATGGTCTGAGCACTGACAGGCTGACCCCTCACCCCTGTAACCTCTTCAGCAGTGTGTATCGTCTGAGCACTGACAGGCTGACCCCTCACCCCTGTAACCTCTGCAGCAATGTGTATGGTCTGAGCACTGACAGGCTGACCCCCCACCCCTGTAACCTCTGCAGCAATGTGTATGGTCTGAGCACTGACAGGCTGACACCCCCCCACCCCTGTAACCTCTGCAGCAATGTGTATGGTCTGATCACTGACAGGCTGACCCCCACCCCTGTAACCTCTGCAGCAATGTGTATGGTCTGATCACTGACAGGCTGACCCCCACCCCTGTAACCTCTGCAGCAATGTGTATGGTCTGAGCACTGACAGGCTGACCCCCCCCCCCCCTGTAACCTCTTCAGCAATGTGTATGGTCTGAGCACTGACAGGCTGACCCCTCACCCCTGTATCCCCTGAAGCAATGTGTATGGTCTGAGCACTGACAGGCTGACCCCCCACCTTGTAACCTCTGCAGCAATGTGTATGGTCTGAGCACTGACAGGCTGACCCCCCCCTGTAACCTCTTCAGCAATGTGTATGGTCTGATCACTGACAGGCTGCCCCCCCACACCCCTGTAACCTCTGAAGCAATGTGTATGGTCTGAGCACTGACAGGCTGACCCCCCACCCCTGTAACCTCTGCAGCAATGTGTATGGTCTGAGCACTGACAGGCTGACCCCTCACCCCTGTAACCTCTTCAGCAGTGTGTATGGTCTGAGCACTGACAGGCTGACCCCAAACCCCTGTAACCTCTGCAGCAATGTGTATGGTCTGAGCACTGACAGGCTGACCCTTCACCCCTGTAACCTCTGCAGCAATGTGTATGGTCTGAGCACTGACAGGCTGACCCTTCACCCCTGTAACCTCTGCAGCAATGTGTATGGTCTGAGCACTGACAGGCTGCCCCCCACCCCTGTAACCTCTGCAGCAATGTGTATGGTCTGAGCACTGACAGGCTGACCCCTCACCCCTGTAAACTCTGCAGCAATGTGTATGGTCTGAGCACTGACAGGCTGACCCCTCACCCCTGTAACCTCTGCAGCAATGTGTATGGTCTGAGCACTGACAGGCTAACCCCTCAGCCCTGTAACCTCTGCAGCAATGTGTATGGTCTGAGCACTGACAGGCTGACCCCTCACCCCTATAACCTCTGCAGCAATATGTATGGTCTGATCACTGACAGGCTGACCCCCACCCCTGTAACCTCTGAAGCAATGTGTATGGTCTGAGCACTGACAGGCTGACCCCTCACCCCTGTAACCTCTGCAGCAATGTGTATTGTCTGATCACTGACAGGCTGACCCCCCCCCACCCCTGTAACCTCTGCAGCAATGTGTATGGTCTGAGCACTGATAGGCTGACCCCATCACCCCTGTAACCTCTGCAGCAATGTGTATGGTCTGAGCACTGACAGACTGACCCCTCACCCCTGTAACCTCTGCAGCAATGTGTATGGTCTGAGCACTGACAGGCTGACCCCTCACCCCTGTAACCTCTGCAGCAATGTGTATGATCTGATCACTGACAGGCTGACCCCATCACCCCTGTAACCTCTGCAGCAATGTGTATGGTCTGATCACTGACAGGCTGACCCCCACCCCTGTAACCTCTGCAGCAATGTGTATGGTCTGAGCACTGACAGGCTGACCCCCCACCCTGTAACCTCTTCAGCAATGTGTATGGTCTGAGCACTGACAGGCTGACCCCTCACCCCTGTAACCTCTGCAGCAATGTGTATGGTCTGATCACTGACCGGCTGACCCCTCAACCCTGTAACCTCTGCAGCAATGTGTATGGTCTGAGCACTGACAGGCTGACCCCCACCCCTGTAACCTCTGCAGCAATGTGTATGGTCTGAGCTCTGACAGGCTGACCCCCACCCCTGTAACCTCTGCAGCAATGTGTATGGTCTGAGCACTGACAGGCTGACCCCTCACCCCTGTAACCTCTGCAGCAATGTGTATGGTCTGATCACTGACAGGCTGACCCCTCACCCCTGTAACCTCTGCAGCAATGTGTATGGTCTGATCACTGACAGGCTGACCCCTCACCCCTGTAACCTCTGCAGCAATGTGTATGGTCTGATCACTGACAGGCTGACCCCCCCACCCCTGTAACCTCTGCAGCAATGTGTATGGTCTGAGCACTGATAGGCTGACCCCATCACCCCTGTAACCTCTGCAGCAATGTGTATGGTCTGAGCACTGACAGACTGACCCCTCACCCCTGTAACCTCTGCAGCAATGTGTATGGTCTGAGCACTGACAGGCTGCCCCCCACCCCTGTAATCTCTGCAGCAATGTGTATGGTCTGAGCACTGACAGGCTGACCCTTCACCCCTGTAACCTCTGCAGCAATGTGTATGGTCTGAGCACTGACAGGCTGACCCCTCACCCCTGTAACCTCTGCAGCAATGTGTATGGTCTTATCACTGACAGGCTGACCCCCACCCCTGTAACCTCTGCAGCAATGTGTATGGTCTGAGCACTGACAGGCTGACCCCCCACCCTGTAACCTCTTCAGCAATGTGTATGGTCTGAGCACTGACAGGCTGACCCCTCAACCCTGTAACCTCTGCAGCAATGTGTATGGTCTGATCACTGACCGGCTGACCCCTCAACCCTGTAACCTCTGCAGCAATGTGTATGGTCTGATCACTGACAGGCTGACCCCCACCCCTGTAACCTCTGCAGCAATGTGTATGGTCTGAGCTCTGACAGGCTGACCCCCACCCCTGTAACCTCTGCAGCAATGTGTATGGTCTGAGCACTGACAGGCTGACCCCCCCCTCTAACCTCTGCAGCAATATGTATGGTCTGATCACTGACAGGCTGACCCCCCCCCCCACCCCTGTAACCTCTGCAGCAATGTGTATGGTCTGAGGACTAACAGGCTGACCCCTCACCCCTGTAACCTCTGCAGCAATGTGTATGGTCTGATCACTGACAGGCTGACCCCTCACCCCTGTAACCTCTGCAGCAATGTGTATGGTCTGAGCACTGACAGGCTGACCCCCCACCCCTGTAACCTCTGCAGCAATGTGTATGGTCTGAGCACTGACAGGCTGACCCCCCACCCCTGTAACCTCTGCAGCAATGTGTATGGTCTGAGCACTGACAGGCTGACCCCTCACCCCTGTAACCTCTGAAGCAATGTGTATGGTCTGATCATTGACAGGCTGACCCCCCCACCCCTGTAACCTCTGCAGCAATGTGTATGGTCTGAGCACTGACAGGCTGACCCCCCCCTGTAACCTCTGCAGCAATGTGTATGGTCTGAGCACTGACAGGCGGACCCCCCACCCCTGTAACCTCTGCAGCAATGTGTATGGTCTGAGCACTGACAGGCTGACCCCCCCCTGTAACCTCTTCAGCAATGTGTATGGTCTGATCACTGACAGGCTGCCCCCCCACACCCCTGTAACCTCTGAAGCAATGTGTATGGTCTGAGCACTGACAGGCTGACCCCCCACCCCTGTAACCTCTGCAGCAATGTGTATGGTCTGAGCACTGACAGGCTGACCCCTCACCCCTGTAACCTCTTCAGCAGTGTGTATGGTCTGAGCACTGACAGGCTGACCCCAAACCCCTGTAACCTCTGCAGCAATGTGTATGGTCTGAGCACTGACAGGCTGACCCTTCACCCCTGTAACCTCTGCAGCAATGTGTATGGTCTGAGCACTGACAGGCTGACCCTTCACCCCTGTAACCTCTGCAGCAATGTGTATGGTCTGAGCACTGACAGGCTGCCCCCCACCCCTGTAACCTCTGCAGCAATGTGTATGGTCTGAGCACTGACAGGCTGACCCCTCACCCCTGTAAACTCTGCAGCAATGTGTATGGTCTGAGCACTGACAGGCTGACCCCTCACCCCTGTAAACTCTGCAGCAATGTGTATGGTCTGAGCACTGACAGGCTGACCCCTCACCCCTGTAACCTCTGCAGCAATGTGTATGGTCTGAGCACTGACAGGCTAACCCCTCAGCCCTGTAACCTCTGCAGCAATGTGTATGGTCTGAGCACTGACAGGCTGACCCCTCACCCCTATAACCTCTGCAGCAATATGTATGGTCTGATCACTGACAGGCTGACCCCCACCCCTGTAACCTCTGAAGCAATGTGTATGGTCTGAGCACTGACAGGCTGACCCCTCACCCCTGTAACCTCTGCAGCAATGTGTATGGTCTGATCACTGACAGGCTGACCCCTCACCCCTGTAACCTCTGCAGCAATGTGTATGGTCTGATCACTGACAGGCTGACCCCCCCCACCCCTGTAACCTCTGCAGCAATGTGTATGGTCTGAGCACTGATAGGCTGACCCCATCACCCCTGTAACCTCTGCAGCAATGTGTATGGTCTGAGCACTGACAGACTGACCCCTCACCCCTGTAACCTCTGCAGCAATGTGTATGGTCTGAGCACTGACAGGCTGACCCCTCACCCCTGTAACCTCTGCAGCAATGTGTATGGTCTGATCACTGACAGGCTGACCCCATCACCCCTGTAACCTCTGCAGCAATGTGTATGGTCTGATCACTGACAGGCTGACCCCCACCCCTGTAACCTCTGCAGCAATGTGTATGGTCTGAGCACTGACAGGCTGACCCCCCACCCTGTAACCTCTTCAGCAATGTGTATGGTCTGAGCACTGACAGGCTGACCCCTCACCCCTGTAACCTCTGCAGCAATGTGTATGGTCTGATCACTGACCGGCTGACCCCTCAACCCTGTAACCTCTGCAGCAATGTGTATGGTCTGAGCACTGACAGGCTGACCCCCACCCCTGTAACCTCTGCAGCAATGTGTATGGTCTGAGCTCTGACAGGCTGACCCCTCACCCCTGTAACCTCTGCAGCAATGTGTATGGTCTGATCACTGACAGGCTGACCCCTCACCCCTGTAACCTCTGCAGCAATGTGTATGGTCTGATCACTGACAGGCTGACCCCCCCACCCCTGTAACCTCTGCAGCAATGTGTATGGTCTGAGCACTGATAGGCTGACCCCATCACCCCTGTAACCTCTGCAGCAATGTGTATGGTCTGAGCACTGACAGACTGACCCCTCACCCCTGTAACCTCTGCAGCAATGTGTATGGTCTGAGCACTGACAGGCTGCCCCCCACCCCTGTAACCTCTGCAGCAATGTGTATGGTCTGAGCACTGACAGGCTGACCCTTCACCCCTGTAACCTCTGCAGCAATGTGTATGGTCTGAGCACTGACAGGCTGACCCCTCACCCCTGTAACCTCTGCAGCAATGTGTATGGTCTTATCACTGACAAGCTGACCCCATCACCCCTGTAACCTCTGCAGCAATGTGTATGGTCTGATCACTGACAGGCTGACCCCCACCCCTGTAACCTCTGCAGCAATGTGTATGGTCTGAGCACTGACAGGCTGACCCCCCACCCTGTAACCTCTTCAGCAATGTGTATGGTCTGAGCACTGACAGGCTGACCCCTCAACCCTGTAACCTCTGCAGCAATGTGTATGGTCTGATCACTGACCGGCTGACCCCTCAACCCTGTAACCTCTGCAGCAATGTGTATGGTCTGATCACTGACAGGCTGACCCCCACCCCTGTAACCTCTGCAGCAATGTGTATGGTCTGAGCTCTGACAGGCTGACCCCCACCCCTGTAACCTCTGCAGCAATGTGTATGGTCTGAGCACTGACAGGCTGACCCCTCACCCCTGTAACCTCTGCAGCAATGTGTATGGTCTGATCACTGACAGGCTAACCCCCCCCTCTAACCTCTGCAGCAATATGTATGGTCTGATCACTGACAGGCTGACCCCCCCCCCCACCCCTGTAACCTCTGCAGCAATGTGTATGGTCTGAGGACTAACAGGCTGACCCCTCACCCCTGTAACCTCTGCAGCAATGTGTATGGTCTGATCACTGACAGGCTGACCCCTCACCCCTGTAACCTCTGCAGCAATGTGTATGGTCTGAGCACTGACAGGCTGACCCCCCACCCCTGTAACCTCTGCAGCAATGTGTATGGTCTGAGCACTGACAGGCTGACCCCCCACCCCTATAACCTCTGCAGCAATGTGTATGGTCTGAGCACTGACAGGCTGACCCCTCACCCCTGTAACCTCTGAAGCAATGTGTATGGTCTGATCATTGACAGGCTGACCCCCCCACCCCTGTAACCTCTGCAGCAATGTGTATGGTCTGAGCACTGACAGGCTGACCCCCCCCTGTAACCTCTGCAGCAATGTGTATGGTCTGAGCACTGACAGGCGGACCCCCCACCCCTGTAACCTCTGCAGCAATGTGTATGGTCTGAGCACTGACAGGCTGACCCCCCCCCCTGTAACCTCTGCAGCAATGTGTATGGTCTGAGCACTGACAGGCTGACCCCCCACCCCTGTAACCTCTGCAGCAATGTGTATGGTCTGAGCTCTGACAGGCTGACCCCTCACCCCTGTAACCTCTGCAGCAATGTGTATGGTCTGAGCACTGACAGGCTGACCCCCCACCCCTGTAACCTCTGCAGCAATGTGTATGGTCTGAGCACTGACAGGCTGACCCCCCACCCCTGTAACCTCTGCAGCAATGTGTATGGTCTGAGCACTGACAGGCTGACCCCCACCCCTGTAACCTCTGAAGCAATGTGTATGGTCTGAGCACTGACAGGCTGAGCCCCCCACCCCTGTAACCTCTGCAGCAATGTGTATGGTCTGAGCACTGACAGGCTGACCCCCCACCCCTGTAACCTCTGCAGCAATGTGTATGGTCTGAGCACTGACAGGCTGACCCCCCACCCCTGTAACCTCTGCAGCAATGTGTATGGTCTGAGCACTGACAGGCTGACCCCCCCCTGTAACCTCTGCAGCAATGTGTATGGTCTGAGCACTGACAGGCGGACCCCCCACCCCTGTAACCTCTGCAGCAATGTGTATGGTCTGAGCACTGACAGGCTGACCCCCCCCCCCTGTAACCTCTGCAGCAATGTGTATGGTCTGAGCACTGACAGGCTGACCCCTCACCCCTGTAACCTCTGCAGCAATGTGTATGGTCTGAGCACTGACAGGCTGACCCCCACCCCTGTAACCTCTGCAGCAATGTGTATGGTCTGAGCTCTGACAGGCTGACCCCCCCCCACCCCTGTAACCTCTGCAGCAATGTGTTTGGTCTGAGCACTGACAGGCTGACACCCCCCCCCCTGTAACCTCTGCAGCAATGTGTATGGTCTGAGCACTGACAGGCTGACCCCCCACCCCTGTAACCTCTGCAGCAATGTGTATGGTCTGAGCACTGACAGGCTGACCCCCCACCCCTGTAACCTCTGCAGCAATGTGTATGGTCTGAGCACTGACAGGCTGACCCCCCACCCTGTAACCTCTGCAGCAATATGTATGGTCTGATCATTGACAGGCTGACCCCCCCACCCCTGTAACCTCTGCAGCAATGTGTATGGTCTGAGCACTGACAGGCTGACCCCCCCCCTGTAACCTCTGCAGCAATGTGTATGGTCTGAGCACTGACAGGCGGACCCCCCACCCCTGTAACCTCTGCAGCAATGTGTATGGTCTGAGCACTGACAGGCTGACCCCCCCCCCCCTGTAACCTCTGCAGCAATGTGTATGGTCTGAGCACTGACAGGCTGACCCCCACCCCTGTAACCTCTGCAGCAATGTGTATGGTCTGATCACTGACAGGCTGACCCTCCACCCCTGTAACCTCTGCAGCAATGTGTATGGTCTGAGCACTGACAGGCTGACCCTCCACCCCTGTAACCTCTGCATCAATGTGTATTGTCTGAGCACTGACAGGCTGACCCCCACCCCTGTAACCTCTGCAGCAATGTGTATGGTCTGAGCACTGACAGGCTGACCCCCCACCCCTGTAACCTCTGCAGCAATGTGTATGGTCTGAGCACTGACAGGCTGACCCCCCACCCCTGTAACCTCTGCAGCAATGTGTATGGTCTGAGCACTGACAGGCTGCCCCCAACCCCTGTAACCTCTGCAGCAATGTGTATGGTCTGAGCACTGACAGGCTAACCCCCCCCTCACCCCTGTAACCTCTGCAGCAATGTGTATGGTCTGATCACTGACAGGCTGACCCCCACCCCTGTAACCTCTGCAGCAATGTGTATGGTCTGAGCACTGACAGGCTAACCCCCCCCCTGTAACCTCTGCAGCAATGTGTATGGTCTGAGCACTGACAGGCTGACCCCCCCCCCCCCGTAACCTCTGCAGCAATGTGTATGGTTTGAGCACTGACAGGCTGCCCCCCACCCCTGTAACCTCTGCAGCAATGTGTATGGTCTGAGCACTGACAGGCTGACCCCTCACCCCTGTAACCTCTGCAGCAATGTGTATGGTCTGATCACTTACAGGCTGACCCCCACCCCTGTAACCTCTGCAGCAATGTGTATGGTCTGAGCACTGACAGGCTGACCCCCCCCCCCCCCCCTGTAACCTCTTAAGCAATGTGTATGGTCTGAGCACTGACAGGCTGACCCCTCACCCCTGTAACCCCTGAAGCAATGTGTATGGTCTGAGGACTGACAGGCTGACCCCCCACCTTGTAACCTCTGCAACAATGTGTATGGTCTGAGCACTGACAGGCTGACCCCCCCCTGTAACCTCTTCAGCAATGTGTATGGTCTGATCACTGACAGGCTGCCCCCCCACACCCCTGTAACCTCTGAAGCAATGTGTATGGTCTGAGCACTGACAGGCTGACCCCCCACCCCTGTAACCTCTGCAGCAATGTGTATGGTCTGAGCACTGACAGGCTGACCCCTCACCCCTGTAACCTCTTCAGCAGTGTGTATCGTCTGAGCACTGACAGGCTGACCCCTCACCCCTGTAACCTCTGCAGCAATGTGTATGGTCTGAGCACTGACAGGCTGACCCCCCACCCCTGTAACCTCTGCAGCAATGTGTATGGTCTGAGCACTGACAGGCTGACACCCCCCCACCCCTGTAACCTCTGCAGCAATGTGTATGGTCTGATCACTGACAGGCTGACCCCCACCCCTGTAACCTCTGCAGCAATGTGTATGGTCTGATCACTGACAGGCTGACCCCCACCCCTGTAACCTCTGCAGCAATGTGTATGGTCTGAGCACTGACAGGCTGACCCCCCCCCCCCCTGTAACCTCTTCAGCAATGTGTATGGTCTGAGCACTGACAGGCTGACCCCTCACCCCTGTATCCCCTGAAGCAATGTGTATGGTCTGAGCACTGACAGGCTGACCCCCCACCTTGTAACCTCTGCAGCAATGTGTATGGTCTGAGCACTGACAGGCTGACCCCCCCCTGTAACCTCTTCAGCAATGTGTATGGTCTGATCACTGACAGGCTGCCCCCCCACACCCCTGTAACCTCTGAAGCAATGTGTATGGTCTGAGCACTGACAGGCTGACCCCCCACCCCTGTAACCTCTGCAGCAATGTGTATGGTCTGAGCACTGACAGGCTGACCCCTCACCCCTGTAACCTCTTCAGCAGTGTGTATGGTCTGAGCACTGACAGGCTGACCCCAAACCCCTGTAACCTCTGCAGCAATGTGTATGGTCTGAGCACTGACAGGCTGACCCTTCACCCCTGTAACCTCTGCAGCAATGTGTATGGTCTGAGCACTGACAGGCTGACCCTTCACCCCTGTAACCTCTGCAGCAATGTGTATGGTCTGAGCACTGACAGGCTGCCCCCCACCCCTGTAACCTCTGCAGCAATGTGTATGGTCTGAGCACTGACAGGCTGACCCCTCACCCCTGTAAACTCTGCAGCAATGTGTATGGTCTGAGCACTGACAGGCTGACCCCTCACCCCTGTAACCTCTGCAGCAATGTGTATGGTCTGAGCACTGACAGGCTAACCCCTCAGCCCTGTAACCTCTGCAGCAATGTGTATGGTCTGAGCACTGACAGGCTGACCCCTCACCCCTATAACCTCTGCAGCAATATGTATGGTCTGATCACTGACAGGCTGACCCCCACCCCTGTAACCTCTGAAGCAATGTGTATGGTCTGAGCACTGACAGGCTGACCCCTCACCCCTGTAACCTCTGCAGCAATGTGTATTGTCTGATCACTGACAGGCTGACCCCCCCCACCCCTGTAACCTCTGCAGCAATGTGTATGGTCTGAGCACTGATAGGCTGACCCCATCACCCCTGTAACCTCTGCAGCAATGTGTATGGTCTGAGCACTGACAGACTGACCCCTCACCCCTGTAACCTCTGCAGCAATGTGTATGGTCTGAGCACTGACAGGCTGACCCCTCACCCCTGTAACCTCTGCAGCAATGTGTATGATCTGATCACTGACAGGCTGACCCCATCACCCCTGTAACCTCTGCAGCAATGTGTATGGTCTGATCACTGACAGGCTGACCCCCACCCCTGTAACCTCTGCAGCAATGTGTATGGTCTGAGCACTGACAGGCTGACCCCCCACCCTGTAACCTCTTCAGCAATGTGTATGGTCTGAGCACTGACAGGCTGACCCCTCACCCCTGTAACCTCTGCAGCAATGTGTATGGTCTGATCACTGACCGGCTGACCCCTCAACCCTGTAACCTCTGCAGCAATGTGTATGGTCTGAGCACTGACAGGCTGACCCCCACCCCTGTAACCTCTGCAGCAATGTGTATGGTCTGAGCTCTGACAGGCTGACCCCCACCCCTGTAACCTCTGCAGCAATGTGTATGGTCTGAGCACTGACAGGCTGACCCCTCACCCCTGTAACCTCTGCAGCAATGTGTATGGTCTGATCACTGACAGGCTGACCCCTCACCCCTGTAACCTCTGCAGCAATGTGTATGGTCTGATCACTGACAGGCTGACCCCTCACCCCTGTAACCTCTGCAGCAATGTGTATGGTCTGATCACTGACAGGCTGACCCCCCCACCCCTGTAACCTCTGCAGCAATGTGTATGGTCTGAGCACTGATAGGCTGACCCCATCACCCCTGTAACCTCTGCAGCAATGTGTATGGTCTGAGCACTGACAGACTGACCCCTCACCCCTGTAACCTCTGCAGCAATGTGTATGGTCTGAGCACTGACAGGCTGCCCCCCACCCCTGTAATCTCTGCAGCAATGTGTATGGTCTGAGCACTGACAGGCTGACCCTTCACCCCTGTAACCTCTGCAGCAATGTGTATGGTCTGAGCACTGACAGGCTGACCCCTCACCCCTGTAACCTCTGCAGCAATGTGTATGGTCTTATCACTGACAGGCTGACCCCCACCCCTGTAACCTCTGCAGCAATGTGTATGGTCTGAGCACTGACAGGCTGACCCCCCACCCTGTAACCTCTTCAGCAATGTGTATGGTCTGAGCACTGACAGGCTGACCCCTCAACCCTGTAACCTCTGCAGCAATGTGTATGGTCTGATCACTGACCGGCTGACCCCTCAACCCTGTAACCTCTGCAGCAATGTGTATGGTCTGATCACTGACAGGCTGACCCCCACCCCTGTAACCTCTGCAGCAATGTGTATGGTCTGAGCTCTGACAGGCTGACCCCCACCCCTGTAACCTCTGCAGCAATGTGTATGGTCTGAGCACTGACAGGCTGACCCCTCACCCCTGTAACCTCTGCAGCAATGTGTATGGTCTGATCACTGACAGGCTAACCCCCCCCTCTAACCTCTGCAGCAATATGTATGGTCTGATCACTGACAGGCTGACCCCCCCCCCCACCCCTGTAACCTCTGCAGCAATGTGTATGGTCTGAGGACTAACAGGCTGACCCCTCACCCCTGTAACCTCTGCAGCAATGTGTATGGTCTGATCACTGACAGGCTGACCCCTCACCCCTGTAACCTCTGCAGCAATGTGTATGGTCTGAGCACTGACAGGCTGACCCCCCACCCCTGTAACCTCTGCAGCAATGTGTATGGTCTGAGCACTGACAGGCTGACCCCCCACCCCTGTAACCTCTGCAGCAATGTGTATGGTCTGAGCACTGACAGGCTGACCCCTCACCCCTGTAACCTCTGAAGCAATGTGTATGGTCTGATCATTGACAGGCTGACCCCCCCACCCCTGTAACCTCTGCAGCAATGTGTATGGTCTGAGCACTGACAGGCTGACCCCCCCCTGTAACCTCTGCAGCAATGTGTATGGTCTGAGCACTGACAGGCGGACCCCCCACCCCTGTAACCTCTGCAGCAATGTGTATGGTCTGAGCACTGACAGGCTGACCCCCCCCCTGTAACCTCTGCAGCAATGTGTATGGTCTGAGCACTGACAGGCTGACCCCCCACCCCTGTAACCTCTGCAGCAATGTGTATGGTCTGAGCTCTGACAGGCTGACCCCTCACCCCTGTAACCTCTGCAGCAATGTGTATGGTCTGAGCACTGACAGGCTGACCCCCCACCCTTTAAACCTCTGCAGCAATGTGTATGGTCTGAGCACTGACAGGCTGACCCCCCACCCCTGTAACCTCTGCAGCAATGTGTATGGTCTGAGCACTGACAGGCTGACCCCCACCCCTGTAACCTCTGAAGCAATGTGTATGGTCTGAGCACTGACAGGCTGACCCCCCCACCCCTGTAACCTCTGCAGCAATGTGTATGGTCTGAGCACTGACAGGCTGACCCCCCACCCCTGTAACCTCTGCAGCAATGTGTATGGTCTGAGCACTGACAGGCTGACCCCCCACCCCTGTAACCTCTGCAGCAATGTGTATGGTCTGAGCACTGACAGGCTGACCCCCCCCTGTAACCTCTGCAGCAATGTGTATGGTCTGAGCACTGACAGGCGGACCCCCCACCCCTGTAACCTCTGCAGCAATGTCTATGGTCTGAGCACTGACAGGCTGACCCCCCACCCTTTAAACCTCTGCAGCAATGTGTATGGTCTGAGCACTGACAGGCTGACCCCCCACCCCTGTAACCTCTGCAGCAATGTGTATGGTCTGAGCACTGACAGGCTGACCCCCACCCCTGTAACCTCTGAAGCAATGTGTATGGTCTGAGCACTGACAGGCTGACCCCCCCACCCCTGTAACCTCTGCAGCAATGTGTATGGTCTGAGCACTGACAGGCTGACCCCCCACCCCTGTAACCTCTGCAGCAATGTGTATGGTCTGAGCACTGACAGGCTGACCCCCCACCCCTGTAACCTCTGCAGCAATGTGTATGGTCTGAGCACTGACAGGCTGACCCCCCCCTGTAACCTCTGCAGCAATGTGTATGGTCTGAGCACTGACAGGCGGACCCCCCACCCCTGTAACCTCTGCAGCAATGTCTATGGTCTGAGCACTGACAGGCTGACCCCCCCCCCCTGTAACCTCTGCAGCAATGTGTATGGTCTGAGCACTGACAGGCTGACCCCCACCCCTGTAACCTCTGAAGCAATGTGTATGGTCTGAGCACTGACAGGCTGACCCCTCACCCCTGTAACCTCTGCAGCAATGTGTATGGTCTGAGCACTGACAGGCTGACCCCCCACCCCTGTAACCTCTGCAGCAATGTGTATGGTCTGAGCACTGACAGGCTGACCCCCCACCCCTGTAACCTCTGCAGCAATGTGTATGGTCTGAGCACTGACAGGCTGACCCCCCACCCCTGTAACCTCTGCAGCAATGTGTATGGTCTGAGCACTGACAGGCTGACCCCCCCCTGTAACCTCTGCAGCAATGTGTATGGTCTGAGCACTGACAGGCGGACCCCCCACCCCTGTAACCTCTGCAGCAATGTGTATGGTCTGAGCACTGACAGGCTGACCCCCCACCCTTTAAACCTCTGCAGCAATGTGTATGGTCTGAGCACTGACAGGCTGACCCCCCACCCCTGTAACCTCTGCAGCAATGTGTATGGTCTGAGCACTGACAGGCTGACCCCCACCCCTGTAACCTCTGAAGCAATGTGTATGGTCTGAGCACTGACAGGCTGACCCCCCCACCCCTGTAACCTCTGCAGCAATGTGTATGGTCTGAGCACTGACAGGCTGACCCCCCACCCCTGTAACCTCTGCAGCAATGTGTATGGTCTGAGCACTGACAGGCTGACCCCCCACCCCTGTAACCTCTGCAGCAATGTGTATGGTCTGAGCACTGACAGGCTGACCCCCCCCTGTAACCTCTGCAGCAATGTGTATGGTCTGAGCACTGACAGGCGGACCCCCCACCCCTGTAACCTCTGCAGCAATGTCTATGGTCTGAGCACTGACAGGCTGACCCCCCCCCCTGTAACCTCTGCAGCAATGTGTATGGTCTGAGCACTGACAGGCTGACCCCCACCCCTGTAACCTCTGAAGCAATGTGTATGGTCTGAGCACTGACAGGCTGACCCCTCACCCCTGTAACCTCTGCAGCAATGTGTATGGTCTGAGCACTGACAGGCTGACCCCCCACCCCTGTAACCTCTGCAGCAATGTGTATGGTCTGAGCTCTGACAGGCTGACCCCCCCCCACCCCTGTAACCTCTGCAGCAATGTGTTTGGTCTGAGCACTGACAGGCTGACACCCCCCCCCCCCTGTAACCTCTGCAGCAATGTGTATGGTCTGAGCACTGACAGGCTGACCCCCCACCCTGTAACCTCTGCAGCAATATGTATGGTCTGATCATTGACAGGCTGACCCCCCCCACCCCTGTAACCTCTGCAGCAATGTGTATGGTCTGAGCACTGACAGGCTGACCCCCCCCTGTAACCTCTGCAGCAATGTGTATGGTCTGAGCACTGACAGGCAGACCCCCCACCCCTGTAACCTCTGCAGCAATGTGTATGGTCTGAGCACTGACAGGCTGACCCCCCCCCTGTAACCTCTGCAGCAATGTGTATGGTCTGATCACTGACAGGCTGACCCCCACCCCTGTAACCTCTGCAGCAATGTGTATGGTCTGATCACTGACAGGCTGACCCCTCACCCCTGTAACCTCTGCAGCAATGTGTATGGTCTGAGCACTGACAGGCTGACCCCCACCCCTGTAACCTCTGTAGCAATGTGTATGGTCTGAGCACTGACAGGCTGACACCCCCCCCCCCCTGTAACCTCTGCAGCAATGTGTATGGTCTGATCACTGACAGGCTGACCCCCACCCCTGTAACCTCTGCAGCAATGTGTTTGGTCTGATCACTGACAGGCTGACCCCCACCCCTGTAACCTCTGCAGCAATGTGTATGGTCTGAGCACTGAAAGACTGACCCCCCCCCCCCTGTAACCTCTGCAGCAATGTGTATGGTCTGATCACTGACAGGCTGACCCCCACCCCTGTAACCTCTGCAGCAATGTGTATGCTCTGAGCACTGACAGGCTGACCCCCCACCCCTGTAACCTCTGCAGCAATGTGTATGGTCTGAGCACTGACAGGCTGACCCCTCACCCCTGTAACCTCTGAAGCAATGTGTATGGTCTGATCACTGACAGGCTGACCCCTCACCCCTGTAACCTCTGCAGCAATGTGTATGGTCTGATCACTGCCAGGCTGACCCCCCCCACCCCTGTAACCTCTGCAGCAATGTGTATGGTCTGAGCACTGACAGGCTGACCCCTCACCCCTGTAACCTCTGAAGCAATGTGTATGGTCTGATCACTGACAGGCTGACCCCTCACCCCTGTAACCTCTGCAGCAATGTGTATGGTCTGATCACTGCCAGGCTGACCCCCCCCCCCACCCCTGTAACCTCTGAAGCAATGTGTATGGTCTGATCACTGACAGGCTGACCCCTCACCCCTGTAACCTCTGCAGCAATGTGTATGGTCTGAGGACTGACAGGCTGACCCCCCCACCCCTGTAACCTCTGCAGCAATGTGTATGGTCTGAGGACTGACAGGCTGACCCCTCACCCCTGTAACCTCTGCAGCAATGTGTATGGTCTGATCACTGACAGGCTGACCCCTCACCCCTGTAACCTCTGCAGCAATGTGTATGGTCTGAGCACTGACAGGTTGACCCCTCACCCCTGTAACCTCTGCAGCAATGTGTATGGTCTGATCACTGACAGGCTGACCCCCCACCCCTGTAACCTCTGCAGCAATGTGTATGGTCTGAGCACTGCCAGGCTGACCCCCCCCACCCCTGTAACCTCTGAAGCAATGTGTATGGTCTGATCACTGACAGGCTGCCCCCCACCCCTGTAACCTCTGCAGCAATGTGTATGGTCTGAGCACTGACAGGCTGACCCCCCACCCCTGTAACCTCTGCAGCAATGTGTATGGTCTGATCATTGACAGGCTGACCCCCCCACCCCTGTAACCTCTGCAGCAATGTGTATGGTCTGAGCACTGACAGGCTGACCCCCCCCTGTAACCTCTGCAGCAATGTGTATGGTCTGAGCACTGACAGGCGGACCCCCCACCCCTGTAACCTCTGCAGCAATGTGTATGGTCTGAGCACTGACAGGCTGACCCCCCCCTGTAACCTCTGCAGCAATGTGTATGGTCTGAGCACTGACAGGCGGACCCCCCACCCCTGTAACCTCTGCAGCAATGTGTATGGTCTGAGCACTGACAGGCGGACCCCCCACCCCTGTAACCTCTGCAGCAATGTGTATGGTCTGAGCACTGACAGGCTGACCCCCCCCCCCTGTAACCTCTGCAGCAATGTGTATGGTCTGAGCACTGACAGGCTGACCCCCCACCCCTGTAACCTCTGCAGCAATGTGTATGGTCTGAGCTCTGACAGGCTGACCCCTCACCCCTGTAACCTCTGCAGCAATGTGTATGGTCTGAGCACTGACAGGCTGACCCCTCACCCCTGTAAGCTCTGAAGCAATGTGTATGGTCTGATCACTGACAGGCTGCCCCCCACCCCTGTAACCTCTGCAGCAATGTGTATGGTCTGAGGACTAACAGGCTGACCCCCCCACCCCTGTAACCTCTGCAGCAATGTATATGGTCTGATCACTGACAGGCTGACCCCCCCACCCCTGTAACCTCTGCAGCAATGTGTATGGTCTGATCACTGACAGGCTGACCCCTCACCCCTGTAACCTCTGCAGCAATGTGTATGGTCTTAGCACTGACAGGCTGACCCCCCCACCCCTGTAACCTCTGCAGCAATGTGTATGGTCTGAGGACTGACAGGCTGACCCCCCCCCTGTAACCTCTGCAGCAATGTGTATGGTCTGAGGACTGACAGGCTGACCCCTCACCCCTGTAACCTCTGCAGCAATGTGTATGGTCTGATCACTGACAGGCTGACGCCTCACCCCTGTAACCTCTGCAGCAATGTGTATGGTCTGATCACTGACAGGCTGACCCCCATCCCTGTAACCTCTGCAGCAATGTGTATGGTCTGATCACTGACAGGCTGACCCCCACCCCTGTAACCTCTGCAGCAATGTGTATGGTCTGAGCACTGAAAGACTGACCCCCCCCCCCTGTAACCTCTGCAGCAATGTGTATGGTCTGAGCACTGACAGGCTGACCACCCCCCCTGTAACCTCTGCAGCAATGTGTATGGTCTGAGCACTGACAGGCTGACCCCCATCCCTGTAACCTCTGCAGCAATGTGTATGGTCTGATCACTGACAGGCTGACCCCCACCCCTGTAACCTCTGCAGCAATGTGTATGGTCTGAGCACTGAAAGACTGACCCCCCCACCCCTGTAACCTCTGCAGCAATGTGTATGGTCTGATCACTGACAGGCTGACCCCCATCCCTGTAACCTCTGCAGCAATGTGTATGGTCTGATCACTGACAGGCTGACCCCCACCCCTGTAACCTCTGCAGCAATGTGTATGGTCTGAGCACTGAAAGACTGACCCCCCCCCCCCCCCTGTAACCTCTGCAGCAATGTGTATGGTCTGATCACTGACAGGCTGACCCCCCCCCCCTGTAACCTCTGCAGCAATGTGTATGGTCTGATGACTGACAGGCTGACCCCCACCCCTGTAACCTCTGCAGCAATGTGTATGGTCTGAGCACTGACAGGCTGACCCCTCACCCCTGTAACCTCTGCAGCAATGTATATGGTCTGATCACTGACAGGCTGACTCCCCCCCTGTAACCTCTGCAGCAATGTGTATGGTCTGAGCACTGACAGGCTGACCCCTCACCCCTGTAACCTCTGAAGCAATGTGTATGGTCTGATCACTGACAGGCTGCCCCCCACCCCTGTAACCTCTGCAGCAATGTGTATGATCTGAGGACTGACAGGCTGACCCCCCCACCCCTGTAACCTCTGCAGCAATGTGTATGGTCTGATCACTGACAGGCTGACCCCTCACCCCTGTAACCTCTGCAGCAATGTGTATGGTCTGAGGACTGACAGGCTGACCCCCACCCCTGTAACCTCTGCAGCAATGTGTATGGTCTGAGGACTGACAGGCTGACCCCCCCACCCCTGTAACCTCTGCAGCAATGTGTATGGTCTGAGCACTGACAGGCTGACCCCCACCCCTGTAACCTCTGCAGCAATGTGTATGGTCTGATCACTGACAGGCTGACCCCTCACCCCTGTAACCTCTGCAGCATTGTGTATGGTCTGATCACTGACAGGCTGACCCCTCACCCCTGTAACCTCTGCAGCAATGTGTATGGTCTGATCACTGACAGGCTGACCCCCATCCCTGTAACCTCTGCAGCAATGTGTATGGTCTGAGCACTGACAGGCTGACCCCTCACCCCTGTAACCTCTGCAGCAATGTGTATGGTCTGAGCACTGACAGGCTGACCCCTCACCCCTGTAACCTCTGAAGCAATGTGTATGGTCTGATCACTGACAGGCTGACCCCTCACCCCTGTAACCTCTGCAGCAATGTGTATGGTCTGATCACTGCCAGGCTGACCCCCCCCACCCCTGTAACCTCTGCAGCAATGTGTATGGTCTGAGCACTGACAGGCTGACCCCTCACCCCTGTAACCTCTGAAGCAATGTGTATGGTCTGATCACTGACAGGCTGACCCCTCACCCCTGTAACCTCTGCAGCAATGTGTATGTTCTGATCACTGCCAGGCTGACCCCCCCCCCCCACCCCTGTAACCTCTGAAGCAATGTGTATGGTCTGATCACTGACAGGCTGACCCCTCACCCCTGTAACCTCTGCAGCAATGTGTATGGTCTGAGGACTGACAGGCTGACCCCCCCACCCCTGTAACCTCTGCAGCAATGTGTATGGTCTGAGGACTGACAGGCTGACCCCTCACCCCTGTAACCTCTGCAGCAATGTGTATGGTCTGATCACTGACAGGCTGACCCCTCACCCCTGTAACCTCTGCAGCAATGTGTATGGTCTGAGCACTGACAGGTTGACCCCTCACCCCTGTAACCTCTGCAGCAATGTGTATGGTCTGATCACTGACAGGCTGACCCCCCACCCCTGTAACCTCTGCAGCAATGTGTATGGTCTGAGCACTGCCAGGCTGACCCCCCCCACCCCTGTAACCTCTGAAGCAATGTGTATGGTCTGATCACTGACAGGCTGCCCCCCACCCCTGTAACCTCTGCAGCAATGTGTATGGTCTGAGCACTGACAGGCTGACCCCCCACCCCTGTAACCTCTGCAGCAATGTGTATGGTCTGAGCACTGACAGGCTGACCCCCCACCCCTGTAACCTCTGCAGCAATGTGTATGGTCTGAGCACTGACAGGCTGACCCCTCACCCCTGTAACCTCTGAAGCAATGTGTATGGTCTGATCATTGACAGGCTGACCCCCCCACCCCTGTAACCTCTGCAGCAATGTGTATGGTCTGAGCACTGACAGGCTGACCCCCCCCTGTAACCTCTGCAGCAATGTGTATGGTCTGAGCACTGACAGGCGGACCCCCCACCCCTGTAACCTCTGCAGCAATGTGTATGGTCTGAGCACTGACAGGCGGACCCCCCACCCCTGTAACCTCTGCAGCAATGTGTATGGTCTGAGCACTGACAGGCTGACCCCCCCCCCCCTGTAACCTCTGCAGCAATGTGTATGGTCTGAGCACTGACAGGCTGACCCCCCACCCCTGTAACCTCTGCAGCAATGTGTATGGTCTGAGCTCTGACAGGCTGACCCCTCACCCCTGTAACCTCTGCAGCAATGTGTATGGTCTGAGCACTGACAGGCTGACCCCTCACCCCTGTAACCTCTGCAGCAATGTGTATGGTCTTAGCACTGACAGGCTGACCCCCCACCCCTGTAACCTCTGCAGCAATGTGTATGGTCTGAGCACTGACAGGCTGACCCCCCCCCCCCCCCACCGGTAACCTCTTCAGCAATGTGTATGGTCTGAGCACTGACAGGCTGACCCCCACCCCTGTAACCTCTGCAGCAATGTGTATGGTCTTAGCACTGACAGGCTGACCCCCCACCCCTGTAACCTCTGCAGCAATGTGTATGGTCTGAGCACTGACAGGCTGACCCCCCCCCCCCCCCCACCGGTAACCTCTTCAGCAATGTGTATGGTCTGAGCACTGACAGGCTGACCCCCACCCCTGTAACCTCTGCAGCAATGTGTATGGTCTTAGCACTGACAGGCTGACCCCCCACCCCTGTAACCTCTGCAGCAATGTGTATGGTCTGAGCACTGACAGGCTGACCCCCACCCCTGTAACCTCTGCAGCAATGTGTATGGTCTTAGCACTGACAGGCTGACCCCTCACCCCTGTAACCTCTGCAGCAATGTGTATGGTCTGAGCACTGACAGGCTGACCCCTCACCCCTGTAACCTCTGCAGCAATGTGTATGGTCTGAGGACTGACAGGCTGACCCCCACCCCTGTAACCTCTGCAGCAATGTGTATGGTCTGAGGACTGACAGGCTGACCCCCCCACCCCTGTAACCTCTGCAGCAATATGTATGGTCTGAGCACTGACAGGCTGACCCCCACCCCTGTAACCTCTGCAGCAATGTGTATGGTCTGATCACTGACAGGCTGACCCCTCACCCCTGTAACCTCTGCAGCAATGTGTATGGTCTGATCACTGACAGGCTGACCCCTCACCCCTGTAACCTCTGCAGCAATGTGTATGGTCTGATCACTGACAGGCTGACCCCCATCCCTGTAACCTCTGCAGCAATGTGTATGGTCTGAGCACTGACAGGCTGACCCCTCACCCCTGTAACCTCTGCAGCAATGTGTATGGTCTGAGCACTGACAGGCTGACCCCTCACCCCTGTAACCTCTGAAGCAATGTGTATGGTCTGATCACTGACAGGCTGACCCCTCACCCCTGTAACCTCTGCAGCAATGTGTATGGTCTGATCACTGCCAGGCTGACCCCCCCCACCCCTGTAACCTCTGCAGCAATGTGTATGGTCTGAGCACTGACAGGCTGACCCCTCACCCCTGTAACCTCTGAAGCAATGTGTATGGTCTGATCACTGACAGGCTGACCCCTCACCCCTGTAACCTCTGCAGCAATGTGTATGGTCTGATCACTGCCAGGCTGACCCCCCCCCCACCCCTGTAACCTCTGAAGCAATGTGTATGGTCTGATCACTGACAGGCTGACCCCTCACCCCTGTAACCTCTGCAGCAATGTGTATGGTCTGAGGACTGACAGGCTGACCCCCCCACCCCTGTAACCTCTGCAGCAATGTGTATGGTCTGAGGACTGACAGGCTGACCCCTCACCCCTGTAACCTCTGCAGCAATGTGTATGGTCTGATCACTGACAGGCTGACCCCTCACCCCTGTAACCTCTGCAGCAATGTGTATGGTCTGAGCACTGACAGGTTGACCCCTCACCCCTGTAACCTCTGCAGCAATGTGTATGGTCTGATCACTGACAGGCTGACCCCCCACCCCTGTAACCTCTGCAGCAATGTGTATGGTCTGAGCACTGCCAGGCTGACCCCCCCCACCCCTGTAACCTCTGAAGCAATGTGTATGGTCTGATCACTGACAGGCTGCCCCCCACCCCTGTAACCTCTGCAGCAATGTGTATGGTCTGAGCACTGACAGGCTGACCCCCCACCCCTGTAACCTCTGCAGCAATGTGTATGGTCTGAGCACTGACAGGCTGACCCCCCCACCCCTGTAACCTCTGCAGCAATGTGTATGGTCTGAGCACTGACAGGCTGACCCCCCCTGTAACCTCTGCAGCAATGTGTATGGTCTGAGCACTGACAGGCGGACCCCCCACCCCTGTAACCTCTGCAGCAATGTGTATGGTCTGAGCACTGACAGGCTGACCCCCCCCCCTGTAACCTCTGCAGCAATGTGTATGGTCTGAGCACTGACAGGCTGACCCCCCACCCCTGTAACCTCTGCAGCAATGTGTATGGTCTGAGCTCTGACAGGCTGACCCCTCACCCCTGTAACCTCTGCAGCAATGTGTATGGTCTGAGCACTGACAGGCTGACCCCTCACCCCTGTAACCTCTGCAGCAATGTGTATGGTCTTGGCACTGACAGGCTGACCCCCCACCCCTGTAACCTCTGCAGCAATGTGTATGGTCTGAGCACTGACAGGCTGACCCCCCCCCCCCCCACCGGTAACCTCTTCAGCAATGTGTATGGTCTGAGCACTGACAGGCTGACCCCCACCCCTGTAACCTCTGCAGCAATGTGTATGGTCTTAGCACTGACAGGCTGACCCCCCCACCCCTGTAACCTCTGCAGCAATGTGTATGGTCTGAGCACTGACAGGCTGACCCCCACCCCTGTAACCTCTGCAGCAATGTGTATGGTCTGAGCACTGACAGGCTGACCCCCACCCCTGTAACCTCTGCAGCAATGTGTATGGTCTTAGCACTGACAGGCTGACCCCTCACCCCTGTAACCTCTGCAGCAATGTGTATGGTCTGAGCACTGACAGGCTGACCCCCACCCCTGTAACCTCTTCAGCAATGTGTATGGTCTTAGCACTGACAGGCTGACCCCTCACCCCTGTAACCTCTGCAGCAATGTGTATGGTCTGAGGACTGACAGGCTGACCCCCACCCCTGTAACCTCTGCAGCAATGTGTATGGTCTGAGGACTGACAGGCTGACCCCCCCACCCCTGTAACCTCTGCAGCAATGTGTATGGTCTGAGCACTGACAGGCTGACCCCCACCCCTGTAACCTCTGCAGCAATGTGTATGGTCTGATCACTGACAGGCTGACCCCTCACCCCTGTAACCTCTGCAGCAATGTGTATGGTCTGATCACTGACAGGCTGACCCCTCACCCCTGTAACCTCTGCAGCAATGTGTATGGTCTGATCACTGACAGGCTGACCCCCATCCCTGTAACCTCTGCAGCAATGTGTATGGTCTGAGCACTGACAGGCTGACCCCTCACCCCTGTAACCTCTGCAGCAATGTGTATGGTCTGAGCACTGACAGGCTGACCCCTCACCCCTGTAACCTCTGAAGCAATGTGTATGGTCTGATCACTGACAGGCTGACCCCTCACCCCTGTAACCTCTGCAGCAATGTGTATGGTCTGATCACTGCCAGGCTGACCCCCCACCCCTGTAACCTCTGCAGCAATGTGTATGGTCTGAGCACTGACAGGCTGACCCCTCACCCCTGTAACCTCTGCAGCAATGTGTATGGTCTGATCACTGCCAGGCTGACCCCCCCCCCACCCCTGTAACCTCTGAAGCAATGTGTATGGTCTGATCACTGACAGGCTGACCCCTCACCCCTGTAACCTCTGCAGCAATGTGTATGGTCTGAGGACTGACAGGCTGACCCCCCCACCCCTGTAACCTCTGCAGCAATGTGTATGGTCTGAGGACTGACAGGCTGACCCCTCACCCCTGTAACCTCTGCAGCAATGTGTATGGTCTGATCACTGACAGGCTGACCCCTCACCCCTGTAACCTCTGCAGCAATGTGTATGGTCTGAGCACTGACAGGTTGACCCCTCACCCCTGTAACCTCTGCAGCAATGTGTATGGTCTGATCACTGACAGGCTGACCCCCCACCCCTGTAACCTCTGCAGCAATGTGTATGGTCTGAGCACTGCCAGGCTGACCCCCCCCACCCCTGTAACCTCTGAAGCAATGTGTATGGTCTGATCACTGACAGGCTGCCCCCCACCCCTGTAACCTCTGCAGCAATGTGTATGGTCTGAGCACTGACAGGCTGACCCCCCCCCCCCCCGTAACCTCTGCAGCAATGTGTATGGTCTGAGGACTGACAGGCTGACCCCCCACCCCTGTAACCTCTGCAGCAATGTGTATGGTCTGAGCACTGACAGGCTGACCCCCCACCCCTGTAACCTCTGCAGCAATGTGTATGGTCTGAGCACTGACAGGCTGACCCCTCACCCCTGTAACCTCTGAAGCAATGTGTATGGTCTGATCATTGACAGGCTGACCCCCCCACCCCTGCAACCTCTGCAGCAATGTGTATGGTCTGAGCACTGACAGGCTGACCCCCCCCTGTAACCTCTGCAGCAATGTGTATGGTCTGAGCACTGACAGGCGGACCCCCCACCCCTGTAACCTCTGCAGCAATGTGTATGGTCTGAGCACTGACAGGCTGACCCCCCCCCCCTGTAACCTCTGCAGCAATGTGTATGGTCTGAGCACTGACAGGCTGACCCCCCACCCCTGTAACCTCTGCAGCAATGTGTATGGTCTGAGCTCTGACAGGCTGACCCCTCACCCCTGTAACCTCTGCAGCAATGTGTATGGTCTGAGCACTGACAGGCTGACCCCTCACCCCTGTAACCTCTGCAGCAATGTGTATGGTCTTAGCACTGACAGGCTGACCCCCCACCCCTGTAACCTCTGCAGCAATGTGTATGGTCTGAGCACTGACAGGCTGACCCCTCACCCCTGTAACCTCTGCAGCAATGTGTATGGTCTTAGCACTGACAGGCTGACCCCCCACCCCTGTAACCTCTGCAGCAATGTGTATGGTCTGAGCACTGACAGGCTGACCCCCCCCCACCCCTGTAACCTCTGCAGCAATGTGTATGGTCTGAGGACTGACAGGCTGACCCCCCCCCCCCCCCCACCGGTAACCTCTTCAGCAATGTGTATGGTCTGAGCACTGACAGGCTGACCCCCACCCCTGTAACCTCTGCAGCAATGTGTATGGTCTTAGCACTGACAGGCTGACCCCCCACCCCTGTAACCTCTGCAGCAATGTGTATGGTCTGAGCACTGACAGGCTGACCCCCCCCCCCCCACCGGTAACCTCTTCAGCAATGTGTATGGTCTGAGCACTGACAGGCTGACCCCCACCCCTGTAACCTCTGCAGCAATGTGTATGGTCTTAGCACTGACAGGCTGACCCCCCACCCCTGTAACCTCTGCAGCAATGTGTATGGTCTGAGCACTGACAGGCTGACCCCCACCCCTGTAACCTCTGCAGCAATGTGTATGGTCTTAGCACTGACAGGCTGACCCCTCACCCCTGTAACCTCTGCAGCAATGTGTATGGTCTGAGCACTGACAGGCTGACCCCCACCCCTGTAACCTCTGCAGCAATGTGTATGGTCTGATCACTGACAGGCTGACCCCTCATCCCTGTAACCTCTGCAGCAATATGTATGGTCTGAGCACTGACAGGCTGACCCCCACCCCTGTAACCTCTTCAGCAATGTGTATGGTCTTAGCACTGACAGGCTGACCCCTCACCCCTGTAACCTCTGAAGCAATGCTGGCAGCACTTCTACGTCTCTCAACTCCCTTGGTCATCCATGGTGCGGCCAGTTCTGAGTGGAGCCTGTCTTGTTACACCGCTGTATGGTCTTGGGCACCGTGCTGCAGCTCAGGTTCAGGGTGTTGGCAATCTTCTTACAGCCTCGGCGATCTTTACATAGAGCAACAAATCTTTTTTTCAGATCTTTTGAGAGTTCTTTGCCATGAGGAGCCATGTTGAACTTCCAGTGACCAGTATGAGAGAGTGTGAGAGCACAACACCTAATGTAACACACCTGCTCCCCATTCACACCTGAGCACTGTGTGGGCTTATTACACTATATGGGCACTGCGTGGTCCTATTACACCATACGGGCACTGTGTGGGCCTATTACACCATGCGGGCTCTGTGTGAGCCTATTACACCATGCGGGCACTGTGTGGTCCTATTACACCATACAGGCACTGTGTGGTCCTATTACACCATACAGGCACTGTGTGGTCCTATTACACCATACGGGCACTGTGTGGGACTATTACACCATGCGGGCACTGTGTGGGCCTATTACACCATACGGAAGAGAAAGGGAGAAAAAGCTATGTGAAGGACCTGATAGGTAGATGTGACGGAAACAGCCAAAAGGCCACTCACCTGTTGGAGTTGTGCACCCGTGCACAACTCCGGTGTTAGTGTGAGAATGGAAGGGCTCATTAAATTTATTTTTTTGCCCTAAAAAATTTTTCACCTCTAGTGTTCATTTGTTTAGCACCCTATAGACCGCTTTTTTATTTAATTTGGACCACTATTACACCATCCGGGCACTGCGTGGTCCTATTACACCATACCGGCACTGCATGGTCCTATTACAGCATACGGGCACTGCGTGGTCCTATTACAGCATACGGGCACTGCGTGGTCCTATTACACCATACGGGCACTGCGTGGTCCTATTACACCATACGGGCACTGCGTGGTCCTATTACACCATACCGGCACTGCGTGGTCCTATTACAGCATACGGGCACTGCGTGGTCCTATTACAGCATACGGGCACTGCGTGGTCCTATTACAGCATACGGGCACTGCGTGGTCCTATTACACCATACGGGCACTGCGTGGTCCTATTACACCATACCGGCACTGCATGGTCCTATTACACCATAGGGGTACTGCGTGGTCCTATTACACCATAGGGGTACTGCGTAGTCCTATTACACCATACGGGCACTGCGTGGTCCTATTACACCATACGGGTACTGCGTGGTCCTATTACACCATACGGGCACTGTGTGGTACTATTATATTACATGGCACTGTGCGGTACAATTACACTATATGGGCACTGTGTGGTACTATTATATTACATGGGCACTGTGTGGTACTATTATATTACATGGGCACTGTGTGGTACTATTACACTATATGGGCACTGTGCAGTACTATTATATTACATGGGCACTGTGTGGTACTATTACACTATATGGGCACTGTGCTGTACTATTATATTACATGGGCACTGTGTGGTACTATTACGCTATAAGTAAGGGCCCTCACTTATTGTGCCCAGGAGCCCCATCCAGAACTTTGGTTGGACCCATCAGTGCGACCATAAATAATGTTATGGTCCAGGAACATCACGGGGTGCACTACAAGGCCCAGAATGGAATGCCAGCATCTGCCAGGCCTGGTATTGCGGTGGGCAGTCTGGTATCACTCATCTGACTATTTCCATAGCTGAAGCCATCTGCAGCGCCCCTAATAATAACCCCATTTCTCGGCTCAGGCGCAGCTTCAAGACATATTTACCCTCGAAATTGGTATTGACAAAGTAGAATAAATGTTTTCGAGCGCGCGGCGTGAGGGCCCCTGGAGGGAGGCCGGGGAGCAGGAGCGCTCGTCAGAGGCTGCAGAGCGGACGCTGCAATTACTAGAGGGGACACCGCACAAAGCCGCGTAACCTGCAGTACACGGCCGGTCCGGAGAGGTCAAATCAACATGAGCACGGGTCGAAAACCCATCATGGCTGCCTCATCTCATCACGAGGAAATGGCCCGAGCTCTACCGCTGCATATAGATACACCACAAGTCTCAGCATGCTGTGCTAGCCCCGCTGGGACTTGTGGTTACTTTACAACTTGGTCAACTGCCATATTCAGACCTCCCTGCTCTTTGTCCTTTCCTATATATTATTAATGCAAAGCTATGAGAAGAGTATTTCCTCCATGCTTTATACTTCTGTTATGCTCCATCAGGGCACAGCTATGATCAGAGTATTTCCTCAATTCTCTACACTGCTCCATTAGGGCACGTCTATAATCAGTAACTCCAGCTCAGCGGTGTTGCTATGGCTGTGGCTCTGCTTTACACTGCAGCCTTGCTTGTTCAGATTGATTTCTTGTCAGTTATTCAGGCTGTTTTATTGTTTTCCCCCATTCTTTACACTGCAGCACTCTTCCAATAGGATACTGCTACAATCCGTAACTTCAGTTTAGCGGTGTTGCTATGGCTGTGGCTCTGCTTTAGGCCATGTTCACACGTTCAGTATTTCGTCAGTATTTTACATCAGTATTTGTAACCCAAAACCAGGAGTGGGTGATAAATACAGAAGTGGTGATGTGTTTCTATTACTTTTTTCCTCTGATTGTTCCACTCCTGGTTTTGGCTTACAAATACTGAGGTAAAATACTGACCAAATACTGAACCTGTGAACGTGGCCTTACACTGCAGCTCTGCTTGTTCAGACTGACTCCTTATCAGCTGCTAAGGCTGCCATTTAATTTTCCCTCTGCTTTACAGTGCAGTTCTTCTCCATTAGACCACGCCTATGTCCATTGACTCCAGCTTAGCAACATCCGTCTTTCATGATGGGTATGGAGTAACAGAAATCTTTTGGACTGGGAACGCGTTGCGGCCCATTTGCCCTCTTATGGTCGATGATGCCTACATGACAGGATGTGGGCAGCTGCCCACAGTACGGCGCCCGCTGCAGACGCTTCCCTCCATCATCTACCTGCTGAGATCTGTACTCGCACAGCGGAGCCTCCGCATTCATTTTCCTCCTGAAATCTGGGCCACTAAACTTTAATAGAGCAATTTTTCTTTGACTTGGGGCAAATAGAGATAAACCTCCATATTCTGTGCCCCCAGGACGCTGTGCCCCCAGGACGCCATGCCCCGACCGTACACTCACATGATTACATGGTCATATATTATATAGCAGGGCGCTCTCCGGAGAGATGATGCCCAGAGGCGGCAGGATGGTGGCAGACGACCTGCATCATATTACTCTGAAGTTTGGAAGGATCAGAAAAGCTGCGGAAACTCTTTGTCGAGTGCTGGCTGCCATATTGTAGCTTGCTGGATTATAGGGTGCCAGTCTCATCCATGTGGCCCCTGGATGCCCTGACAGTGTAGGATCTCTCCTGTCCGACTTCTCCAGCACTGATCGCTTGATTGAGACAGGAAGTGGCCGCATCGTCTAGCTGGCTCCTGATTGGCTGCTTTTATCTCACTTCAAAGGAACTGAGGCACATTCATGGATAAGTTACTCCTGAAATGCTCTGTGCTGCTTAGTCACTACTCCGCCCACAATGTAATTCTGAATATGTGATCTCCTACATGTCTCTGTTTAATTCATCACATCCTGAAACAGTCCCTGTTCCCATCCACAAAGATTAGCACACCTCTCCTGAAATACTTTGCGCTGCTGGGACTCTATTTCTTACACTATGTGTCTCTAACTTCCTCATAGCACAGTCCCTGTCGCCTGCATCTGTCTTCACTAACATGGTCACATGACATGTCAGCACACTACTCTGCTGAAACACTCTGCACTGCTCCGCCCACTAGGTGTACCTCTAACTTCCCACTGGTTTTAAAGCCGAACTCCCTGAAGAAGAATATTCGAAACGTACGTCGGGGTCACGGACGGGCGACAGTATTATTACACTGATCCAGGTATTTCAGTTCCCTTTAGTTTTTGGTTTCACTTTTGCGCTGCTTCGTTGCGGACAATTGGTTTCCATGCTTTATCCCTTTAGGACACCTCCCCATGGGTTCATAACCCTAACAGTGGTAGTCCCTTAATTTGAGTATTCAACAGCATTTGAATTTTTACGTTATATCACATTGACTAATAGTGATCACCACTGCACAAATTATTTTATTATGTGGGGACAGTAATATGTCATAAGTAATAGTGATTATCATTGCATAAATTTATCTTATTATGTGGGGACAGCAAGAGGTTACAATTGCGAACTTTATGTTGCAAACCAGAAAATAATATACCTCGAGTATCAGTAGGATTTATACAAATATTTGCCCATTCGTATTCGTGAAGCACTGTGATCTGTTTTATCTAATTTTTAATATATGTTAATAAAGTATTGATTTTAAGGTTGAAATACTCGCTTCAGGTCTTTTCTTGGGGGACTAGTGTCCTATTTGAGAAGAGAATATGTGCATATGTTATATGAGTTAAACAACCGATAGCAATTTTCAGGATTCCATGTGTGGAACTTTGTTGGTTTTAAAGCCGGACTACAAATCATGACCGTTCCCGTCACCTGCACTCATCCTCACGTACACCATTCCACGAGCGGGCAGATCAGTATGCTCCGTCCTGAAATACTCTGTGCTACTGGGACTCAGTCTCCCCCACTGTCTGTCTGTAATATCCCATTTGTTTGCCTGCCCGTGATAGAGCCCCTGTCATTGTTCAACCCTGTCTACACCAACATCATCACATGAGCTGACTTAAATACTCTGTGCTGCTGGGGATCCTTCTCCTTTCATTATTTATCTGTAGATTATTTTCCAGGTCCCTGCCAAACCGTCCCAAATATTGGCTTGTGAACCACTGGAAAGTGACATCATTCATGCAGTGTCCCTCCAATGCCGGATTTCCAGCGAGCGGCCTATGTCTCCCTCCCTGGCGGAGTGACCCCATAGTTTTGTCTATATTTGCCATAGCCAGCTGCCCCTCGCCGCGCAGCGCTCCAGGAGACGTCCCCTCGTTCCCATCCACAATAATTAGGCTTGTAAGTCTAATGGAAAAAGTCATGTCTAATTACCCCGCTGAAGGGCCAATTATACTATTAACCATCCTCGGCTCGGAGCTAATAACGAGGGGAACCGGTTCATTTGCATAGCATTAAGTTAATTGACTTAGTAGCTCCAGGGCGGACACAGGGACAGATAGCGGGATTTCATTACGGAAAGGATAGCGATGACTGGAGACGAGACCGTTCACCTGACAGTTCTTATTAATTAACGGCTATCTCGTTACCCGCCGTGTCAGACCGCTCTATAATGCACTCACCCCTCCTAGAGCCCCCCTTTATCTGCTCTTAATGAAAGCTGAGATAACTGTGCTAATTGTAGCCGGTAATTAATTATAAAGGGACGGACGCTCTCCTAATCTAGTCTTACTGCGCCGAGGGGTGAGCAGCTGTTTGTGAGCGGGCCAAAGGACGAGCGCGGCTGCTTGTCAATCTATGGCTA
Source organism: Phyllobates terribilis (assembly GCF_046119375.1). Lineage (NCBI taxonomy): Eukaryota > Metazoa > Chordata > Amphibia > Anura > Dendrobatidae > Phyllobates > Phyllobates terribilis. Next base: position 266,664,937 of record NW_027362767.1, read on the forward strand.
ATGCAAACAGGTCTCATCTTCCAATGCGTATTTATAGCGGGATCGGATCCCAAGCGCCGACAGAAACATACAAGAAAAATCCATCCTGCCAGGAGTACTGCGTTATTCATAAGGGGCGAGTAACGGAAAAGAGAAAACTGCAGTCCGGGCCACTGGGGTGGTATCACAGGAGTTATAGTCTCATACACAGGGTAGTATTATAGTAGTTATATTCTTGTACATAGGAGCAGTATTATAGTAGTTATATTTTTGTACATAGGAAGCAGTATTATAGTAGTTATATTCTTGTACATAGGGAGCAGTATTATAGTAGTTATATTCTTGTACATAGGGGCAGTATTATAGTAATTATATTCTTGTACATAGGGAGCAGTATTATAGTAGTTATATTCTTGTACATAGGGAGCAGTATTATAGTAGTTATATTCTTGTGCATAGGAGCAGTATTATAGTAGTTATATTCTTGTACATAGGAGCAGTATTATAGTAGTTATATTCTTGTGCATAGGGAGCAGTATTATAGTAGTTATATTCTTGTACATAGGAGCAGTATTATAGTAGTTATATTCTTGTACATAGAGGCAGTATTATAGTAGTTATATTCTTGTACATAGGGGGCAGTATTATAGTAGTTATATTCTTGTACATAGGGAGCAGTATTATACTAGTTATATTCTTGTACATAGGGGGCAGTATTATAGTAATATTCTTGTACATAGGAGCAGTATTATAGTAGTTATATTCTTGTACATAGGAGCAGTATTACAGTAGTTATATTCTTGTACATAGGGAGCAGTATTATACTAGTTATATTCTTGTACATAGGGGGCAGTATTATAGTAGTTATATTCTTGTACATAGGAGGCAGTGTTATAGTAGTTATATTCTTGTACATAGGAGCAGTATTATAGTAGTTATATTCTTGTACATAGGGGGCAGTATTATAGCAGTTATATTCTTGTACACAGGAGCAGTATTATAGCAGTTATATTCTTGTACATAGGGGGCAGTATTATAGTAGTTATATTCTTGTACATAGGAGGAAGTATTATAGTAGCTATATTCTTGTACATAGGGAGCAGTATTATAGTAGTTATATTCTTGTACATAGGGGCAGTATTATAGTAATTATATTCTTGTACATAGGGAGCAGTATTATAGTAGTTATATTCTTGTACATAGGGAGCAGTATTATAGTAGTTATATTCTTGTGCATAGGAGCAGTATTATAGTAGTTATATTCTTGTACATAGGAGCAGTATTATAGTAGTTATATTCTTGTACATAGGAGCAGTATTACAGTAGTTATATTCTTGTACATAGGGAGCAGTATTATACTAGTTATATTCTTGTACATAGGGGGCAGTATTATAGTAGTTATATTCTTGTACATAGGAGGCAGTGTTATAGTAGTTATATTCTTGTACATAGGAGCAGTATTATAGTAGTTATATTCTTGTACATAGGGGGCAGTATTATAGCAGTTATATTCTTGTACACAGGAGCAGTATTATAGCAGTTATATTCTTGTACATAGGGGGCAGTATTATAGTAGTTATATTCTTGTACATAGGAGGAAGTATTATAGTAGCTATATTCTTGTACATAGGGAGCAGTATTATAGTAGTTATATTCTTGTACATAGGGGCAGTATTATAGTAATTATATTCTTGTACATAGGGAGCAGTATTATAGTAGTTATATTCTTGTACATAGGGAGCAGTATTATAGTAGTTATATTCTTGTGCATAGGAGCAGTATTATAGTAGTTATATTCTTGTACATAGGAGCAGTATTATAGTAGTTATATTCTTGTACATAGAGGCAGTATTATAGTAGTTATATTCTTGTACATAGGGGGCAGTATTATAGTAGTTATATTCTTGTACATAGGGAGCAGTATTATACTAGTTATATTCTTGTACATAGGGGGCAGTATTATAGTAGTTATATTCTTGTACATAGGAGCAGTATTATAGTAGTTATATTCTTGTACATAGGAGCAGTATTACAGTAGTTATATTCTTGTACATTGGGAGCAGTATTATACTAGTTATATTCTTGTACATAGGGGGCAGTATTATAGTAGTTATATTCTTGTACATAGGAGCAGTATTACAGTAGTTATATTCTTGTACATAGGGAGCAGTATTATACTAGTTATATTCTTGTACATAGGGGGCAGTATTATAGTAGTTATATTCTTGTACATAGGAGCAGTATTACAGTAGTTATATTCTTGTACATAGGGAGCAGTATTATACTAGTTATATTCTTGTACATAGGGGGCAGTATTATAGTAGTTATATTCTTGTACATAGGAGGCAGTGTTATAGTAGTTATATTATTGTACATAGGGAGCAGTATTATAGTAGTTATATTCTTGTACATAGGAGCAGTATTATAGTAGTTATATTCTTGTACATAGGGGGCAGTATTATAGCAGTTATATTCTTGTACACAGGAGCAGTATTATAGCAGTTATATTCTTGTACATAGGGGGCAGTATTATAGTAGTTATATTCTTGTACATAGGAGGAAGTATTATAGTTGCTATATTCTTGTACAGAGGGGGCAGTATTATAGTAGTTATATTCTTGTACATAGAAGGAAGTATTATAGTAGCTATATTCTTGTACAGAGGGGGCGGTATTCTATACTATACCTATTAATGATGCTTTGTAGCTAATTTGCTGTAATAATCTCCTTTGGGCCTGACCTCCTCCTTAGGGGTTAATAATTGATCCTCTGTAAAACTCCCGCCATTCCCCCCATCTCTGGCGCAGCGAGTGTCAGTGAGATGTAAGACAAAAGACTGTGGTATGCTGCTGCCTTTTAATCATGTAATTGCCTGGTGACATTTAACACTGTGGCTTTGTGTTACCCCTCCGGTATAATGAAGGTAGGAGGACTCCGCACATCGGATCGTCCCGCTCTCCTCCGCCTCGCACCCTCCTGCCCCGCAGCAGACGGCCCTTTGTGGGAAGAGCACTTTAACTACACCGAAGTTTGGCCGAGCTTCTACATATTACAGCAGCAACACGAAGACGCACAATTGAAGTATTTGGAGACGATGAAATATGCATGGCTATCGGTGACAGCGCCATAAAGTCAAGCAATTAGCCGCGTAATCCAAGACGCTCAGAGCCCGTGGCAAGGAAGCCCACAGTTCTCTATTAGTTAAATGCATTTTGTAGGTCCTCATTCCATCAAATCAACTAACACTTCCTTTAATTGGCTGATAAATTATACAGCCGGCCGCATTATAATTTAATAAGTCGTAAACATTCCTAGGGCCCGCTGTAAAGTCGATATCGCGCTCATTAATTCCTTAATTTCAGCTGATGGAAGGGGAGATGGAAGGAGCGCACTCGCACTGTCAGCCTCGGGCTATGAAATGAGGGAAAAGAAAAATTTTGAAAAAAGAGGGGGGGGGGATATTATTTTTTTTATTATTATTTATTTTTTTATACATCTGTGTCGGAAACTCAATCTGCGCGCTGTCACCGGCTGCCGGTTGCCCCCGTCCGCGGATTCAAAGGATGAGTGACAGCTTCCCGCCGCGTCCTGTCAAACTATCTTTAAACATCAAGCCAGGCAGTAAACAGGGCCCGATGTATATTAAATCTCGTTCCATTACCCCCCCAACCCGTTCCTCCGCCACCGCCGCCCCCGATTCCTCCCCACTCTGTCCCCATGAATATTTCATTACTCGCCGCATTAATATTAATTCTAATCGCTCAGGATAGTCGTTATTATTTCTGTTTTCTGACAATCCCGCATTAAATATTCAGGACGTTTTTCCTTTTTTTTAAATTTTAAAGTTACATTTACATACACGATTGTCGCTGCGGTTACGGAATTTTTTTCTTTAAATGTTTTTTTTCCTTTTACCTGGTGGGAAATCCTAATTCATCCTAATGTTAAACGGACGAGATATTTTATAAAACGCTGGTAAATGAGACATCAGATTCCATGGGACGCAGATGTAACGCCGCCCCTTCCTGTCAGCGCCAGAGGCGACGATCAATGTGATTTCTGCATTTTTATGTGTTATATTGAAGGTTGTTATTAAAGGGTAATTTATCCTCAGGATAGGTCATCAATATCAGATCGTGGGGGGTCCAACGTGCGGCACGCCGACCAGTCAGGTGTTATCTGTGTCGGACGGTCGTTACCAGCTGCAGAGCATTGCACATCTGCCCCTAATGGACTGGATACTGGTAGCAGATCTTGCTACTACTACTCCTATTCTCCACATCCTGGGAAGGTCTGTCAGCATAGCCCATGACCCAGCGCAGCAGGCAACCGCGCTTCCACCCACATTATCCCACCTGCTTTCATTTAAAGGTCTCATCCAGCTATAGTGTAATCACTAAATAATGAAATGTTCTGCAACTTTTCAAGAACTGTGCTTGCTGTCAGTGAATAGAAGCATTGATAACGTGTAGATTAGAAATGAATGAGTCTTGTTCACAGAGCTGCAGTTTGTTACAATGTATCAGCAATGGCTATTCTCCATGTTAAACAGACAGCAGCGCTGTTGTATGTTCTGTCCAGGACTGACACATTGTAACAAGCCCCTTTAGGTGTGTGAGCAGGAATAGGTCTGGATGGGTTTTCAGTCCTTGAATCAGATTTCCATTCAGTGACAGCAAACAACGATCTTCCAGCCAGTCAGAAAATAGAGCACAAAGTGGTAGCCCAGTCCTTTATAGTGACCGCCAGCGTCTCAGCTTAGAGGATAAGGACTGACCCAGCACAATCACACCCATCATCCGCCATAGGTGGCATATATACCGGCAGTATACATGTGTCTATAGTGTAATGCTTTCTTCCGTGAGATGTGAAAGGTGCCAGATTATCAGATAGTCTGGAGTATCGAAAAGTCTATATTCTCTGCATACAATGTGCACATTTTCTGACCCCTCTCGCTCTCTTCCGGTAGGATCTTCTTCCTGGACATCCCAGATGATGTGGCCATAGAGCGCCTGTCTCTACGTATGACCGATCCCATGTCAGGGGAGAGGTGGGTGTCCAGCGACCATGGTGGTCCCAGAGTCTGGCACAGGCAGCCTAAAGCTCCTGACTGCAGGGTGCCTACACAATTCATTACTGCAGTGCTGGACTAGCGGATGCTGAATTATCAGAAGTGATGGATTCCGGCTCTGACTTCTGCTCTCTCATCTCCCAGGTATCACAGTCTGTACAGGCCGGCCCCCCGCGTGGAGGTGCATGAGCGTCTGCAGCAGAAGCCGGCGGACTCGGAGCAGAAGGTTCAGGCGAGGTTAGACATGTATCACGCCAGCGCCGAGGACCTGGAGGAGTTTTATCAAGATGTCATTCACGTTAATGCTGACCAAGACCCGCACACCGTCTGGGAGTTCATCGAGAGCTGCGTTGTCAGACCCCGTCCACAGCGCGTCCCCGGGGAGCTCGCTTCTCCCTAATCGCTCTAAGCACGCGCCACCTGGCCGCTCACATATATTAGCTGACGGGGCCTCGCGCCACCGGAGCGGCGCACACACACCAGAGCCTCGTGGCACTGGAGCGGCGCAGACACACCGGAGCACGCTCCTGCTCTGATACCTGCGAGCGCTGAGCGTGGTAGCAGAAATAAAGGAAAGCTGATCCTCCTGCTCTGCCTGTCATTTCCCCACACAGAAACCCCAAGTTATGAGAAAGCAGTACTCAGCATCTGAACCTCAGCGCTATCAGCTTAGATACATTGGCCAACAGCACAGATACACAGCTCTCGAGTGATATAGGCAGTATCACTCATTATAGGATTACATACAGCCGACAGTGTCACATATAGGATTAGATACACAGCTCGGCAGACAGTATAGCACAGAATAGGATTAGATACACAGCTCAGCAGACAGTATCACACAGGATAGGATTAGATACACAGCTCAGCAGACAGTATCACACAGGATAGGATTAGATACACAGCTCAGCACAGTATCACACATGATCGGATTAGATACATGAATAAAACTAGAAGAAAAAAGACAGCGCAATAGGGTTTCATGAAAGGGAGATAAAGGTGTTTAAATAAGGTTATACTAGCCTGATTTAGTTCTGTACATGGAACATTTCAATCACTTATAAATCCAGCTGCTGCGGGTCCAATGGGTCATCAGCCCAGGAAAACACATAAGAAGGATGTGTGGATAATCTGCTCTGCTGGTATCCCATATAATAAATCCAACTCCAGATGGAAAGTACATGCGGTCTTTCTGCATTCAGTCAACGTGTTTCGAAGTACTACCTGCAGACTTCTTCATCAGGACAGAAGGCAGGACAAGGCTTTTCTTGTCCTGATGAAGTCTGTAGTACTTCAAAACGTGTTGACTGAATACATGAAGACCGCATGTACTTTCCATCTGGAGTTGGATTTATTACATGGGATACCAGCAGAGCAGATTATCCACAAATCCTTCTTATCTGAGGATTAGCTACACAGCTCAACAGACAGTATCACACAGGATAGGATTAGATACACTGCTCAACAGACAGTATCACACAGGATAGGATTAGATACACGGCTCAGCAGACAGTATCACACAGGATAGGATTAGATACACAGCTCAGCAGACAGTATCACACAGGATAGGATTAGATACACAGCTCAGCAGACGGCTTAGATACAGCAGCATATTTCTGTTCTGTGACTCCTATGATCCAGTGTCTGGTTCCGTTCTTGCAGTGATTATATATCAGTGTACGCTTGTGATCAAGGAATGTATATACCTACAGGGGTCTGTATCCCCTCACTGACTGCCGGCTCTGATCTGGCAGATGCCAGTGAGCAGTAGCTGTCTGCTGATGTGGCTGGTACCTGTAGATGTGATTAGCATTCTGCTCGGCGCTCTCTTCACATCCCCATTATATTAGTTCTTCTCCAGTGGCTCGTCGGATACCTCGCGGTACAGGGAGGGGCGGGTGGCGGATCGCAGCTCATTCACATGCACTGAGAAGTGCTCCGCTCCTAGCCCGCGGTCAGAGGTCGCCTCCCTCCGGGGCTGTCGCAGGCTCAGCCTAATCAGCGAGTGAGAGAGCACAACATGCAAATACACTTGTTCTACGCTCCCTCCGCAGCACTGCGATCAATCGCCATTCATTTAATTATCCCGAACAAACCCGCTCTCTGCTCCACCTGGATGCTCACAGAAGCACAAGCTGCAGTAATCACAGCAAGCCCAGCTGCAGTATAAAGCATGGAGGAGATACGGAGTAGCAGCCTGCAATGAAACAGGCAGTGGATAGCACAGAGGCCGCGTTCACACGTTCAGTATTTAGTCACTATTTCACATCCGTATCTGTAAGTCAAAACCAGGAGTGGGTGATAAAAGTGGTGACGTGTTTCGGATATACTTTTCCTCTGATTGTTCCACTCCTGATTTTGGCTTACAAATACTGACAAAAACTACAGCGGTAAAAAAAAAAACTCAGATTTTTCTTCCAGCAGACATTGCAGGAAAGATGGAGTGTTGTAACTGTGACCAAATAGAGAAGAGCTGCAGTGTAAAGCATGGGAATGAACACAGCTGCAGCCTCTGATAAGACAGGAAAGTTAGGTTTCAGACTAATATAGAATCCAATGATAGAGAATGCTGCTGGGATGGAGTCACAGCGTTAGGCCACAGCACCTCTATCAGTATTTGGTCAGTATTTTTTCTCAGGAGTGGGAGCCAAAACCAGGTGAGGAACAATCAGAGAAAAGGTATAATAGAAACAAGTCACCAATTCTGCATTTATCACCCACTCCTGGTTTTGGCTTCCACGCCTAACCGAATACTGATGAAATACTGATAGTGGGGCCGTGGCCTAAAACAGTGACCAGATGGAGAAAAGCTGCAGTGTAAAGCATGGGAAGAGACCGTACTGCAACCTGGGCCTCTGATGACAGATGAGATGGGGGTTTGGGATGACCTTAGACTCGGACAATGCAGACAATCAGGAGTTATAGCTGTCCAAATGGAGCAGTGCTGCAGTGTAAAACATAGGAGGGCTATTGCTTGCGCCTATGATGAAACAGAAGGTAGATTATAGGCTATCCTAGACTCCCAACAGACAATGTAGCTAAGCTGGAGCCGCTGATTGCAGTTGCTCTATTGAAGCAGAGCTGCAGTGTACAGCATGGGAGGGATTGTGCTCTAGCCAAGCACAGGTGGATTTCAGACCACCTTAGACTCCAATAGACAATGCAGCTGAACTAGAGTCAGTAGTCTCAAACCTGCAGCTGACCAGCTGTTGTACAACTCCCACCATGCTGAACAGATGCCCGGGCCAGAGCTCTGCCATATAGAAACTTTGATGAGTGAAGGAGCAAGACCGACGCGCGTTCCTGGCTGCCGAGGGATAGATGTACAGAGCGAGACGACATGAAAGGACGTGGTGATGGAGCAGACGTTCCCCACCGTCTACACTCCTCCCATCAGATATCTGCATCCGCCGCCTTTTATGTGGAAATGTCGTCTTGAAGTCGCCGTGTAGAAGTTGATTCTGTGTCGGAGGCTCGGATTCCTTTTTATGTGGGAACTTCTAAGCGTCTTTCTTCTGGCGGATGTTACAGGCGCGTACGTACATCTGTGTGCGGCGCCGGTCTCATTCCATCATATGCAGGAGATAAACTGCTTTACTGCACTGCGAGGTATGGATAATGCCAGACCCCGCTGTAATCCCCCCACGTACCCTCATGGATTGCCTCTTCGTAGAGCCCCCAGGCCAGTGGCTCTCATCTCAGGGATGCTGGGAGTGGTAGTCTCACAGTCAATGGAGGGGCACAGCTGAAACACGAGGAGCTATTTGGTGTTTAACAAAAAAAAAAAAAAGTGAACGTGCCCCCACACATTACAAAGGGACAGACGAAGCAGCATCACTCTCAGCCTCCGGCCAGTACAGTGTACAGATATGGGTAGTAGTGCCGCACACAGTCAGTCATACTCCTGACCCAGTCAATTAGGACACGCTCCAAACTGGAGGCGATGGCAGAAAACTGACACGAGGCCATGATGGAACGTCACCATCTGCTCGTCTGGCAGGAGCCCCCCTATTTACTACGCTGATCCATGTTGTTGCTGCACGGCCCTCACAACACATGCTGAATGCGGTTGGAGCTGGACTGCAGACTGGCAGCGGAGGGCGCGATGCATTGTTGTTGGACCAGGTCCTGGGTGCCAGGTTGGCGCGGTTTCTGCCATTATGAAGTGGCTACTTTTTAATGATGCAAACACATGGCCAGAGAGACGAGCCAGGTCTAAATGGCAGATGGCACGGAAGTCACATCAAGGAGGGCATGGCAGGCAATGCAAAGACCGGTAGAGTCCACAACGCCCCGTCCTCAGTGCCCAGTCCAGGACACCAGAGCTCAGCAGACCACTGGTGCAAAGATGGGCAACAACAGGTCCTCCATGACATGTCAGATGCTGTAGAGCCCCACAACACCCGCCTCGGGCACTGCAGGGCATCACAACAAGCACTCCACTGGCTGCAGCTCCTCATAATAAACACCTCGGCCACTGCAGCACTTCTTATTATACATACATTTTAACCTCCCCATATAATGCTCTCAGGAGGGTTGCGCTAGCACAGGCCAGTCTTCTTACTGATGACACAGACGCTCGCAGCTCCGCTCTCATAGAATCTCCCTTTATTCACCTTTCTGACAATCACAAGGAAACGTAGAAAAGTATCGTATAAATAAAAAGCAAAACACTGACGCACAGGAACATTAGGTATTTCCATTGAGCCAACGTATGGGAGAGCGACGGGCCCAGAGAAGCGGTCATGTCTCCCCTAGCAATCAGACAGCTATACTATTGGCTGCTATGGACGACGCACATAGCATTGGCCACCTGTGTTTTTATCCTGTACTCGGCTGATCGCCTCATTACAAAATATAGACTGAGAAACGCAGGAAAAGGGTCCTAAAATATAAAGGGGGTCTCCCCCCAACACATTATTTTTGTACAAAAAAAATAGAAAGTACTGCCGGGCCTGGGTAATCAGGGACAAACTGGTTGCTATGGATGTGCTCCCTGACAACCACTGTAGCTGCTCATGTATCCATAGCAACCAATCCTTTCCAGGAGTTTCCTTAAGATAGTGCTCCTCCAGGACTTGATGGGACAGACCACCCCCCAATAAAAAAAAAAACCTAAGTAAAAAAAAAAAATCACACTAGTCTACAGTCTTCTGGAAGGACTCAAAGGTTTTTACCCCTCACAAGATAAAGTGCGTCCTGTATCGACGTCAGCAAATGAGAACCGTGGCCCTGGTGTCAGACGACGGTGGCTAGCTTACAAGTAAAATAGACTACAGCGATATAGCAACAGTTCAATAATAAATAAATCACATTATAGCACAAAGATGAGGGCAGAGCGGGCGAGCAGCCAGGGTGCACGGGGCAGGCCAGCCACCGATACTGGCATGGGCTCCGCTACGTCCCCAGTTTGGTCCCTCATTGTTACATAGTCACCATCCTCCTAATATGGCACGGCCGCCCGGCCCTCAAAGACAGACAGCTGTAAACACCTCTGCTGAAATACTCTGTGCTGCAGAGGAAGGCTTGTCGAAGCTGTACCGGGTCCTTCTCTCCAACCTCAAATACGTTCATCTCCTCCACAGCAAGCGACCAGTAAGAATGAAGAGTTTAGAGTGGAGTTTCGTTGTCACGTGACTTCTCCCGTAACGAACCGCATCACGATAACGTCACATGTCTGAGCGGAGAGAAGTGCTAAAAAACCGGAGAGTCGCAGAGTGTGCAGGGGCCTTTCAGTAAGCGCTTAATCCACTCCAGGTCTGGAAAAGAAGATGCAAAGATGTCAGGAAGATAGTGGGATAATGGGCAGACTACAGAGAGAAGAGGATCCGGGGATGATGGACGGGGGTCGAGAGAGGGAGAGAGAGGATCCGGGGATCATGGACGGGGGTCGAGAGAGGATCCGGGGATCATGGACGGCAGAGGGACAGAGAGAGAATTCATGGATGATGGGGGAGAGGGAGAGGGAGAGGGAGGGGGAGGGGGAGAGGGAGAGGGAGAGAGAAGGATAAGGGGAAGATGGGAGGGGTCTACAGAAAGAGGAGGATGAGGGGATGATGGGGGGGGTCTACAGAGAAGAGAATGAGGGAATGATTGGGGGGGGTCTAAAGAGAGGAGGATGAGGGAATGATGGAAGGAGTCTACAGAGAGAGGAGGATGAGGGGGGTTAAGGAGGGGGTCTACAGAGAGGAGGATCAGGGGGATGATGGAAGGTGTCTACAGAGAGAGGAGGATCAGGGGATGATGGAAGGGGTCTACAGAGAGGAGGATCAGGGGGGTTAAGGAAGGGGTCTACAGAGAGGAGGATCAGGGGGATGATGGAAGGGGTCTACAGAGAGAGGAGGATCAGGGGGATGATGGAAGGGGTCTACAGAGAGAGGAGGATCAGGGGGATGATGGAAGGGGTCTACAGAGAGAGGAGGATCAGGGGATGATGGAAGGGGTCTACAGAGAGAGGAGGATCAGGGGATGGGCGTCTACACCTTCAGAAGTAATACAGAGGAGGATCAGTGAATGGGGATCTACACATGTAAAAATACTAAATGGAAAATTAGAATCTATTTCTGCAGTCAGCCACCGACTCATTAGAATTGCCGTTTTGTAATCCAGTCTTAAAAGGGAATCTGTCAGCAGGTTTTTGCTATGTAATCTGAAGACAGCATGAGGTAGGGGTTAAAACACCGATTGCTGCCTCTCTTATCCAGCTCCAAGGTTTTGTTTGCTTACAGTGATTGTTTTATCAGCAGTGGCTTATCATTCCTGTGACTAGCTGGTCCTGTGAGCCCTGGTCTGACACCCCCTCCTGTGATAAGCACCTCACTGTCTATGGACTTTGTACACTCAGAGCCTGGTGTGGGTGGGGTCAGCTGTGGTGTGGGCGGGGTCAGCTTTCTCAGCTCTGCTTCATTCTAAATCTAAAAGCTCTGGTTGGGCCAGAACGGCTGCACCCAGTGATCGAAGTGATACATCGCTGGATTCAGCTTCTCTTTACCTGCATTATCTGAAATAGAAAAAAACTGCTGACAGATTCCCTTTAATCAAAGGTGCATTAGAGTCAGATGCGCCAAATTCATTAGGAGGTTCATGCTTCTTAATGATCTTGGTGCTTCTTACAACTGACGTGCACCTCCACCAACAATGTTGCTGCAAGCAGGGGCTGCCGTACATTTCTAGAGTAATTTAATTTGACGGACGGGCTTTGCCACGCCCCAGCTCTGCCCACTTTAGAGGAGCTGGCCCGAAACTAGAGTAAAACACTCAACATTTTTCAGCAACTTTAAGTTGCACAAAAAAAAATTGACATTATCAAAGAGCTATAATCCAGAAAACTGGCGGAAACCTTAATCAAACACCTGTGGATTGAAGGTTATGTACAAAGCATGCTCCTCTGTGGTGCATTCTGGGAATTGTAGTGCTTACTGTACACCCCGTATGATAATCTGATGTAACTCTGATTGGAGCATTGAGACAAGCCCGCGGGTGCAGTTATATAATCCTGGACCAGCACGTATGCCCATGCTCTGGCCTCGCACACAATTATATCATGGCTCCGTTCTGTGCAGAGCTCTAATATGGAGGCTACGGTGCATATGATGTGATATGCAGAACATCCACATGCTACAGTGTACACGGTGAGACATTCCCACATCACGTACATCCAATATTTGCAAAACTTGTTCATATTCCCCTAAATCCGGCATGCCGCTACAAGATCGCGACCAGCGGGCTTTACCTTCTGGGACGGGATGCCTCGCGATACTGTCATGCAGTAAGCACTTCCGGTACTCCAGAGTCTGGCACGCCTGGTAGGTCAGGAAACACCTAGAATGACAGAGTCAAGACATGAGGATAACATTGATTAAAAGGGTCTATAAACACACAGTGCCACCCAATAAAGAGGATATGCCATCACATGATCCTGGGAGGGAGGAGGTCTAACCTCTCGGACCCCAACTGATCCTTAGAAGAGAATTGGGCCCATTCTAAGTGAGGAGCGAACAACAACACGTCCCTGAAATGTCTCCTTTATTGTCAGAATCGCGGAGGATTGTCCCCCACCAATCAGTGTTGGCATCATTATGTAGTCCTGAGTTTCCTTCATTCTCGGGATCAGTAGGGGTCCCAGAGGTCAGACCTCACTGTAGAGTGAAGATATCATCCAGCGATCTGCCATCACCAATCCAATAAAAGAAGCTACACTGTGATATAAATCTTGCATCAATTCTGCATCCTTATAGACTAACAGCAGCCTGTAGACAACAATAAACACCTCCATTCTTTACACTGCAGGCTGCAACCAGAAAACAATATTATAAAGCGATTTTTTTCTGGCTATTTTATAGAATATCATCCGATACAATATAGCGGGGCTGACACTGGCCATTACCTCTGCCACAGGTGCCCGTTCGGGCACAGGGCCTTCTTACTGTCCGTGAAAGGTAAAACCTCTTTACACAAGCTGCAGTACTCTGGGAACGTCTGCTTGTTCATCTTCTTCTCCACATGTCCAATGAGGACCTGCAGGGGTTAAATGTTACAAAAAGAAAAACGGTCAGAACATTGAAGTCTCACCTTTTGTTAAATGGCTGATAACAGAGAGAACTGTTTATTCCACTACTGAAATTTGCTTATTTAGAAATAAAATTAAATAAAATTAAAGAGTAAAGGTAACATGGAGAAGTGTAGCTAGGTGGCGCACCTGTGCAGTCCGATCCTCGCTGTCCTTGTTGGCCATGAGATAGGCACAGACACCTCGTGTAGGGATGGTTGTATACTCTGTGACCCCTGTGTGTAGATAGACCTCCCCCAGGACATGCTTCATGTGCTCCCGAGTCAGATGTGCCTCCACAGCATCGATCTTCTGCTGGATCTCCTGCAGACCGTCTGCCGGAGTACAACCCCCATCAGGCTCTGCCGAGTCTCTGCCGCTTTTGCTGGGGCTGCCCTGAATCACCTGCCCTTCCTGCTCCTCAGCCAAGATGCTCTCTACCTCCTCTGCCTTTGACACTTTGGACTCTTTGGGGCTCGGCTTCCACACCACCTCTGAGGAGGACTTCTTGAAGCACTGGTACCAAATTCTCAGAAGGAAAAGGCGGAACCTCCAGAAGTACAAGGGTCCGCCCTCCATCTTTTTATCCAGAGCGTCCATCAAGAATTGGGGGACGATCTTGTCCTTCAAGACCTTCCATCGCACCAGATCCGTTAGATCCATCTGCCGGAAGAAGTTCTGGCTGGAGGATTCAAGGAGCTGAGCAGCCGCTTCCTCAAAGGTCTTGAGAGCCACAAAATTGACCTGAAAGTTCTTGATGACCGGATGGATGCCGTTGTTGATACCCTCTGACGTGACGCAAGCCAGGTAGGCGCCGTACGGGCTGATGGCAATACCGTGACACTTCACCGCGCCAAACATGTCCGACAGCTTTATGAGCTGGTTCTCGAATTTCAGAGCCACGTTGGTGAAGATGGGGATGAGCTGCTGAACCTTCCCGTCTATAGAGCAGGTATAAATGGTGCCGTTTTGCCGATCCACCACCATGGACACAATCGGCAAGGAGTGGAGTCCGGTCACGTGGGAATTGTGAACGTTCAGGCCGGCTTTGGATATTAACAGTAAGCACCAGAAGACGTAGGATCCGCGAGCCGCCACCACCAGGCTGCAGCTGCACTTCTGGTAGGGGTGATAGAGCGCGATGCACTTGATACTGTGCACCGGCAGGCGGTCAGCGTCCTGCCACAGGACGACGGGCTGCCGTAAAGTAAAATACCCCTTCACAGCCTTTAGGTTGACCGGGATGATTTTCACAGGACCTAGGGTGCTTCCGATGATCAGCCCGCTCATTTTTCGGCTGCTGTGCTCGTACTCCCACCAGGCCAGGACACTGGGGGACTGGATCCCGGAGGAGATGGTGCTGCAGGAGATAATGGAGGAGCTGTCCTTTATGGGCAGCTGGAATTGCCACACAGCAACGTCGCCGTTTTCAAAGAGAACGCCCAGAAGCACGGTGCCCACGTCCCGGCAGGTATTGTTTTCTAGTATCTCTTGGGTGGTACATATGCCTGACCACTCCATCCTCACTGGAGTCTGCATACGGTGCCGCCGCTCAAACTCCGCAAAGTCTGCCAAGTCAGCAGCCTTGTCCACTTCCGTTATCACGTAGTCGCTCTGAGCCAGGCGATCACCGTACATGTCGGTCAGGTCCGCCAGCTGTATCCATTGAAGGCGGTCAAAATTGGCGCTGATGGTAAGCCGGTTGTCCAAGGTCAGGAGCGCCAAGAGGCACCTACCATTGGCATCGCAACCCACGGGGGACCAGCAGGCGTACTTGTAGCCCTGCAGAGCCGGCAGCGCCTTTCCTTCCGGGTTGAATACCCTGTCCAGCATGAACTTCTGACTGACCGAGGGGTCATTGGATCTGGCAAACTTTGCCCGGCATGCCTCCACGTCTTTTGGCGACCCAATCTGTAAAGAAAAAAAGAGCGCTGTTATTATTATTATTTATTATTATAGCGCCATTTATTCCATGGCGCTTTACATGTGAAAAAGGGGTATAATACAAGAACAATTACAATAATCTTGAACACAATGTGACAGCGACTGGTACAGGAGGAGCGAGGACCCTGCCCGCGAGGGCTCACAATCTACAAGGGATGGGTGAGGATACAGTAGGTGGGGGTAGAGCTGGTCGTCCAGCGTTATGGTGGAGCGGTGGTTACTGCAGGTTGTAGGCTTGTCGGAAGAGGTGGGTCTTCAGGTTCCTTTTGAAGGTTTCCAAGGTAGGCGAGAGTCTGATACGTTGGGGTAGAGCGTTCCAGAGTAGGGGGGAAGCACGGGAGAAATCTTGTATGCGATTGTGGGAGGAGGAGATAAGACGGGAGTAGAGCAGGAGATCTTGTGAGGATCGGAGGTTGCGTGCGGGTATGTAACGGGAGACTAGGTCACAGATGTATGGAGGAGACAAGTTGTGAATGGCTTTGTATGTCATGATTAGGGTTTTGAACTGGAGTCTCTGAGCAATGGGGAGCCAGTGAAGAGATTGACAGAGAGGAGAGGCCGGGGAATAGCGGGGGGACAGGTTGATTAGTCGAGCAGCAGAGTTTAGGATAGATTGGAGGGGTGCGAGAGTGTTAGAGGGGAGGCCACAGAGCAGGAGGTTGCAGTAGTCAAGGCGGGAGATTCATGGTTGAGGAATGTGCGGATCCGGGAGATATTTTTGAGTTGGAGTCGGCAGGAAGTGGAAAGGGCTTGGATATGTGGTTTGAAGGAGAGTTCAGAGTCCAGGGTTACCCCAAGGCAGCGAGCTTGAGGGACTGGGGAGAGTGGGCAGCCATTGACGTTGATAGATAGGTCAGTTGGGGGGGTTGAATGAGATGGCGGAAAGATGATGAATTCTGTTTTGTCCATGTTAAGTTTTAGAAATCTGGCAGAGAAAAAGGATGAAATAGTGGACAGACAATGTGAGATTTTGGTTAGTAAGGAGGTGATATCGGGTCCAGAGAGGTAGATCTGTGTGTCATCAGCATAGAGGTGATAATGAAAGCCATGAGACTCTAAGAGCTGTCCCAGGCCGAAGGTGTAGATGGAGAAGAGCAGGGGTCCTAGAACTGAACCTTGGGGGACACCGACAGATAGGGGGTGAGATGAGGAGGTGGTGTGTGAGTGGGAGACACTGAATGTCCGGTCTGTTAGGTATGAGGAGATCCAGGATAGGGCCAAGTCTGTGATGCCGATAGATGAGAGAGTCTGTAGTAAGAGGGAATGGTCCACTGTGTCAAAGGCAGATGACAGGTCTAGGAGGAGGAGAACAGAGTAGTGTCGCTTAGATTTGGAGGTTAGTAGGTCGTTGGTGACTTTAGTCAGTGCAGTTTCAGTAGAATGGTGCGGTCGGAAACCAGATTGTAGGCGGTCAAAGAGGGAGCAGGCCCTGACTGCCAGGGATGTTACCAGTCACCCCTTCTCCGCCCCTGACCACCAGAAATGTTACCAGTCACCCCTTCTCCGCCCCTGACAGCCAGTGATGTTACCAGTCACCCATTCTCCGCCCCTGACAGCCAGTGATGTTACCAGTCACCCCTTCTCCGCCCCTGACAGCCAGTGATGTTACCAGTCACCCCTTCTCCGTCCCTGACCGCCAGGGATGTCACCAGTCACCCCTTCTCCGCCCCTGACCACCAGAAATGTTACCAGTCACCCCTTCTCCGTCCCTGACCGCCAGGGATGTTACCAGTCGCCACTTCTCCGCCCTAGACCACCAGGCTGGACTGTGGAGTCGGTAAGCCAAACATACGATTCCTCAATTCTCACGACTCCGACTCCCTCATACACGGCTCATGTTTAAGTGATAAATTTACTGTAGCACAGATTCTTCTCAGCTAAAAGTCTAGACCCTTAGATCAGGAATAGGACAGACATTTATAGGACATTTGATAACTTTCCCAAATTCTTATGAAAAAATATTCCCCACAAACTGCATTGAACTACTGTACCCAATTTATTATATATTTTAAGAGTTGGAGTCGGTCCATTTTATACCGACTCCACCAAAATGGGCACCGACTCAGACTCCACAGCCCTGCCGCCAGGGATGTTACCAGTCACCCCTTCTCCGCCCTAGATCGCCAGGGATGTTACCAGTCACCCCTTCTCCGCCCTAGACCGCCAGGGATGTTACCAGTCACCCCTTCTCCGCCCTAGACCGCCAGGGATGTTACCAGTCACCCCTTCTCCGCCCTAGACCGCCAGGGATGTTACCAGTCACCCCTTCTCCGCCACAGACCGCCAGGGATGTTACCAGTCACCCCTTCTCCGCCCTAGACCGCCAGGGATGTTACCAGTCACCCCTTCTCCGCCCTAGACCGCCAGGGATGTTACCAGTCACCCCTTCTCCGCCCTAGACCGCCAGGGATGTTACCAGTCACCCCTTCTCCGCCCTAGACCGCCAGGGATGTTACCAGTCACCCCTTCTCCGCCCTAGACCGCCAGGGATGTTACCAGTCACCCCTTCTCCGCCCTAGACCGCCAGGGATGTTACCAGTCACCCCTTCTCCGCCCTAGACCGCCAGGGATGTTACCAGTCACCCCTTCTCCGCCACAGACCGCCAGGGATGTTACCAGTCACCCCTTCTCCGCCACAGACCGCCAGGGATGTTACCAGTCACCCCTTCTCCGCCACAGACCGCCAGGGATGTTACCAGTCACCCCTTCTCCGCCACAGACCACCAGGGATGTTACCAGTCACCCCTTCTCCGCCCTAGACCGCCAGGGATGTTACCAGTCACCCCTTCTCCGCCCTAGACCGCCAGGGATGTTACCAGTCACCCCTTCTCCGCCAGGGATGTTACCAGTCACCCCTTCTCCGCCCTAGACCGCCAGGGATGTTACCAGTCACCCCTTCTCCGCCCTAGATCGCCAGGGATGTTACCAGTCACCCCTTCTCCGCCCTAGATCGCCAGGGATGTTACCAGTCACCCCTTCTCCGCCCTAGACCGCCAGGGATGTTACCAGTCACCCCTTCTCTGCCCTAGACCGCCAGGGATGTTATCAGTCACCCCTTCTCCGCCCTAGATCGCCAGGGATGTTACCAGTCACCCCTTTATAGACCAACCATCAGAAACAATATCATCAAAGAGGTTATCTGGGCAAAGGGTTCTCATTACCTGATGGTTGGATTCAGTAAAGAAAAATAAATCACAGTCACAGCAGTCCCCCTCCTGGATCGAGCACAGGCTGCTCTGTCATAGCACCGCTGCAGCATGTCATAGGCTGCAGAGGTCTGGTCACTGAGTCATTTAAGCTGCAAGTCAAAAGAAAAACATCCAATGATGTGCTGTACAAGTCACCTCACCGCTGCACCCCATCACATGCTGCAGCGGTCTGGCAGCTGGGTGAATGGTGCAGTCATCTCTTCGCTGCAGGCCCCTCCTGCGGGTGGCTGTGATTTGTTTAGTTAAGGTTACAGAGTCCAGCCCCAAGGAACGAGCATCAGTTTTGGGCCACTCTGCTGACAGTCACTGCTCGGCTCCAGCCGCCCCCAGCACAGACCGGGGGCACTGCGCTCACCTACCCGGAGGACGCGGGTCTTCTGCGGGGCGGGCACACAGGTGCGGTGCAGGG
The DNA here is from genome assembly GCF_046119375.1 of Phyllobates terribilis. Lineage (NCBI taxonomy): Eukaryota > Metazoa > Chordata > Amphibia > Anura > Dendrobatidae > Phyllobates > Phyllobates terribilis. Next base: position 266,684,097 of record NW_027362767.1, read on the forward strand.
ACAGCTGGGGACCTCCGCTGTGGATGTCACACACCTGCTCCAGCACCGACACGTTACTGCTGGTGCACACCGCCAGCCGGTGATCCTCCGACCACGACAGCGGCTCCAGCCCAGTCACCGGGTGCAGCAGCCTCACCGCCGGCTCCCGCTTGGTGACCGTGAAGTGAAAGCTCGGACGCGGCTCCTGCTCCGCATCCGGCGGCGGCTGGGCTACTGACATCTTCACCCGTTACTGTCTATACAGGGCGACGTCATCACTACGCGACAAGCATTGAGCCAGGACCCAGCCGCCATGGAGACAGGACTGCCCGCGCATGCGCCTGTCAGCATATCATTGTTAATGGCAATGCGCGCTCACATGGAAGGAGCTTTCCATAGTAACCAATCAGATTCTTTCTTTTACATTTGCAGCACTGGGTAATCTATGAAAGCTGCAATTTCATTGACTGTTGGGTTACTATGAATGGAGTAATCTAGTTGCTATGGACAACACCTGTTAATAGCAGCAAATATGAGCACACCGTGTGTTTATAAAATGTCCCCAAATGATAACTGTTTCTCGCAGGCTACAGATCTGACATGTCATACGTGTAGCCGAGAAATAGTACTGTCACAAACGGTGACATTCTATGCAGATACCATCAGGACATACTGCTGACCCCGATTACTAAAACCTAACATGAATAAAACAGAATTCATCATCTTTCCCCCATCTCACTCAACCCCCCCAATCTGATCTATCCATCAACGTCAATGGCTGCCCACTCTCCCCAGTCCCGCATGCCCGCTGCCTCGGGGTAACTCTGGACTCTGAACTCTCCTTCAAACAACATATCAAACCCCTTTCCACTTCCTGCCGACTCCAACTCAAAAATATCTCCTGGATCCGCACATTCCTCAACCACGAATCTGCAAAAACACTAGTGCACGCCCTCATCATCTCCCGCCTCGACTACTGCAACCTCCTGCTCTGCGGCCTCTTTTCTAACACTCTCGCACCCCTCCAATCTATCCTAAACTCTGCTGCCCAACTAATCCACCTGTCCCCCCGCTATTCCCCGGCCTCTCCTCTCTGTCAATCCCTTCACTGGCTCCCCATTGCCCAGAGACTCCAGTTCAAAACCCTAACCATGGCATACAAAGCCATCCACAACCTGTCTCCTCCATATATCTCTGACCTAGTCTCCCGTTACATACCTGCACGCAACCTCAGATCCTCACAAAATCTCCTTCTCTACTCCCCTCTTATCTCCTCCTCCCACAATCGCATACAAGATTTCTCCCGTGCTTCCCCCCTACTCTGGAACTCTCTACCCCAACACATCAGAGTCTCGTCTACCATGAAAACCTTCAAAAGGAACCTGAAGACCCACCTCTTCCGACAAGCCTACAACCTGCAGTAACCACCGCTCCACCATACCACTGCACTGCTCTACCCTCACCTACTGTATCCTCACCCATCCCCTGTAGATTGTGAGCCCTCGCAGGCAGGGTCCTCGCTCCTCCTGTACCAGTCGCCGTCACATTTTGTTAAAGATTATTGTAATTGTTTTTGTATGTATACCCCCTTTCACATGTAAAGCGCCATGGAATAAATGGCGCTATAATAATAAATAATAGTAATAATAATAATAGAAGTTTTCCAAATCCGGGAATGCCCCGATGAATCCAGGACTGAGGGATCCCAATGGATCCCAGTGATGAAATTGGGTCAGGCACGTTCTGTCACAGTATCATCCATCATTTTACCAGCCAAAATCTCCGATGAAGCCTCCAGCTTAATGTGAACAGGGAATCAGATTAGGTGGTTGTCTGGCAACAGAACCCGCAGATGGACACGTGACCACCCCAGGCCTTTATATAATTATAAGATGTGTTGTATGACATATTACTACACGCTTACATACTTCAAATATGTTGACGGGGCAGCCATGATCTCAAAGACAGGACACTAAATCTAGCTGATTTATAATACTAGCAATCATATAATACCGCCAGGGTCCCTAATAATATCACTCCTGCTCCTATTCAGTATTGCACAACATATACAGATACCGTTTCGAGCCGTACGCATCAGTCTCGCGGAGGCCATTTTCTTGAAGTCCTGTATTCATTCAATGCTATGGTCGTCTACAACAAAATGGCGCCGTCAGCGGGGACACTGTGGTGTGTTCTCAGTGTCTGCTGGATCACAGGCGAGGCGTTGTACAGTGTCACTGTTTGGATCAGGCTGCAGACAGGCATTGTGGGGCAGCCCTTCTGGGGCCTTCCTGTGCTCACACGTGTGTCTGGCCTCTGTGTGCACGGTGTCCTGTTAGTGGAGCGGCAGAGGTATGGGCGAGCACGGGTTAATCCTTAATATTTCTGAGGCTCCTGTGAAATCCTACAAGAATGTGCAAAAATCCCAGCCTGCGGGGAAGTGGGTGAGTGCAGCACAGGGGGGGCATTGTGGTCCTGTACTGGCTGTGTGTGTCAGTGCTCACTGCCGCATTGACATTCTATTCCAGGGCTGCGTTCTGCTGGGACACTCGGTTAGTTTTCTCTGAATGGAGCTATGATACAGTGTGCCTTTATTTTGTGCACCAAGCAGACATTTTTCATTGATACCTTTTGTTTGGAATACATAGAAACGTTTTTACCTTTAATTTAAATTTTCTAGAGGCAACAACAAAAAAAACGCAATTCTGACATTTTTGTTACAGTTCGTTCTGGTTAGCGAGCTTTGTATTTTGATAGTGTGGATTTTTACGGATATGATGATATCACATGGATTTTTTTAATGGGGAAAATTATTATTTTTTTGTTTCCTTTGATGCTTCTTGTTCTGTATATTGCAATATGGCATATGGACTAGACGACAGTCTACGAAGCCGCGCGGCAGGCCGGGCCTCACCGCAGGCTGCCATTACCACCCATCAGCCTCTGGTGCAGGTGCTCCCCAGCGATCGCACCATTTAAATGCTGCTGTCAGTGATCCACCATGGCATGTAAATGGTTAAACCGCTGCAATCGTAAATAAGTCCGGTGTCTGCTGTTACAGCAAGATGGCGGCATCTCCTTGGGGTCTGGTACGATTTGACCCTCGGTCCTCAAAAATCACAGACCTGTGAACAGCTATAATGGGTACTCCTTCTAGCGGAGGAAACCCCATTATCTAGATGTGAGTCCTTGAAGGCTTTCCCCTTTACATGGCTGATACCATAGAGCAATACATTGTTTTCTTGTCTTCTCGCTTGAAATGGCTGAGAAAAATTGCATCCAAAAGGGAGAAACGACTTTGGTGCTTTGTGCCAATTTAAAGGGCTTTTATCAGTTAGGTATGTGATAGAAGCGGGATGTGTGGGGTCCTTTCCTATCAGAGGTAGAAAGCGTCATTAACTATTGCTTATCACAGCGGAGGGTTTGTGACATTGTGCTCTGGACAATCCTCTGCCAGCTGATTAGTTTGTTACAAATGTATCAGTTTGTCTTTGGTGTTAATAATAATAATCAGTCTCTTCTTTCGTCGGCAGCAGAAATTTAAGGCTTTAAAAAGAAAAAAGTCCGAAGATGCCAGTGAAGCGCCTCCTCCACCAAAACGGCCGGCGCCTCCTCCGTCCCCGAAACTCCACGGTAAGAAAGCAAAAGCCGATGTCTCCCCCAGGAAGGTCCAGGCCGGAAGGAGCGAGGAGCACCCGAAGGGGGGAAGGCCTTCCATCAAGACGTCATCCCTGTTCAAGAACAATCCGGAGCTTCCCGACATCGAGAGGTCAGTGTCCATCTGACAAGCTAAGCTGGTCTACAGGGGATGTGTGAAAGGTGAAAATCATGGCTGCCGCATCCTGAAACCGCACAACGTCACTGGAGCTGATCTACAATGCTGCAAACGACCTTTGGGCCAAAGTGGCACTGTTTCTGGAGTAAAGCTGCCATATTTTCTACTTTTATAAAGCCCTTTTAAAGGGAACCTGCAGATATGGGGTTAATCTGGAGGCTGATGGCGTTACTAACCTGCCGAACGCTGCGGAGAGAAAATAAACTTTATTCTCCCCGGCAGCATTCGGGTTCAGTCACCGCTCTGAGTATAGAGAGACAAGTTCCCTTTAACTGTCTTGTGACGTGATATCACTTGGTATCAGACGATGACATTATTGGGGTTCATTAGCTGTGGTTCACGTCAAGGTTTTGTAACGAAGGTCTGCAGTCACTGTGTGTGAGCGCTGTCAGTATTCTCTGGTACAGGCGGCGAGACCATAAGTATGTGATTTGCATACTCCCGGCCATATTTCGACTAGATGTGCACGGCCTCGCTCAGTACACTTGTATTCAGAGAGGTCACACAGGATTCTCAAGTCTACAGTCACTCTGTCACTTTAGTGATAAAGCTGGAGAAACACTATAAGCAGCAACCACAATATAGATGATAAATGTGTGATCACTGTGGGGTCTGATTGCTGAGATTCCTACTGATCATAAAAATGGGGCTTCGAAAGTCCCCTGTGCAAATGGAAAGATAGCTCTCATGCAGGACCACCCCTCTATTAACTCTCTAAGGTACTGTGATCGCATGTGCACACTGCCGCTCCCATAGGAGTGAGTGGAGCTGGGGCTCGCTGCCACTCCCATAGAACTGAGTGAAAAGCTGGGGTCGCACATGCACACAGGGGACTTAGGGACTCCCGTTCTCAGGATCACTGGGGGTCCTAGCTGTATATTCTCCCACCATGAGACCTAGAAATCCAGACTGGACTTTTTCCTTCTCTAGATCGGAAGTGAAGCAGGTACAGGAAAAAGTCTTCTCCTCCGATTCCTTCTCCGAGCTCGGACTGCACCCACATCTGGTAAGTGAACAGGTTATAGCTGAGCGTGCGCTATAAGTCTGTGCCTGATTGTGCAGCCCCGGCTCCTGGGTCTTAGTGGGGAAGCTGCTTCAATGACCTGATAAAGGAGAATTCTTTTGTATTATTTGCTTGTCCACATGCTACACCACATTACTTCTATAGTGGGCGCTACAGGAGAAATGTGTGGCTCCTGCAGCATCCCCTGATGTTACCAGTAGATTGCCAATGGGCTCTCATTTAGGTGGAACAACCCCTTTAAATTACAAATTCAGCTCTGCTACATCTGCATTGACTGAAATTTATATTGTTTCAAGAGATCATAACCACCCCCCCCCCCCCCTTTTTTTTTTTTTTTCCTCCCTTTAAGATGGCCACTCTCACAGACGTCTTGGAAATGAGCAGGATGACCAGGTGAGTCTGCACTGTATTATGTTATGTTTTTGTTGTTTCCCTTTGGACAAACCTTTTAGGTATTGGGTTATCAGAAGATAGGAGATCATGATGTAAACACTGAATGCGTTGCTGTTCCTTTAAATTTTAAAGAGACGCGCCTCATGATTAGATAGTTGGCTCTTCTGAATTATCAAACTTCCTGTGGGCTGGATGACAGATAAAAGGCAGGGGAATAATGTTGCAGAGGGTGCTAACTGGCCCATGACGCACGGTCCATAGCTGTGATGTCATGCGCTGCTCATGCCGGCACCCGAAGTCAGCTGCCGGCTACAGGAGAGGACGTGGCGTGGAGGAAGGTGAGAATAATCGTTTAGGTTTTTTTAAAATGTGCTGGAAAAGAACAGTTGGGAGGACATTATACCAGGATGGGGGAAAATGTTATAGCATGGGGCCTAGGGTTGGGGGGAATATTATTACTGGAAGGGGACATAGGGCGAATACATATGTCTTTATAGGATCTACAACGCTACAAGGGCCCATACATCTGATCAACATGCTGGTGGGGGCCCAGGTCCAAATTTTGCATCGGGACACATCTTTTTCCAATGAATAAATGGACTCTATCAGCACAGAACGACTGTTCAAACCAAGTCCCTCCCTCGGTGCTCCATGGTGCGGCCAATCCAATCCTTTATATACAACTTCCCACCTGTTTGGTTTCCATCTATCTCTGCCCTTCTCTGGCTTTATGAAGCCCGAGCTGTCAATCAAAGAGGGGGAGGGGCGGGAGTGGTGAGAAGCTGAATTTAAAGGGAATCTGTCACCACATGTGACCTATGTAAGCTATTACTATGGGCATACAGAATATAGACGGCAGAGGAGAGGGATCCCTGTATGTCTCAGATCAGATGCCTTGTTGTGGAGAAATCATCTTTTATCACTATATATTAATGACGTCTTCCAGGCTCTGGGGAGGACGCTGCCTGGAAGATACCTCTGCCTGCAGAGCTTGTGAGACATGCGACGGTCACCAGTGTGATGGCCGCTCCTGATCTCACTGCAGAGCTGTGTGTGATTATACCTGACACATCTGCAGCTTCCTCGCCGCCTCCAGCTCACACACTGAAAGGATTACAATATTGTTACTATACAGCAGAGCTCAGAGAGAAGCAAAAAAACGTATTTGCAAGAAGACAAATTTCCTTTCTCCTGTTCTGTTACCCGCCTCGCGCTGGTAACCGTGGGGCCGGCCTCGCGCTGGTAACCGTGGGGCCGGCCTCGCGCTGGTAACCGTGGGGCCGGCCTCGCGCTGGTAACCGTGGGGCCGGCCTCGCGCTGGTAACCGTCGGGCCGGCCTCGCGCTGGTAACCGTCGGGCCGGCCTCGCGCTGGTAACTCTCCTTCATGTATAGTAGTCCCTGGATGCAGAGTTCTCTTCCGGGCAGCGTCCTCCCCAGAGCCTGGAAGACGTCATTTATATGTATAAGAAAAATGTGGATTTCTGTGGAATAAGACATGAGATTGCAGATATTAATATATCATTTTATTCAGCTTCCCATGACCTGTATGCCCATATAGACGGCTTATGAGGGACAATCCTACTGACAGATTCCCTTTAATTGATTGGCCCCCAAAATGATGTACTGAGGGGCAGGATTTAGTTTTAACAGTCACTCTGAGCTGACAGTCCCTTTAAAAGAGTGATACCATATGTTATAGTACAAAAGATGGAACAGACATTGTGGACCATCATTGATGATCACCCTTGTGGTTTTTGTTTTTTCGTTGCAGCATCCAGAAAATGACGATTCCGGCCCTCCTGTCTGGAAGAGATGCAATGGTTCGGTCACAGACTGGGTCTGGTACGTTTGGATTAGTCCATTTTCTTATAGGGGGAGTTACAGAATGGAAGGACACGTGGCTTTGTGAATGGTGGGAGTTACAAGTCTCCTCTATATAGGTGGGAGTCCCCCCTTTTAAAAAATCTTATGTATTGCATGTAGCTTATTTTTTAAAAACTGTTTTTATTGAAAAATTCCACAGGATAATGGTTACAAACGAATACTGTCATAATAAAAGGTCAGGGTAATCCAAACATTAACCATCCTCAGTTTAAGACAATTTACATCACATTCTCAATAATCAGAGTAAACAGTTAAAGAAAAAAAAAAACAATTTGAAACATAAGTTTGATTGTGGAGCATTGCACTCTTTACTAAGCCGGCCAGTTCCTTATCAGAATTCAGTATATATCAATTATAGTTGTAGCAGAGGTCCACTCTTACAGCCCATATATATCATATATCATTTCCCATACACTCAAAAGGGCATATATCAGGACTCATAACGTAAGATTAACGAGGTCATGGCACCAGGGGACAAGTGTGTTAAGGGCGAGTTACACCATCTTTCCCATATCCTTTGGAATTTCTGGGGACATCCCCTTTTCCTATATACTATATTCTCATATGGTATTGTATCATTCACGATTTTTTTCCATTGGTTGATAGTAGGAGATTTCCCTCCCATCCATCTTAGTGCTATCGCTTTCCTGGCCATAAATATAACCTCCCGGAGGAATGTCCGGTCAGTGTGTCCACATTTCCTCGTCCACAATACCCAAGACACAAAACTCTGGACTACATTCAATTGGCATCCCAACTATCCGTTCCAATGTAGTTATCACTTCACTCCAATATCTTCGTATCATCCCACAATTCCAAATAAGATGCCAGAAATCCGCTCCTGATTCCCCACATCTGTGACATTCATTAGATGCCATTCTACCAAATCTATACATTCTCACAGGGGTCAGGTAAGATTGATGTAGTGTGTATAATTGGATTAATTTATTATTGGCGGCTGGTGACACCACCGTATGCGCCTCCAGCGCATCATTCCACTGATCATCAGTTACAGAAGGGATTAATTGCCGCCATTTATTCTCTACAAGTCAAGTTGGGTAGAAGCGATCTTAGAGTTCAGTAGAAAGGTATATAGAGAAGATGCCACGCCTGTGGGTCCTTGAGATTTTAGTACCCCTATTAATGGGTATTTGGATATTCGCATCCTAGGATGTGGGAATTGTTGTGTTATGGCATGCCTCATTTGTAGATATCTAGAAATCCCTATGAGGGATCCCAAACTTTATATGAATTTGATCAAATGACAATAAAATTTCATTTTCAAAAATCTGATTGTGTTGTTATTCCGTGTTGTTCCAGACGATTGTGTCCTGTAGGTTTATCAGCTGTGGAAATTTGCATGTAGTTTATTAGTTATGTAAAGCATTCTGCAATAGTCAAATGTTGTGTGCAGTTCTCAGTACCTCTGATTGCTGTCACTTGCCTGAGGTTGGAATTCTTGGTCATGTGCTGCTCTCGTCACATAACTAGGTCCATTCCCTGACAGCAAGCAGAAGATATTTGAAGAATTGATATACAAAGTATATTACAAAATGGCTAGACTTTTCCTGACTGTTTATTATCGTGAATGATTGTAGCATCCTGGCGGGGTCATTGATATAAACTTTTTATCCTGGGCAGGTAAAACTTTGGCTTATGGCGTTCCCCTAGTGCAAGCACTGCAGGAAGTCACCCCAAAAATCCAGGTGACAACCCCTTTATTTAAATTTTGTAACCTACTGAGGCTTATTAGTTTGTAGCTAAGGAACAGCTTGAGCATGCTGAGAGTTGTAGTTCCACAGCTACAGGATGAAGACCACAACATTTGCCCATAAATGAATAACTACTATACAATCTCCTTTCCAACAGCGAAGCGACGGCCCATACGCCCTTATATTAGTGCCGACGAGAGAGGTAAGAGGCTGTAGATGGTTATAGAAGAATTTACATGATGTAATGGCGCGCATATTTCGTATCATTCACGGTTTCACTTTCTTCTTCTTCTTCCCCACAGTTAGCCCTACAGAGTTTCACCATCATTCAGAAGTTGCTGAAGGTAATAACCCCACGGACAGATATATAGGAAGGTGATTGCAGTACGCCAGAGCGAGCAAAGTATAGAAATAATTATCTCAAGTCCTTGTCTACATACGTTACTTTTCCGGTATTACACTCCAGAGCTGAACTCACTATTCTGCTGGTGCAGTCACTGTGTACATACATTACATTGCTGATCCTGCGTTACATCCTGTATTATACTCCAGAGCTGCACTCACTATTCTGCTGTTGCAGTCACTGTTTACATACATTACATTACTTATCCTGTACTGATCCTGAGTTACATCCTGTATTATATACTCCAGAGCTGCACTCACTATTCTGCTGGTGCAGTCACTGTTTACATACATTACATTACTTATCCTGTACTGATCCTGAGTTACATCCTGTATTATACTCCAGAGCTGCACTCACTATTCTGCTGGTGCAGTCACTGTCTACATACATTACATTACTTATCCTGTACTGATCCTGAGTTACATCCAGTATTATACTCCAGAGCTGCACTCACTATTCTGCTGGTGCAGTCACTGTGTACACACATTACATTACTGATCCTGAGTTACCTCCTGTATTATACTCCAGAGCTCCACTCACTATTCTCCTGTGCTGCTATAATGTAGTCTTTTATCATGTACATTTGCATTTTGCTGATTTTCAGCCTTTCATGTGGATTGTGCCTGGAGTTTTGATGGGTGGAGAAAAGAGAAAGTCAGAAAAGGCCAGGTAATGTGATTTCTAATTGTTTTTGTCAGGCTCTTTGTTTTTCCTGACCCACTGGCCTCTAGGTGTCGCTGTTTTCAGCATTGCCTTCTTTGTTAAGGTTACGGAAGGGCATTAATATCCTGATCTCCACTCCGGGGAGACTGGTCGATCACATCAGGTCCACGAAGAACATTCACTTCACTCACATTCGGTGGCTAGTGGTGGATGAGGCGGACAGGTGAATGAGAGCCCATAATACGGCGCTGATCCTCCCTCTACTCAGTTTCTGGCTCCTCACCCCAAAAACCGATCTGTATTGTCTGTAGGATTCTGGATTTGGGATTTGAGAAGGATCTCACGGCTATCCTGAATGCGCTGAACGCCCAGAGCGAACGGAGGCAGAACGTGCTACTGTCAGCAACACTGACCCAGGGTGAGAGGACACAACCGTACCGCACAGGACTATATCCCCCATCATCTTACGTCACTGAGCCCTGTATCTAATCCTACTTGTGTGATTCTCTCTGCTGAGCTGTTGTACCTAATCCTATCCTGTGTTGTATGTCTGCTGAGCTGTATCTGATCCTATCCTCTCTCTCAGGGGTGACTCGTCTGGCTGACATCAGTTTACACTCTCCTGTCGCTGTGTCAGTGGCCGCAGACCCTCGCAGTGAGCTGACGCTGGAGGTCCCATCCCCGGTGGAGCAGCGAGCTGCGGACACTTCGGGCTTTGCTATCCCGGAACGGCTTCTCCAGCACACGGTGGTGGTTCCCAGTAAGCTGAAGCTGGTTACGCTGGCCGCCTTCATACTGGGAAAATGGCAGGTGAGCGGCAGCCATGTCCTACATATCACACATCAGCTCGTATGTGCAGGGGTCTCCTACTCATCTCTCTGTACCCGGGAGATATCCACTTGTGCCTAATTTATACCCGGGTGTGGTATGTCAGCGCGGGATGTCATTCCTGGCTTGTGTATATATTGGGGGACCCGTATATCAGGATCTGTTCCTCTGACTGCTGTTTTATTCCAGTGTGATCCAAAACTGAAGATGATCGTCTTCTTCCCGAGCTGCGAACTGGTGGAGTTCTACCATACACTGCTGAGCAATGTCCTCCCCCTGCAGCAGCGCTCGAGAGAGCAGGCAGTGTTCCTGCGACTGCACGGGGGCATGAAGCAAGAGGTAATGGGGGGGTATACAAGGTCGGCGTCCTCCCTGTCCCCCGAGGGTCGGCGTCCTCCCTCATGTAGTTGATGATACCAGCGAGCAGTAGCGGCAGCTTCCTCCCTGCTTTTCACTCGGCACAATAATTATCTCGTTAGCAGCAGGTTTGATGATGTTCGTGTGCTGGAAATGTGCAGCCGCCTCCATCCTCCGCCACCTGAGGGTCTTTATTGGGACTAATCCTCCATGACCAGCTGCTCGCTGCCTTGTTACCACCTCCCAGGCAGGGCCGGGCATGGGGGGCAATTAGTTCCTGATGTTCTCACATTAGGAGCTTTAATGAAACTAAACAGGGACCCCCAGATGGCGGCACTCCACCCCACACTGGAAACAAATTAATAGTATCCTCCCTGTTATTTTAAGCCCCCCACCCTCCACCCGTCACCACTCCTCCCAGTCAGTGTTGGGGACATTACAAAGACACAAATCATCCCAGTAACCGGATCCCTTTAATCTTCCCAGCAGGACATATACTGGTGCCTCATTCTGTCTTGTCTGCGACTTTCCATTTTTAATCCCTTTTCTGCCAAAGTAAATGTATCTCAGTGACTGCGCTCCACGGCCGCAGTATAACGCGGGGGGCCGAGGTACAACTCGTCATGGCTGAAAATATAAAGAAACGGACTCTAGGCCAGAAAACACAAGTGGCTACAACATGCCTGTATCATACCGGCCGAGAGACCCAAGATAAAGCGGCGTCACAGCGCGCAGAAAGGGAATATTGCTTATGTCAGAGATTTAGGAAACTGTGTGATAACCCTCCTAGAAGGTGAAAATGGCAGCGGATTGGTTGTCGCCCAACTTTGTATGAGCCAGATATTCACTAATAAACGTTCTATGTGGGGATATACTAATTTTACACTCTGTTCTGGGTTACAGGATAGGACTGCCGTTTTCCAGCAGTTTTCAGGGGCCAGAGCTGGAGTCCTGCTGTGTACGGTGAGTAGCCACGTTCGACGGGGGGGGCGGTCCCTGCCCTCGTTCGCCGGGGTAGACGGGGGTGGGGGGGACGCTGCCCTCGTGCGGCGGGGTAGACGGGGCGCTGCCGCGTGCGGCCCAGGGCTCCATTGTTTGTGCCCAGTGACTCTTAGATTAGGGAATTGGCATTTATGCGATTTCCTGACTTCTATCTCGGCCTCCAGTCTTCTGTCCAGACTGGAGGATGACAGAAGATCCTAGGCCGGCGGCTGTCTGAGCATGGCCGCCTCCTTGTACCGGGCCCTTGTATGCCCTTCATCTCCCCTCCGCCGGCAGGAGACGGCTGAGTTTAATTTCCCTTCTTTGCGGCGCTGGCACCATTCGGCAGCAGCCAGTTTGTGATCGCCATCGTACGGCCGCCAGCCTGCTGCCCGCTACAGAAGGCAGCGCAATTAGCTACCTAATCGTGGCAGCTGTTGATCGGAGAACGTGTGAAGCTTGGAGCGTCCGACCCACCGCCAACTTGTAAATTACAGCCATCTACAGTAATTAGTGCTGAAAACAGCTTATCCGGGAGGAGTGCTTATTAACCATTTCAGAGCTGGCGCCATGTCGCCTCATCCCTCAATGGGACGGGTATGTCGCCCGGACACGGTGACACGATTAAGTCAAAGATATTGGAACGAGGCAGCCGGTAAGTCAAGGATTTGACTGGTTGTAGCTCAGACTTAGTTCTGCTTGCTTGAGCTTCCTCCGCCAGCCCTGGATGGCACAGATGGAAATCAGCTTGCTCAGGTGCCCGCCTGTCAGCCGGATTAAAATGACTCATTTATTTACCGTGGAAGCACACCCAGTATGGCAGCTAGCGGGGCGAACGTCTCCACCAGAGAGATGGAAGCGGCCATCCCGCCCTTTTGGTCCTGCCAAAAGTCATTATTGCAGAGCGTAGCGAGGCCTCAGCAGGGGAGGGTGCCCCGCCGTTACGGCGACAGATTGGGCTGAGAAATAAAGTCAGGCTGAGCCGAGCACGGGAGGCCAAGACTCTTGGCTGCAGGAACCAGAATATGGCAACACGAGTTAACGTGGCTGAGTAAACAGCAAATCATTTCCTAAATGACCTTTTTGCTCCCCCCTCTCCTCTACCCTCCTTCTCTGATGCCACGGTGAAGATGAGCTGCCGGTAGGCGCCATGCCAGGAACGGGCAAGGTGGAAGCACTAAATTCTGCTGCAGTCTGGGGTTACATTGGAGGAAAGTCAGCTTCACACCAGGCAGCAACGATCGCTAGGCCGTCCTTCCTGCATATGTTCCTATCAGGAAAGCGCATACTATATGGGAGTTATGTGAGCATGCAGATAGCAAAGTACCCATGTTATATCAGCAGTGGTACAGCCCTGCACCCATCTCGTAGCAAAAACCAAAAGCAATGAAGTGGAATATAAGTTGGTGTGCATGCAGCGTGCAGGCACATGTTCACACTGGCCACTCACTAAGCAGACAAAACCTAAGATAAAAACAAACTGAGCAAATGCCCTGCAGTTAATAAATAAATCGCAATAGTGAATGAAAATAACATTGGGTGCCTTTTTAACATAATTTTGATCAAAAAAATATAAAAGCCATCCCACCCTATTCAGATCGGGCCTTACCATATGTGTAATGACACCTGCACCTACACACTGCATGCACACCAACTTATATTCCAGCTCATTGCTTTCGGTTTTTGCTTCAGGTTTCTGCACTTGGTGCTGGTAAGGGGGCTGCCTCCCTTTTCTTTAAGCTGGACATTGTTTACATAGCACCCCACTGCTGGGAGTCCATTAGTTGGGCCTCAGTCCTTCTTGGCCCTTATTCACATGTATGTCATTAGACACATTGTAAGATTTTAATACTAGAGGTTAGGACCGCCCTGAATAGGGTCACTACTACGTGGTGGGATGGCTTTTACGTTTTTTTTTTGTTGTTTTTTTTACCTTATGTTAACTTAGCACCCTATATTTTCATGCACTATTGCTATTTATTTATTTACAGCAGGGTATTTACCCATGTCATAGCAGCATCGGTACCGCCGTGCCCCCCCCCCCCCCCGTGTGACGGCAGCATCGGTACAGCCGTGCCCCCTCCTCTCACTTGACGGCGGCATCGGTGCGCACCTCCCTGCCCCCCTCGTGACGGCGGCATCGGTGCCTACCTCCCTGCCCCCCACGTGACGGCGGCGTCGATGCGTACCTCCCTGCCTCCCACGTGACGGCGGCATCGGTGCGTATATCGCCCTGCCCCCCACGTGACGGCGGCATCGGTGCGTATATCGCCCTGCCCCCCACGTGACGGCGGCATCGGTGCGTATATCGCCCTGCCCCCCACGTGACGGCGGCATCGGTGCGTATATATCGCCCTGCCCCCCACGTGACGGCGGCATCGGTGCGTATATATCGCCCTGCCCCCCACGTGACTGCGGCATCGGTGCGTATATATCGCCCTGCCCCCCACGTGACTGCGGCATCGGTGCGTATATATCGCCCTGCCCCCCACGTGACGGCGGCATCGGTGCGTATATATCGCCCTGCCCCCCACGTGACGGCGGCATCGGTGCGTATATATCGCCCTGCCCCCACGTGACGGCGGCATCGGTGCGTATATATCGCCCTGCCCCCCACGTGACGGCGGCATCGGTGCGTATATATCGCCCTGCCCCCCACGTGACGGCGGCATCGGTGCGTATATATCGCCCTGCCCCCCACGTGACGGCGGCATCGGTGCGTATATATCGCCCTGCCCCCCACGTGACGGCGGCATCGGTGCGTATATATCGCCCTGCCCCCCACGTGACGGCGGCATCGGTGCGTATATATCGCCCTGCCCCCCACGTGACGGCGGCATCGGTGCGTATATATCGCCCTGCCCCCCACGTGACGGCGGCATCGGTGCGTATATATCGCCCTGCCCCCCACGTGACGGCGGCATCGGTGCGTATATATCGCCCTGCCCCCCACGTGACGGCGGCATCGGTGCGTATATATCGCCCTGCCCCCCACGTGACGGCGGCATCGGTGCGTATATATCGCCCTGCCCCCCACGTGACGGCGGCATCGGTGCGTATATATCGCCCTGCCCCCCACGTGACGGCGGCATCGGTGCGTATATATCGCCCTGCCCCCCACGTGACGGCGGCATCGGTGCGTATATATCGCCCTGCCCCCCACGTGACGGCGGCATCGGTGCGTATATATCGCCCTGCCCCCCACGTGACGGCGGCATCGGTGCTTATATAGCCCTGCCCCCCCACGTGACGGTGGCATCGGTGCGTATATAGCCCGGCCCCCCACGTGACGGCAGAGTCATGTTTTTTCTCTTTCTTGCAGGATGTCGCTGCTCGGGGACTGGATCTTCCCCAGGTCACCTGGATTGTACAGGTGAGTTCCCACTACCCCAGTACAGCCTTTTTTTGTTGTCCAAGAGCAGTTCACTTTTCTCCTGAAATCCTCTGTGCTGCTGCGGAGGGCACTTTCTACGTTTTCTACTTTAACCTCACATCATGACTCTTAAGTTGGAAGATCGCTCCTCCCTGACCGCTCACAATCCGTACACAGCCCTTCTGAAATACTCTGTGTTGCTGTGAATCACTTAGTGCAGAGAAACATATATAGAATCTTCCATGTGTATAAATGTCCAGATAACTCCCAGGAAGCGCTGAGTCCTGCAGGATAGATGGGCGAGGCGTCTTGTAGCACAGACATCCCCGGTATAAATTTGTGCTGGCAGGTGAGCGTGTTCCCACTTGTCCATATGTACAAACAGCTCTTCTGCCTATAAACCCGCTGTAGCCCCCATACAGCCCCCGGATTGCTGAGCTCGCCCGGTGTCACCTCCACATCCGTCTCCTCAGCGGTGTCTCTGAGAATAGATGCAGGCAGGCTAACGATGAGACGGGAGCGGGGTGAGAGGGAGAGATCGCACAGGACAGCTTCTCCGGAGAGCGGCCCATTAGCTCCACATCTAGCATGCGTTTTGTCTTCACATGTCAGAGCGCAGCGCTCCCCTGACAGCCACATCTGAGCACATCCTTCTCCTCCACTGCACTGCCATCTGATAGACTCCTCATGGCTTGCCGGGATCCTGTTATATGTGGGGTAATTATGGCTCCAAGAATTCATCCCAACAATACGTCATTCACCGCACACTCATCTCTGCCTGTCATGATATCCGTGTCCCAGCTCCGCGCCCCAGAACAGAGGCTGAAATATGTCTGTGTCTGCCTAACCCAAGAGGGGAGATGGGACACATCTAAAAATGGCCACCATAGATTGAGACAGATAATGCACAGATGAGATAAGTATGGCCATAATCACTGCTGTACTATTGTGTATGAATACAGTAGAATACTGCCCCCTATGTAAAATAATATAACTAGTATAATACTGCCCCTATGTACAAGAATATACCTACTATAATACTGCCCCTATGTACAAGAATATAACTACTATAATACTGCCCCTATGTACAAGAATATAACTACTATAATACTGCCCCTATGTGCAAGAATATAACTACTATAATACTGCGCCCTATGTACAAGAATATAACTACTATAATACTGCGCCCTGTGTGCAAGAATATAACTACTATAATACTGCTCCCTATGTACTAGAATATAACTACTATAATACTGCCCCCTATGTACAAGAATATAACTACTATAATACTGCCCCTGTGTACAAGAATATAACTACTATAATACTGCCCCATATGTACAAGAATATAACTACTATAATACTGCCCCCTATGTACAAGAATATAACTACTATAATACTGCCCCCTATGTGCAAGAATATAACTACTATAATACTGCGCCCTATGTGCAAGAATATAACTACTATAATACTGCCACCTATGTGCAAGAATATAACTACTATAATACTGCGCCCTATGTGCAAGAATATAACTACTATAATACTGCGCCCTATGTGCAAGAATATAACTACTATAATACTGCTCCCTATGTACTAGAATATAACTACTATAATACTGCCCCCTATGTACAAGAATATAACTACTATAATACTGCCCCCTATGTACAAGAATATAACTACTATAATACTGCCTCCTATGTACAAGAATATAACTACTATAATACTGCCTCCTATGTACAAGAATATAACTACTATAATACTGCCTCCTATGTACAAGAATATAACTACTATAATACTGCCCCTATGTACAAGAATATAAATACTATAATACTGCCCCCTATGTACAAGAATATAACTGCTATAATACTGCCCCCTATGGACAAGGATATAACATTTTGGGAGTTTATTTTCCTACTCTGTTCATTACATCCCACAGTACAACGCTCCTGCATCTGCTGCAGAATATATCCACCGTGTTGGACGTACCGCCAGGCTCGGCGCCCATGGAAGCAGTTTGCTCATCCTAATCCCATCAGAGGCTGAATACATTCAAACATTGGTGAATCACAAGATCAGGTAGGAAATATGTTAATTGAATCTTGTTTTTGGATTGCACTACCACTGAAGACCTTTTCGTGGTATGGGGGCGCTCTTGACCATTGAGAGCATTGTGTAACTTGATGACATACATTGTGATGGTATATAGAAGAGCTGTCCCAGAGATGTTCGACTGCATAAGTGAGCAGCCACATTTGTCCATATATAAGGCTATGGGCCATTGCCTGGTCACTCTGCTCTTCCCATAACTAAATATCCTGTTTTAGTTTTTCATATGACCACAGAAGCTCATTATTATTCTAGTTTTCATTCTTCTGCACCATCATAGGATTTTCTTCTTGTTCTCAGTGTCTCAGAGATGAAGATGGAAGAGATCTTGTCTAACCTGCTCCTGGAGGACTTCTTAGTAATCAAGAGAGGGAAGGTAAGAAGCCGTATCCCGAAAGTAATCAGATAGCTTAGGTCGCACTTCACTGTTGGGTATCGTACATTACACTACATCCTGCATTATACTTCAGAGCTGCACTCCCTATTCTGCTGGTACAGTCACTGTGTATATACATTACTGATCCTGAGTTACATCCTGTATTATACCCCAGAGCTGCACTCACTATTCTGCTGGTGCAGTCACTGTGTACATACATTACATTACTGATCCTGAGTTACATCCTGTATTATACTCCAGAGCTGCACTCACTATTCTGCTGGTGCAGTCGCTGTGTACACAATTACATTACTTATCCTGTACTGATCCTGAGTTACATCCTGTATGATACCCCAGAGCTGCACTCACTATTCTGCTGGTGCAGTCACTGTGTACATACATTACATTACTTATCCTGTGCTGGTCCTGAGTTACATCCTGTATTATACTCCAGAGCTGCACTCACTATTCTGCTGGTGCAGTCGCTGTGTATATACATACCTATACTGTACATTTGTACTGTGCATCATCTATAAGGTCGTATATACAGTGAAGGAAATATTTATTTGATCCCTTGCTGTTTTTGTAAGTTTGCCCACTGACAAAGACATGAACAGCCTATAATTTTAAGGGTAGGTTAATTTTAACATTGAGAGATAGAATATCCAAAAATAAAATAAAAAAAATCGCATTGTATAAATTAGATACATTTATTTGCATTTTGCAGTGAGAAATAAGTATTTGATCCCTCTGGCAAACAACACTTCATACTTGGTGGCAAAACCCTTATTGACGAGCACAGCAGTCAGACATTTTTTGTAGTTGATGATGAGGTTTGCACACATGTCAGGAGGAATTTTGGTCCACTCCTCTTTGCAGATCATCTCTAAATCTTTCATATTTTGATGCGGTCACTTGGCAACTCGGAGCTTCAACTCCCTCCATAAGTTTTCTATGGGATTAAGGTCTGGAGACTGGCTAGGACACTCCATGACCTTACTGTGCTTCTTCTTGAGCCACTCCTTTGTTGCCTTGGCTGTATGATTTGGGTCATTGTCTTGCTGGAAGACCCAGCCGCGACCCATTTTTAATGTCCTGGTGGAAGGAAGGAGGTTGTCACTCAGGATTTTACGGTACATGGCTCCATCCATCCTCCCATTGATGAGGTTAAGTAGTCCTGTGCCTGTAACAGAGAAACACCCCCAAAACATAATGTTTCCACCTCCATGCTTGACAGTGGGGACGGTGTTCTTTCGGTCATAGGCAGCATTTCTCTTCCTCCAAACACGGCGAGTTGAGTTAATGCCAAAGAGCTCAATTTTTGTCTCCTCTGACCACAGCACCTTCTCCCAGTAACTCACAGAAACATCCAGGTGTTCATTGGCAAACTTCAGATGGGCCTGCACATGTGCCTTCTTGAGTAGGGGGACCTCGCGGGCACTGCAGGATTTTAAATCTTTAAAGCGTAATGTGTTACCAATGGTTTTCTTGGTGACTGTGGTCCCAGCTGCCATGAGATCATTAACAAGTTCCCCCCTTGTAGTTTTAGGCTGATCTCTCACCTTCCTCTTGATCAAGGATACCCCACGAGGTGAGATTTTGCATGGTGCCCCAGATCGATGTCGATTGACAGTCATTTTGTATTTCTTCCATTTTCTTACTATTGCACCAACAGTTGTCTCCTTCTCACCCAGCGTTTTACTTATGGTTTTGTAGCCCATTCCAGCTTTGTGCAGGTCTATGATCTTGTCCCTGACATCCTTAGAAAGCTCTTTGGTCTTGCCCATGTTGTAGAGGTTAGAGGCTGACTGATTAATTGAGTCTGTGGACAGGAGTCTTTTATACAGGTGACTATGTAAGACAGCTGTCTTTAATGCAGGGAACGAGATGATTAGGAGCGTCTGACTGGTCTGTAGGAGCCAGAACTCATAATGGTTTGTAGGGGATGAAATACTTATTTCTCACTGCAAAATGCAAAAAAATTATCTAAAAATATACCATGTGATTTTTTTGGGGGATATTCTATCTCTCAATATTAAAATTAACCTCCTCTTAAAATTATAGGCTGTTCATGTCTTTGTCAGTGGGCAAACTTACAAAAACAGCAAGGGATCAAATAATTATTTCCTTCACTGTAAGTACATCCCAAGGTTCAATAGTGATGACGGTTTCTTGGGCTCTAGGGGGCAGTATAGAGTGGCCATGATGGAGCAGTTACAATGTAGCAGGTGGAAACAGAAGCACTGTTCCTCCTGGAGAGCTCCAGTTGGGTGAGGGGTGTTCTCTTCCCGATGCTTCTCCCCCTTCCTTTGTAATATATTGTCATATTATCACTAATCCCCCGGCAGTTGTGACATTGAGACAAGTCATCTGTCACTTAAGATTGAGCGCTCTTTAATTTTCTGGCGCTCTCGCAGCAGGGCAGGCTTCAATTTGAGGTCTTTATTGGAATTCTTGAAGACTCTCTCGCCTTTTCCTGCGGATCTCAGATCTATTCTGAGCCCTGTTACAGAAAGTCTACAGTAACCAACAGAGGGATTGAGCCGGGGCTTCGGCTCTGTTTATTTAACGCTTTAGCGGGATTGTTCTTCCCTGCTCGCTCACCCCCGCCCCGGCCGGCCGGCTTTCCAATATTACTTTAGCAACTGTTGTGTTCACACAGACCCCCTTTACCTCTCACCCCCTCTCTGCCAGTCCCCTCTCTTCCTTCTCATTAATCTGCAGATGTTAACAGGAATTGCGGACGAGTAGAAGCGAGGAGGTGGGGAGAGGAGGGAGATGGAGGCGAAGCCGGATTATTTTTTTGTATTTCCTGCGTTATTAAAGTGCTTTAGTTTTAATATCTGTGGATTGTGTCCACCTGGGGAGATGGGTAACTTGGGCAATTTTGCATTAATATTAAAAAATAAAATAATAATAATAATAAAAATGTGATAAAGTTACATTACTTAAAGGGATAGGCGCTCACCCAGCAGCCAATATGTGGGAGGATCAGTTTTTGCCTAAAATTCAGGTTTATGATGTTATTACACGGCTGGCGATTTCATGATTCAGTCTGAACAGCATTTATTTTTTCTTTCTCCATTTTCAAGGTCTCTGCTTGCTGTCAGTGAGCGGGAACCATCCCGCTTTATTATTGATCATAGGTAAAGGTTTGCTACAATTGTATCCAGTTTGGACAACCCTTTGCAGAATCTGACACAGTAACAAACAGGATATGAGGTGCAGAGAAAAATTTTTTAAACTGGATGCAACTGTAACAAACCCTCAGCTGTAAAATTTTTAGGATTTTACAGGTCTTTAGTCTATGGAAAGGCTGATGAACAACCCCAGGCATAGATTTACTCGGGAAGAAAAGAGTTAATGCCTGGTGCTGTCTCATGTGCGCCCCCCGCCTCCTCGCGTCATATTATTACAGTGTAATTTCTGTTCTTTTACCATTAATATTGGAAGGATTACCCCCGGCGGCCCCAGAGATGAACGCTGTGTCATTATACTGTTATTAAATCTATTCTAAACGCCTTTATTATTCACCCACCTCACTCTCCTGCTTTTAATTTAACCCCTTCTCCTCATTCCCTTCCCAACTCCTCCAGAAAACTGGGACTGCGGACCCCCAAGCTGTACGGGAGAGGGCTACCGTGTTACAGACAAAGTTTGAGGACTATGTACACGCCAGTGCTGAGACGTCGTTATCTGCGAAGAAGGGTAAGAATCGACCAGTGTCTTGTATTATAGTAGTTATATTCTTGTACATAGGGGGCAGTATTATAGTAGTTATATTCTTGTACATAGGGGGCAGTATTATAGTAGTTATATTCTTGTACATAGGAGCAGTATTATAGTAGTTATATTCTTGTACATATGAGCAGTATTATAGTAGTTATATTCTTGTACATAGGGGCAGTATTATAGTAGTTATATTCTTGTACATAGGGGCAGTATTATAGTAGTTATATTCTTGTACATAGGGGCAGTATTATAGTAGTTATATTCTTGTACATAGGGGCAGTATTATAGTAGTTATATTCTTGTACATAGGGGCAGTATTATAGTAGTTATATTCTTGTACATAGGGGCAGTATTATAGTAGTTATATTCTTGTACATAGGAGCAGTATTATAGTAGTTATATTCTTGTACATAGGAGCAGTATTATAGTAGTTATATTCTTGTACATAGGGGCAGTATTATAGTAGTTATATTCTTGTACATAGGGGCAGTATTATAGTAGTTATATTCTTGTACATAGGGGCAGTATTATAGTAGTTATATTCTTGTACATAGGAGCAGTATTATAGTAGTTATATTCCTGTACACAGGGGCAGTATTATAGTAGTTATATTCTTGTACATAGGAGCAGTATTATAGTAGTTATATTCTTGTACATAGCAGCGGTATTATAGTAGTTATATTCTTGTACATAGGGTCAGTATTATAGTAGTTATATTCTTGTACATAGGGTCAGTATTATAGTAGTTATATTCTTGTACATAGGAGCAGTATTATAGTAGTTATATTCTTGTACATATGGGGCAGTATTATAGTAGTTATATTCTTGTACATAGGAGCAGTATT
The DNA here is from genome assembly GCF_046119375.1 of Phyllobates terribilis. NCBI lineage: Eukaryota > Metazoa > Chordata > Amphibia > Anura > Dendrobatidae > Phyllobates > Phyllobates terribilis. The sequence goes on from NW_027362767.1 coordinate 266,706,586, forward strand.
ATAGTAGTTATATTCTTGTACATAGCAGCGGTATTATAGTAGTTATATTCTTGTACATATGGGGCAGTATTATAGTAGTTATATTCTTGTACATATGGGGCAGTATTATAGTAGTTATATTCTTGTACATAGGGGCAGTATTATAGTAGTTATAGTAGTTATATTCTTGTACATAGGGGCAGTATTATAGTAGTTATATTCTTGCACATAGGAGGCAGTATTATAGTAGTTATATTCTTGCACATAGGAGGCAGTATTATAGTAGTTATATTCTTGTACATAGGAGGCAGTATTATAATAGCTATATTCTTGTACATAGGAGGCAGTATTATAGTAGTTATATTCTTGTACATAGGGGGCAGTATTATAGTAGTTATATTCTTGTACATAGGGAGTGGTATAATAGTTATATTATTGTACGTAGGAGGCAGTATTATAGTAGTTATATTCTTGTACATAGGAGGCAGTATTATAGTAGTTATATTCTTGCACATAGGGGGCAGTATTATAGTAGTTATATTCTTGTACATAGGGAGCAGTATTATAGTAGTTATTCTTGTACATAGGAGCAGTATTATAGTAGTTATATTCTTGTACATAGGGTGCAGTATCATAGCAGTTATATTCCTGTACATAGGGGCAGTATTATAGTAGTGATATTCTTGTACATAAGGGGCAGTATTATAGCAGTTATATTCTTGTACATAAGGGGCAGTATTATAGCAGTTATATTCTTGTACATAAGGGGCAGTATTATAGCAGTTATATTCTTGTACATAGGGGGCAGTATTATAGTAGTTATATTCTTGTACATAGGGGTAGTATTATAGTAGTTATATTCTTGTACATAGGGGCAGTATTATAGTAGTGATATTCTTGTACATAAGGGGCAGTATTATAGCAGTTATATTCTTGTACATAAGGGGCAGTATTATAGTAGTTATATTCTTGTACATAGGGGGTGGTATTATAGTAGATATATTCTTGTACATAGGGGTAGTATTATAGCAGTTATATTCTTGTACATAGGGGCAGTATTATAGCAGTTATATTCTTGTACATAGGGGCAGTATTATAGTAGTTATATTCTTGTACATAGGGGCAGTATTATAGTAGTTATATTCTTGTACATAGGAGCAGTATTATAGTAGTTATATTCCTGTACACAGGGGCAGTATTATAGTAGTTATATTCTTGTACATAGGAGCAGTATTATAGTAGTTATATTCTTGTACATAGCAGCGGTATTATAGTAGTTATATTCTTGTACATAGGGTCAGTATTATAGTAGTTATATTCTTGTACATAGGGTCAGTATTATAGTAGTTATATTCTTGTACATAGGAGCAGTATTATAGTAGTTATATTCTTGTACATATGGGGCAGTATTATAGTAGTTATATTCTTGTACATAGGAGCAGTATTATAGTAGTTATATTCTTGTACATAGCAGCGGTATTATAGTAGTTATATTCTTGTACATATGGGGCAGTATTATAGTAGTTATATTCTTGTACATATGGGGCAGTATTATAGTAGTTATATTCTTGTACATAGGGGCAGTATTATAGTAGTTATAGTAGTTATATTCTTGTACATAGGGGCAGTATTATAGTAGTTATATTCTTGCACATAGGGGCAGTATTATAGTAGTTATATTCTTGCACATAGGAGGCAGTATTATAGTAGTTATATTCTTGCACATAGGAGGCAGTATTATAGTAGTTATATTCTTGTACATAGGAGGCAGTATTATAATAGCTATATTCTTGTACATAGGAGGCAGTATTATAGTAGTTATATTCTTGTACATAGGGGGCAGTATTATAGTAGTTATATTCTTGTACATAGGGGGCAGTATTATAGTAGTTATATTCTTGTACATAGGGGGCAGTATTATAGTAGTTATATTCTTGTACATAGGGGCAGTATTATAGTAGTTATATTCTTGTACATAGGGAGTGGTATAATAGTTATATTATTGTACGTAGGAGGCAGTATTATAGTAGTTATATTCTTGTACATAGGGAGCAGTATTATAGTAGTTATTCTTGTACATAGGAGCAGTATTATAGTAGTTATTCTTGTACATAGGAGCAGTATTATAGTAGTTATATTCTTGTACATAGGGTGCAGTATCATAGCAGTTATATTCCTGTACATAGGGGCAGTATTATAGTAGTGATATTCTTGTACATAAGGGGCAGTATTATAGCAGTTATATTCTTGTACATAAGGGGCAGTATTATAGCAGTTATATTCTTGTACATAAGGGGCAGTATTATAGCAGTTATATTCTTGTACATAGGGGGCAGTATTATAGTAGTTATATTCTTGTACACAGGAGCAGTATTATAGTAGTTATATTCTTGTACACAGGGGTAGTATTATAGTAGTTATATTCTTGTACATAGGGGGCGGTATTATAGTAGATATATTCTTGTACATAGGGGGCGGTATTATAGTAGATATATTCTTGTACATAAGGGGCAGTATTATAGCAGTTATATTCTTGTACATAGGGGGCAGTATTATAGTAGTTATATTCTTGTACATAGGGGTAGTATTATAGTAGTTATATTCTTGTACATAGGGGCAGTATTATAGTAGTGATATTCTTGTACATAAGGGGCAGTATTATAGCAGTTATATTCTTGTACATAGGGGTAGTATTATAGCAGTTATATTCTTGTACATCGGGGGCAGTATTATAGTAGTTATATTCTTGTACACAGGAGCAGTATTATAGTAGTTATATTCTTGTACATAGGGGTAGTATTATAGTAGTTATATTCTTGTACATAGGGGGTGGTATTATAGTAGATAAATTCTTGTACATAGGGGGCAGTATTATAGTAGTTATATTCTTGGACATAGGGGGCAGTATTATAGTAGTTATATTCTTGGACATAGGGGGCAGTATTATAGTAGTTATATTCTTGTACATAGGGGTAGTATTATAGTAGTTATATTCTTGTACATAGGGGGCAGTATTATAGTAGTTATATTCTTGGACATAGGGGGCAGTATTATAGTAGTTATATTCTTGTACATAGGGGCAGTATTATAGTAGTTATATTCTTGTACATAGGGGTAGTATTATAGTAGTTATATTCTTGTACATAGGGAGCAGTATTATAGTAGTTATATTCTTGTACATAGGGGCAGTATTATAGTAGTTATATTCTTGTACATAGGGGTAGTATTATAGTAGTTATATTCTTGTACATAGGGGTAGTATTATAGTAGTTACATATTGACGCACTGTATACAGATAATGGTGATGACTTCTCCCTGGTGGTTCTGTGTTTTCTGGTATGAGGAGCGTCACTCGATTCCTCGGTCCGCGTTCTCCTTTGTTTATAACCTTCTCACTGATTCTCTTGGATCTCGCGGCCGTCACTCTCCAAAATGACACTTTTTACTTTCATTACTGTTCATAAACACCAATATCCGGCAGTAGCGGGGGGATTACTTCTGAGCTGCCTCTAAGCTCTCTCCACCTGAGCATGGATGGGGGGGAAAGGTGCAGCAGAGGGACATTTGAGGAGGAGCGGAGACATGTGGTCGGTGGGCCGCCGGCAGTCTCAGCGCTGCATCTTCTCATTTGGGTCCTGCTAGATGCCATATAATTCTCAGTTGTTCATACAAATAAGAGTTGGTTATGAGGACATTCGGGATTTACAAACATTGGTTCTGCAACTAAACTTTCTTGCTTATGCAAAATGCGGCAAGCAGTTGTCACTTCCCATCCCCCACATCTTAGCAGTTCTTACATTATTCAGCATAGAGCCGCAATAGGCAGAGGAGAAAATACATCTAGAAAAATGTGAAATGGAGGGACCTATTTTATAAGATAATTCTGATTTGTACTCTTGTCCTATTTTCCAGCCCTGCAGTCCTTCATTCGCTCTTACGCCACCTACCCGAAGAATCTGAAGCAAGTCTTTCATGTCCGATCCTTACACCTGGGTCATGTAGCCAAAAGTTTTGGCCTTAGAGATGCCCCGCACAACCTGAGCCAGCAGCTGGCAGGAAACCCTAAGAAACAGAAAGCAATGAAGAACAAGAGGTACAAGCCAAGTGATTACTGACCAGTGCTACCTGTATTATACTCCAGAGCTGCACTCACTATTCTGCTGGTACAGTCACTGTGTACATACATTACATTACTGATCCTGTACTGATCCTGAGTTACCTCCTGTATTATACTCCAGAGCTGCACTCACTATTCTGCTGGTGCAGTCACTGTGTACATAAATTACATTACTTATCCTGTATTGATCCTGAGTTACATCCTGTATTATACTCCAGAGCTGCACTCACTATTCTGCTGGTGCAGTCACTGTGTACATACATTACATTATTTATCCTGTACTGATCCTGAGTTACATCCTGTATTATACTCCAGAGCTGCACTCACTATTCTGCTGGTGCAGTCACTGTGTACATACATTACATTATTTATCCTGTACTGATCCTGAGTTACATCCTGTATTGTACTCCAGAGCTCCACTCACTATTCTGCTGGTGCAGTCACTGTGTGCATACATTACAGATCCTGAGTTACATCCTGTATTATACCCCAGAGCTGCACTCACTATTCTGCTGGTGCAGTCACTGTGTACATACATTACATTACTTATCCTGTACTGATCCTGAGTTACCTCCTGTATTATACTCCAGAGCTGCACTCACTATTCTGCTGGTGCAGTCACTGTGTACATACATTACATTATTTATCCTGTACTGATCCTGAGTTACATCCTGTATTATACTCCAGAGCTGCACTCACTATTCTGCTAGTGGAGTCACTGTGTACATACTTTACATTACTTATCCTGTACTGATCCTGAGTTACATCCTGTATTATACTCCAGAGCTGCACTCACTATTCTGCTGGTGCAGTCACTGTGTACATACATTACATTACGTATCCTGTACTGATCCTGAGTTACATCCTGTATTATACCCCAGAGCTGCACTCCCTATTCTATAGTGTGTATTCTGTGTACATACATTACCAGTGGTGTACCGCCAATGACTGCAGGCCACTTCGCTATTATGGGGCCTATGAGCCGAGGGGGCCCGCTGCCAGCACAGTCGCCACCCCCCCCCCCCCCCCATAGCACGTTCAACTGTATACGCATTCTGGAGTAAGTAATGATGACAGAGGGAGCGTCAGCTTTTAACGTCTCGATGAGGAGAGGTGAGTATTGCATTTTGTTTTTAAATTGTGGTGGCTATTATACTGTATGGAGGCCTATGGGGAGTGCATTGTACTGTATGGAGGCCTATGGGGAGTGCATTGTACTGTATGGAGGCCTATGGGGAGTGCATTGTACAATGTGGGGGCCTTTATACTTTCTGGAGGGCTATGTGGGGGCATTATACTGTATGCAAGCAATTATACAGTGTGAAAGTTTGTATGAGATTCGTCATATTGTATGTAGGCCCATTATACTGCATGGAAGGCTGTGTTGGGGGTCACAGTTGGGGGATCATGCTGTGTTGGGGTCACCTATTTGAACATCTGCTATGGGGCCCCATGATTTCTATGTATGCCCCTGTACATTACATTTCTTTTCCTGAGTTACATGTTGTATTATACTCCAGAGCTGCACTCACTATTCTGCTGGTGCAGTCATTGTGTACATACATTACATTACTTATTCGGTACTGATCCTTAGTTACATCCTGTATTATACCCCAGAGCTGCACTCACTATTCTGCTGGTGCAGTCACTGTGTACAAACATTACATTATTTATCCTGTACTGATCCTGAGTTACATCCTGTATTATACTCCAGAGCTCCACTCACTATTCTGCTGGTGCAGTCACTGTGTGCATACATTACAGATCCTGAGTTACATCCTGTATTATACCCCAGAGCTGCACTCACTATTCTGCTGGTGCAGTCACTGTGTACATACATTACATTACTTATCCTGTACTGATCCTGAGTTACCTCCTGTATTATACTCCAGAGCTGCACTCACTATTCTGCTGGTGCAGTCACTGTGTACATACATTACATTACTTATCCTGTATTGATCCTGAGTTACATCCTGTATTATACTCCAGAGCTGCACTCACTATTCTGCTGGTGCAGTCACTGTGTACATACATTACATTATTTATCCTGTACTGATCCTGAGTTACATCCTGTATTATACTCCAGAGCTGCACTCACTATTCTGCTAGTGGAGTCACTGTGTACATACTTTACATTACTTATCCTGTACTGATCCTGAGTTACATCCTGTATTATACTCCAGAGCTGCACTCACTATTCTGCTGGTGCAGTCACTGTGTACATACATTACATTACTGATCCTGTACTGATCCTGAGTTACATCCTGTATTATACCCCAGAGCTGCACTCCCTATTCTATAGTGTGTATTCTGTGTACATACATTACCAGTGGTGTACCGCCAATGACTGCAGGCCACTTCGCTATTATGGGGCCTATGAGCCGAGGGGGCCCGCTGCCAGCACAGTCGCCACCCCCCCCCCCCCCATAGCACGTTCAACTGTATACGCATTCTGGAGTAAGTAATGATGACAGAGGGAGCGTCAGCTTTTAACGTCTCGATGAGGAGAGGTGAGTATTGCATTTTGTTTTTAAATTGTGGTGGCTATTATACTGTATGGAGGCCTATGGGGAGTGCATTGTACTGTATGGAGGCCTATGGGGAGTGCATTGTACAATGTGGGGGCCTTTATACTTTCTGGAGGGCTATGTGGGGGCATTATACTGTATGCAAGCAATTATACAGTGTGAAAGTTTGTATGAGATTCGTCATATTGTATGTAGGCCCATTATACTGCATGGAAGGCTGTGTTGGGGGTCACAGTTGGGGGATCATGCTGTGTTGGGGTCACCTATTTGAACATCTGCTATGGGGCCCCATGATTTCTATGTACGCCCCTGTACATTACATTTCTTTTCCTGAGTTACATGTTGTATTATACTCCAGAGCTGCACTCACTATTCTGCTGGTGCAGTCACTGTATACATACATTACATTACTTATTCAGTACTGATCCTTAGTTACATCCTGTATTATACCCCAGAGCTGCACTCACTATTCTGCTGGTGCAGTCACTGTGTACATACATTACATTACTTATCCTGCACTGATCCTGAGTTACATCCTGTATTATACTCCAGAGCTGCACTCACTATTCTGCTGGTGCAGTCACTGTGTACATACATTACATTACTTATTCAGTACTGATCCTTAGTTACATCCTGTATTATACCCCAGAGCTGCACTCACTATTCTGCTGGTGCAGTCACTGTGTACATACATTACATTACTTATCCTGCACTAATCCTGAGTTACATCCTGTATTATACTCCAGAGCTACACTCCCTATTCTGCTGGTGGAGTCACTGTGTACATACATTACATTGCTGATCCTGAGTTACATCCTGTATTATACTCCAGAGCTACACTCCCTATTCTGCTGGTGGAGTCACTGTGTACATACATTACATTGCTGATCCTGAGTTATATCCTGTATTATACCCCAGAGCTGCGCTCACTATTCTGCTGGTATAGTCCCTAGCTGTGGATGTCCTTCCCTGTTTTTATATCCATGTTATTATTGGGGATTTACAATGTGACCTCCTGTGGAGTGCAGTACCATAAGTCTCCAGCAGAGGTCGTCCGCACAGTGTGCCCCTTATTACTGGAGGGGGTGCAGGACAGGACAGGATCAGTATTGGGGGGGTGGGGGGGGTATGGTGCCTTGAACGTGAAAATCTCACTTTATGTCAGACAAAATAGAACTTTATTATAAACCCTTCAAATGCTTCAGTCCTGTAAATAATTGCTTGTACCTTGTGCCCCCTTCTGTCCCCATACCGCCATATGGTGACTGATAGTTGCTCGTCATGCAATATGGTGCCAGCAGCCCCCCAGTTTCACAGACGGGGGTGAACCATTGTCTCATTGAGGCAGATGGAGAACTGGTTGGGACCCCCTGTCCCCTTCCCCAGCCTCTGTGCCCCATGACTAGAGGGATTTGTCCCGGGCCTTTATATTGGGAAGAATGGTGTGATTAGCAGATAAGTAGCGGGTTACATAGTGCTGGGCAGGCTCGCCAGGCGCTGTCCTGACTGACGGACGGAGGCATGTCATGCGATTATGCTGACGAGAAGTCGGGGGTCCTGCATATAGCTTCTCTTTTACTCATTAGCCCCAGTGACGTCCCGGCCGCTGAGAACAAGAGCGGCTCCCAGGGCGTGCGGACATGTCACGTTCCACCGTACAAAAGACCATTTACAGGCCCTAAAGGATCATTAAGAGATCATTTAAGGAGATTTCTGGCCAAGTTGTGATCTCCTCCTGCCGCTCAGGAAATATCCCATTAGACAGTCGCATGAGGGGCAACTCCCTAATCCACTTCTGACACTCGGAACAGTTTCTGGGAAAGTTATGTGAGCACCAATATGGCCGCCAAGTTCCCCAGTCGCAAACTTGTCATTTATTTATGCTGTCACATTCTGGACCTGGGAAAGCTGGGTGATCACATTGCGCCAGAGTTCAGCGATCTCTAGTGCTGGTGAGGCTGCAGCTACTCTGTGGCATGCCAATCGCCCCATCGCTGTACTGATTGCTAATGGGGGTGGATTCCGATCGGATCTGGCCAGCGCCATTTCAGTAGCCGCAGAGTTATGTTATTAAACAGATGGTTGCCTTTTATTTTATTTTTTCCCGTCGCAGTGTTTGGCAAAACGAGAGCGTATCCAAGACTGTCTGCGTCATTGTCTCCAGCCCCTATAAGCAGGTTAACCGTGAAGGCCGGGCCACAATGGGATCAGGTCGGCCCGGCAGCTCCCCCGCAATAAGCTCATTTCATACCCTGTCAGGGCTGAAGGGGGAGCCGTTTAATACCCCAATTAAAAAGAGACTTGGGTGTCATGGCGGGGGAGGGGTGGGTAATCCGGACCGTTTCCTAATAATGACTCTGATCTCCAGTCTCCGGGTCCAGACGGGATTGTGTCCCCATTCTAGCGGCGTGTCCAAGCGCGTTATTGTGTCGCCGGCGTGCCATAATCACTATTCAATTAACTGCCCCGCGCCTCCCGTGTCAGTCATCCACTCTTAACCCTATTACCGCTCCTTTACAAGCTGTAAACTACAACTCCCAGCAGGATTGGCCAACTGTGAGAATAGTTGGGTTTATCAATATATATATAAGATTTGCCATTCAGGGCTCTGGAAAAGCTGGGTCACTTCCTGTTTGGAGGCCCAGCTTTTCCATAAACTGTATATAATAATTATCTAGATTTACCATTCTGGACCATGGGAAAGTCGGGTGAAAGTTCATGTTAATAGATTTTTCAGAAACTGCTACAAATAGGGCACAGTAGGGTTAGTGGGCATGGGGTTAGAGTGGTCCCCATTTATATTGGGTTGTGCCTTTAATTACCATCCTGCTTTCCTAGACTCCTGAAAGATACGTCTGCACTATTATGCAGTATTGGGGCAAAGGTGTATTACTGCATAACTAGGTAGATTTGTCACTCAGAGAAATAAGCAGAAGTTAGCTGACAACTCCTGGGGTGCTATAATAGTGGCCGTTTGGTTGTCACCCTGCTTTCCAAGTCTCCTGAAGGGCAATTATTGCAGCGGTATTGAAGTGGTGGTCAATTAAAGCATATAGGCAGATTTGCTATTCAAGGTAGTAGGGAAAGTTGTCTGACAACTCCGGGCGTAATATAACGGGGACCAAATTGGTTGTCAGAGAACTTTGCAAGTCTCCTGAAGGCAAATCAGAGCCAGGAAGGGTCCTTCTATTTGGACTGACAACTCATAGGAAATTATTATTGGGACTATACCGGTTGTCACTCAGCTTTCCTAGGATCAGATATTATTAAGAGACCCCAGCGTTGGATATTGCACTTGGTAGAAAAGCTAGAAATCTTGTAGGTATTAGAAATGAATTAGGGCATTGCTATTTAAGCGCTTTCCTCTTATCCTTTTCTGTTTCCTTTGTCTCGCAGGAGCGATGGACACAAGACTTTGAGGACGAAGCAGAGATTCTCAGATCTCCTGACGTCTGAGTTTTCCAGTGGACTTCCTCCCAAACCCAAGAAAATGATGACTCCTCAGAGTATCGATAAGACGTCTTGAGTTGTGATGGGCGATTGGAGAAACCAAAAATTATTCACAAACATGCTGGGGTTTTTGTTTTACTTGGTCTGTGCTCAGTTTCAACCACTAAAGCCGCTCTGCTCTTCCTCGCCTCCTGGTTCATGAATTGAACACCAGAACTGCAGTATAGACTGACACTCCTCATTCAAAGCAATTTGCCCTGCCTCTAGAAGTCAACGGGATTCTCATTTGTAGGAATGGCTGGGGGATAAATTACAGCACAGCAGGGAGCTTCAGTACCCGATACTGGTGTAGTAATCCGTATAAGCCGGTAAGACTTGGCTGGGTGCTGACACATGAGACCTATTTTAGGGAATAATGTATCTATGAATAGAAAAAGTTTTATTAAAAACAAAAGTTTATAAAAAAAATTATTTTTTTTACATTTATGACTAGAGCATTTTGCTTGTAAACTCGCGTCTGCAGAACTAGAGCAGGTCATCAAGCAGATGTGGAGTGTGGAGACCCCAATAGGAGGCACAAAATTCGTCACTTCATAGAATAAGCAGCGCGGCCTCGTGTAATGTACTGAGTGACGTCATCATCCGAGGTGTATGCTGAGCTCGTACCTGGCGATGTCCTCCTCTGTGGTGTATGCTGAGCTCGTACCTGGCGATGTCCTCCTCTGTGGTGTATGCTGAGCTCGTACCTGGCGATGTCCTCCTCTGTGGTGTATGCTGAGCTCGTACCTGGCGGTGTCCTCCTCTGTGGAGTATGCTGAGCTCGTACCTGGCGATGTCCTCCTCTGTGGAGTATGCTGAGCTCGTACCTGGCGATGTCCTCCTCTGTGGTGTATGCTGAGCTCGTACCTGGCGATGTCCTCCTCTGTGGTGTATGCTGAGCTCGTACCTGGCGATGTCCTCCTCTGTGGTGTAGGCTGAGCTCGTACCTGGCGATGTCCTCCTCTGTGGTGTAGGCTGAGCTCGTACCTGGCGATGTCCTCCTCTGTGGTGTAGGCTGAGCTCGTACCTGGCGATGTCCTCCTCTGTGGTGTAGGCTGAGCTCGTACCTGGCGATGTCCTCCTCTGTGGTGTATGCTGAGCTCGTACCTGGCGATGTCCTCCTCTGTGGTGTATGCTGAGCTCGTACCTGGCGGTGTCCTCCTCTGTGGAGTATGCTGAGCTCGTACCTGGCGATGTCCTCCTCTGTGGTGTAGGCTGAGCTCGTACCTGGCGATGTCCTCCTCTGTGGAGTAAGCTGAGCTCGTACCTGGCGATGTCCTCCTCTGTGGTGTAGGCTGAGCTCGTACCTGGCGATGTCCTCCTCTGTGGAGTAAGCTGAGCTCGTACCTGGCGATGTCCTCCTCTGTGGTGTAGGCTGAGCTCGTACCTGGCGATGTCCTCCTCTGTGGAGTATGCTGAGCTCGTACCTGGCGATGTCCTCCTCTGTGGTGTAGGCTGAGCTCGTACCTGGCGATGTCCTCCTCTGTGGAGTATGCTGAGCTCGTACCTGGCGATGTCCTCCTCTGTGGTGTAGGCTGAGCTCGTACCTGGCGATGTCCTCCTCTGTGGTGTAGGCTGAGCTCGTACCTGGCGATGTCCTCCTCTGTGGTGTAGGCTGAGCTCGTACCTGGCGATGTCCTCCTCTGTGGTGTAGGCTGAGCTCGTACCTGGCGATGTCCTCCTCTGTGGTGTAGGCTGAGCTCGTACCTGGCGATGTCCTCCTCTGTGGTGTAGGCTGAGCTCGTACCTGGCGATGTCCTCCTCTGTGGTGTAGGCTGAGCTCGTACCTGGCGATGTCCTCCTCTGTGGTGTATGCTGAGCTCGTACCTGGCGATGTCCTCCTCTGTGGTGTATGCTGAGCTCGTACCTGGCGGTGTCCTCCTCTGTGGTGTATGCTGAGCTCGTACCTGGCGGTGTCCTCCTCTGTGGTGTATGCTGAGCTCGTACCTGGCGGTGTCCTGCTCTGTGGTGTATGCTGAGCTCGTACCTGGCGGTGTCCTCCTCTGTGGTGTATGCTGAGCTCGTACCTGGCGGTGTCCTCCTCTGTGGTGTATGCTGAGCTCGTACCTGGCGATGTCCTCCTCTGTGGTGTATGCTGAGCTCGTACCTGGCGGTGTCCTCCTCTGTGGTGTATGCTGAGCTCGTACCTGGCGGTGTCCTCCTCTGTGGTGTATGCTGAGCTCGTACCTGGCGGTGTCCTCCTCTGTGGTGTATGCTGAGCTCGTACCTGGCGGTGTCCTCCTCTGTGGTGTAGGCTGAGCTCGTACCTGGCGATGTCCTCCTCTGTGGAGTAAGCTGAGCTCGTACCTGGCGATGTCCTCCTCTGTGGTGTAGGCTGAGCTCGTACCTGGCGATGTCCTCCTCTGTGGAGTATGCTGAGCTCGTACCTGGCGATGTCCTCCTCTGTGGTGTAGGCTGAGCTCGTACCTGGCGATGTCCTCCTCTGTGGTGTAGGCTGAGCTCGTACCTGGCGATGTCCTCCTCTGTGGAGTATGCTGAGCTCGTACCTGGCGATGTCCTCCTCTGTGGTGTAGGCTGAGCTCGTACCTGGCGATGTCCTCCTCTGTGGTGTAGGCTGAGCTCGTACCTGGCGATGTCCTCCTCTGTGGTGTAGGCAGAAGGAACTGAACCAGCCGCAGAAGGACTATGTGCGGAGAGAAGGTGTTCACCACCGTCTCCACTTACGCGCTGACACCTCCACAAGGGGCCAATGTGTCCATCCCAGGAGATTTTGTTCCTCCTTGTCCGAGGCCTGAGAATGGCCCGCCTGTCTGAGAGGTCACTTAGGACCTGTGGGGCTCATAGACAAAGCTGATCCTCTCTGCCCTTTGTGCCAGTGGGGATGGGGGGAGGGGGTCACCCTGCTTGTGTGAATAGGCCCCGCTGTCCATCTGTTGGCTGCCTGCACTGGCCGCCGCTTCCAGTCTGTCCCAGTCACCAGCTGCTGGTACACTGGCTGTCACCGAGCCAGCCTCACTTTAAAGGGACGGAAACCACCCATCCTGCAAAGTGACCATTTAAATCACTTAAGCAATTATACTGGGGGTGATTAGCATTAATAATTCATCCTGATTTCTGGTAACAATGCAGAGGTGCAAGGGGCCCCTGCCTAAAATGGCCACAGGGAGGGGGCAGGATGGCCATTGTCCTTGCATACCAGTACTTAGATGTGCAACTATGGTGATGAAAGGTACAGTTGTGACCATATTTACAGTCGAGGGGGCCCAAAGACAAACCAAATGGACCAGAACCCCTAGGGATAAGCGGCCCCAAAGATAAAATGATGGGACTAGAAACAACCTGAGATGGGGGACCCAAAAGCAAACATAAGGGACCAGAACCCACTGGGGTTAGGGGCCCAAAAGACAGTGTCAAAAGCTGAAGGAGGCAGGGGGCCCCAAAAACAAAACAAAGGGTTCAGAACGCCCTAAGGATAGTGGGGCCCAAAGACAAACCAGTGGGTCTAGAACCCACCAGGGCTAATGGCCTCAAAGACAGACTAAAGGGACCTGAACCCCCTAGAGATTGGGGTTGCAAAGATAAGCTAAAGGGACCAGAACTCACAGGGGTTGGGGACCTCAAAGGATAAACTAAAAGGACCCGAACCCCCTAGGGCTGAAGGCCTCCTATAAGGCCAGGAGAGAGATTTGTGCTACTGATGTATTTCACTCACAGGGGATTGTCTAGACTGGATACAGTGGCTTGTGAAAGTATTCTACCCTCCATCCTTAGCTTTTTGTCTATTTTGTTACATTTCAACCTGCATCACCACTAAATAGTCTAAGTTGGTAAAGTTACGTGAGAAAAATATACTCATAAATTAAATTTATGGGTTCAAATAACTAAAAATTGTCATGTGCATATGTATTCATCCCTTTTGTGATGAAACCCCTAAAAATTCCTGGTGCAAGCAATTCCCTTCATAAGTCCCATGCTTAGTGACAGGACGTCCACCTGTGTGCAATCTAATGTCACATGGCTGTCAGTACATACAGAAATGTTCAGAATAATAGCAGTGTGTTCAAAAACATGAGTTAAGCACTAAATCTTTATACTAGTTGTTATTTCCAGCATTGGGAACATTACACACTGTTTTCTAATCCAAAACATGAAGAGAAATTTTGTAATTTTAACTGCTTTCCTTTAATAACAAAATATTAACATTGATAAAAACTGTGATAAAAAATGGTAGTGTCTGCATTTGACTTTACAAACTCACAATATGTACACTTTTTTTGAGGATTTAGCATTCCTGTGAATCACTAACCTAATATTTAGTTGTATACCCACAGTTTTTTAGAACTGCTTCACATTTATGTTGCATAGAGTCAACCAACTTCTGGCACCTGTCACCTGTTATTCCAGCACAGGATGCTTTGACTACATCCCACAGTTTTTTGGCATTTGTTGGTTTTGCCTCAGGAACGGCATTTTTTTTATGTCACCCCACAAGTGTTCTATTGGATTAAGGTCCGGGGATTGGGCTGGCCACTCCATAACCTCAATTTTGTTGGACTGTAACCAAGATTTTGCTTGTCTACTGGTGTGTTTAGGGTCGTTGTCTTGTTGAAACACCCATTTTAAGCATAAGGCAACATGACCTCTTCAAGTATTTTAATATATGCAAACTGGTCCATGATCCCTGGTATGTGATAAATAGGTCTGGCACCATAGTAAGAGAAACATGCCCATATTATGATGCTTGCACCACCATGCTTCACTGTCTTCAGAGTGTACTGTGGCTTGAATGCAGAGGTTGGGGGTCTTCTGACGAACGGTCTGCGGTCCTTGGACTCAAAAAGAACAATTTTACTTTCATCAGTCCACAAAATGTTTCTCCATTCCTCTTTAGGCCAGTTGATGTTTTCTTTGGCAAATTGTATCCGCTTCAGTACATGTCTTTTTTTTAACAGTGGGACTTTGCGGGGATTTCTTGCTAAGAGATTAACTTCACACCGGCGTCTTCTAACTGTCACAGTCCTCACAGGTAACTTGAGACTGTCTGTGATCATCATGGAGCTGATCATTGGCTGAGCCTTTCTGGCTGTTTTTCAATCCATTTGAATGGTAGTCTTCTGTTTTCTTCCACGTCTCTCTGGTTTTGCTTTCCATTTTAAAGCATTGGAGATCATTTTAGCTGAACAGCCGATCATTGTCTGCTCTGCTTTATAAGTTTTACCCTCCCCAATCAACTTTTTAATCAAAGTACGCTGTTCTTCTGAACAGTGTCTCGAACGACCCATATTTCTCAGGCTTTCAAGGAGAAATGCATGTACAACATGTGCTGGCTTCACCCTTAAATAAGGGCCACCTGATTCACACCTGTTTCTTCACAGAATGATTGACCTCACTAATTGAACTCCATACTGCTATTACTTTGAACACTTCCCCTTACTATTAATTATTCAAATACACAGACTCAAAAACCTGCAGATCATGAATGCGAAGTCTGGTGGTTTTCTGAGAATTTACTGCACCAACTGGTAAATTGTTTGACACATGGTAATATAATTTATACCAAAAATAGTGATTAATCTGGTTAGTCATATTGGACTTCTATTATTTTGAACACTACTGTACACTTTACCTTTTCTGAAAGGCCACAGAGGCTGCAACACCATTAAGCAAGAGGTACCATTACACAAACAGCACCATGAAGACCAAGGAGATCTCCAAACAAGTCAAGGACAAAGTTGTTGAGAAGTACAAGTCACAGTTGGTTTATAAAAATAAATATCCCAATCTCTGATGATCCCCGGAGCACCATCAAATCCATTATCACAGGGAAAGAACATGGTACCACAACAAACCTGCCAAGAGAGGGCCATCCACCAAAATTCTCAGCCTGGTCAAGGAGGCCATTAATCAGAAAGGCAGCATAGAGACCAAAGGTAACCCTGAAGGAGCTGCAGAGTTCCCAAGCAGAGACTGTAGTATCTGTCCATATGACCCAAATAAGCCATACACTCCACACACTTATGGAAGAGTGTGTAGAAAAAAAGCATTTACTTACAATTTGTGTAAGGCTCGTTTTGAGTTTGCCAAAAGACGTGGGAGACTCCCCAAATGTATGGAGTAAACGTTATGTTTGGTGCTAAATCAACACAGCTCATAAACCCAAGAACACCATCCCTACAGTGAAACATGGTGGTGGCAAAATCATATTGTGGGGATGTTTTTTGGCAGCAGGGACAGGGAAAATAGTCCATCTTGAGGGGAAGATGGATGCTGCGAAATACAGGGATATTCTTGAGCAAAACCTGTTTCAGTGTGTCAGTGATTTGAGACTGGAATGGAAGTTCTCCTTCCAACAAGACAATGACCCAAAGCATACTGCTAAAGCAACACTCGAGTGGTTTAAGGGGAAACGTGTAAATGTTTTGGAGTCGCCTAGTCAAAGCCCAGACCTTAAGTCTATGTGCCCACGCTGCGGAAATGAAGCAGAAATTTTCTGCATGTCCTCTCCCGGATAAACGCATGCGGAATTCCGCACGTGTTTATTGTGCGTTTAACGCGCGATTTCCACATGCGGAATTGCCTTGCGTTTTTTATTGCACTGCAAAGGCAATTCCACTTGCGAAAACGCAAAACTAATGAACATGCTGCGGATTTTTCCCCGCAGCAAAAACGCTTCTGAAAAATCCGCAGCATGGGCATTGAACTTGCGTAATCACATTGGGGACCATGGGGGGCGGATTACATAGCGTTTCACAAGCGTTTACACTGTGGAAATTCCACAGCATATCCGCTTGAAAAACGCTACGTGGGCACATACCCTAATACAATTGAGAATCTGTGGTCAGACTTGAAGATTGCTGTTCACCAGAGGAAAACATCTAACTTTAAGGAGCTGGAGCAGTTTTGCCTTGAGGAACGGGCAAAAATCCCAGTGATAAGATGTGGAAAGCTCATAGAGACTTATCCAAAGTGACTTGCAGCTGTAAATGCAGTAAAAGGAAATTCTACAAAGTACTGACTTTAGAGGGGTGAATAGTAATGCACATTGAAGTTTTTTAGTTATTTTGCCCTATTTGTTGTTTGCTTCCCACCCAAAAAAGAAAACCAAAAGTTCACAGTTGTAGGTATGTTCTTTAAATGAACTGATGCAAACCCTCAAAAAACAAAAGTGAAATTCCAGGGTGTGAGATAGCAATACAAGAAAAATGCCAAGGGGGTGAATACTTTCACAAGCCACTGTACATTGTAACAAACCCTCAGAAGTGAGAAATCTCAGTATATATTAACAAGAAGTCATTTTGTTACAACCATTCCTGAAGCATCGATTCCACACATATCAGAGGGGTTTGTGCAAATATTTCTGAAAACCACGTTCTTAGGCTGATACAGAATTTCAGCCTTGTATATACGAGGGTCAGTCAATAAGTAATGCCTCCTATTTTTTTTCTCCTTAAATAAGGTAGTTATTTAAATATTCGAATTTGGCACAATTCCTCAAACCTTCTTCTCCAATCCACAGCAAGTCGATGACGACATTCGTGGTGACCGCCGGGTGACTGCAGATGAATTGTGTGGCATTATCTGCCTCAGTAAAGGCAGTGTGATGAAAATGATTGGACAACTGGGATACAGGAAAGTTTGTGCACGGTGGGTCCCAAGAATGCTTTTTACCATGCTGGAATACAGGCCCTTGTTAAACGGTGGACCAAGACTGTGGAAATGGATGGAGATTATAATGAAAAGTGACAAATTAATCGTTAATGTTGTGGTTTTCAACCTATGTAATTGCATTTGAATTTCTTGCCAATTAAAAGGAGAAAGAAAATAGGAGGCATTACTTATTGACTGACCCTCGTATTACATTTTACCGACGGCAAGCAGAGATCTTGAAAAAGGTAATGAATTGAAACACAAATGGGGGTCGTTTAGAAATGACTTTGTGCCAGTTACTTCTATATAAAACATGTTAATTTAAACATGTTCGTGCCCACCATATCTGCAGTAAACTGCCATCCGCTCACCGGTCCAGCTACCACATTATCTGGAGTACGATGCGTATTTGGAGACAGACTCCCTTAAATAAGTTTGTGGCATATCTGATGCGTGCGGCAAAACTTAGATTTTAACTATAATTCATGCCAATTTCTGTAAATTTGTTTGCGCTTCCCAGTAAATCACACTCGCTATTCATCATATTGCGCAATTGTGGTAAAACTGGACCTACGGTTGTTGCCTGTGATTCTGTTAATTTGACTCATTGATGTAGGAAAGTTTTGCAGAAGTAAATTCCCCATGACTTGTGGGTTCATCCAGCCTCAGCACTGCCCCCTCCCAGACATAGGTGCAGTTCATTACTGCAGGAGGCTCAGGTGAGGTTTCTGCAGTGGAGGCTGAGTGATTATAACTTCATCTATATTATTATGAGCACTGTCTGATTATAATGTGATCACATTCCCTGCTATGTATTACATGCACCCCCTGCTAGGAGCTGACAGGAGAATTATAAAGGGGGTGGTAAAACTTATGCAAAGAACAATAAACTTGCTGTGACTGTTATGAAGGCGATGATGAAGTAAGTGATTAGAAGCTACCATACAACTAGCTGGCTAGAAATGGCTGATAACAGAAAGTAATTGTAGTCACCTGTCCTACAGTCACCTCTCCCCAGTGATGGCTGATAACAATTATTAATGCATTATAGTCACCTGTCATAAAGTCGCTTCTTACCAGTAATGGCTGATAACAGAGAGTAAAGCCCCCGTCTCACATAGCGATATCGCTAGCGATATCGCTGCTGAGTCACGGTTTTGGTGACTCACCAGCGACCTCACCAGCGATGTCGCTATGTGTGACACTTTGCAACGATCAGGCCCCTGCTGTGAGGTCGCTGATCGTTGCAAAGTGTCCTGGACCATTTTTTGGTCGTTGGCCTCCCGCTGGCCAGCACACATCGCTGTGTGTGACCAGCGGGACCAACGATCTGGCTGGTAACTATGGTAAACATCGGGTTACTAGGGGCACGCGCGCACTTAGTAACCCGCTGTTTACCATGGATACCACTCTGCTACGGTGCACGGAGGCTCCCGCGCACCGTAGCAGAGTGGTATCCATGGTAAACAGCGGGTTACTAGGGGCACACGCGCACTTAGTAACCCGATGTTTACCATAGTTACCAGCCTGCTTGCAGCAGGCTGGTAACGGGAGCAGGACATCGTGGAACGATTCTTTCCACGATGTCGCTGCTCCCCTGATCGTTGGTGAGCCTGCCTGTTTGACAGCTCACCAGCGACCACATAGCGACGCAGCAACGATCCCTGACAGGTCGCATCGTTGTCGGGATCGTTGCAGCGTCGCTAAGTGTGACGGGGCCCTAATAGATTGTTGTCATCTGTGCTACAGTTACCCTCTCTCTAGCCTGATTTGGCTGATAACAGGGAGTAATAGATTGTAGGTCTTTTTTATTTTATAGAAGAATACACTACATGACACAACAATAATACATTACAGGATATAAAGCATAAGAACAAAACACGACACAAATCACAGAAAATAGAAGCAAAATAAATCAACCAGAAAGGGGAGAAGATTCGACCTACTGAGAAAGAACAAAATCACCATCACCCCAGGAATATATACATAGAGAAGAAATAAATATAATAAAACCTATAAAACCCCCGGCCCAGCTTCATTCATACTACTATATACAATCCCACACAACGCTCACACCGCCCTATATACACATAAAACACCGTCCTATATACAAGATTATATACAATAAAACACTAAACCTAATATACCGTATATACAACCGGGAACTAACACTAACCTACCGGTCCCACTGCCTGACCTTACAGTCACCCCCTTACTGCACCTCATTCACACCACAGCAAAAAAAAAAAAATATATACAAGATAGTGACAAAGTTCAGGATTACTCCGAGCTAGGATCAGGCCCCAAAGTTTTCCCCAGGCGGGGCCTGGACCAGGCCAGATCAGTCCTCTTATCACCGCTGATGAAAACCCCCCAAAATCCCCCACCCAACCTAACTAAAACCCCCTATTATACATTATATACAATCAGGAGTGAATTAAGAGTAGCCAGGGCCCCGGGCAGTTTAGAAAGTGTGCCCCCCCCCCCCCGGTACCCGATGTATCACGTGACATGTCACATGACCTCCTTTGATAGATCATGTGATAGTTCATGTGAGCAACACACAGATGTTCTGATCACATCTATAGACAGAGAATGACGAAAAAAAAATTCCATTATGTACAGCACTATATATAATAGAGCAGGGGTGGGAGATTAATGTTCCCGAGGGGCCACATGAGAGACCGTGACTGTTGTGGAGGCCGAATCAATAGGCTGAAATTAATTCTGCTTAATATTAATATTAATCAAATAATTAAAAAAAAATTATATTAATTGTATGATTTAATATTGATCAGAATTAAGTATGCTGACATCCCTCTATATACAGTATGAGCCTGCACATAGCTCCCTAGATACAGTATGAGCCCCCGCATATCTCCCTAGATACAGTATGAGCCCCCGCATAGCTCCCTAGATACAGTATGAGCCCCAGCATAGCACTGTTCACACAGTATAAGCCCACACACAACCCCCTACATACAGTATGAGCCCACACACTGCCACCTACATACAGTATGAGCTCTTACATAGCCCCTAGATATAATATGAGCCCCCACATAGCCTCCCAGATACAGTATGAGCCCACGCATAGCCTCCCAGATATAGTGAGCCCCCACATAGCCCCTCTATATACAGTATGAGCTCCCACATAACTCCCTATGCACAGTATGAGTTCCCACATAGCCTCTTATATACAGAATGAGCCCCCACATAGCCTCCTATATATAAAATGAGCCCCCACATAGCCTCCTATATACAGTATGAGCCATGCATAGCTCCCTAGATACAGTATGAGCCCCCATATAGACTCCAATACACAGTGTGAGCCCCCACATAGCCTCCTATATACAGTATGACCCCCGCATAGCTCCCTAGACCCTAGATACAGTATGAGCCCCAGCGTAACCTTGTACATATAGTATGCGCCCACACACAGCAGTATGAGCCCCCGCAGAGCCCTGTACATACAGTATGAGCCCACACACTGCCACCCACATACAGTATGAGCCCCTACATAGCTACTTAGATAAAATATTAGCCAGATCATAGCTTCCTATATACAGTTTGAGCCCTGATATAGCCTATGTACAATAGGAGCATGCACATACCTCCCTATATACAATATGAACCTGCACATACCTCCCTATATACTGTATGAGCCCTCACATAGCTTCCTATATACAGTATGAGCCCGCACATAGCCCCCTATATACAGTATGAGCCCACACATAACTCCCCATATACAGTATGAGCCCACACATAGCTCCCTATATACAGTATGAGCGCGCACATAGCTCCCTATATACAGTATGAGCCCACACATAGCTCCCTTCTCTGATCGACTGTCGGTTCCACAGCCAGCTCAGAGAACGGCTGAATCCCTCTCTGGGGGCGGCAAAATGCAGCTGCCTGTGAGACACCTCTGACCACCACATGAGGTGGCCAAAAGGCACCCCCTGACGGCTGTACCCCGGTCACCTGCCCCTCCTCTTCCCCTAGGTACGGCCCTATACAGTCTATATGATAATACATGACTGGTATCTATAATATAATCGGAGATGTGTCCGTCCGAAACCTCTATAGACTATGCACGCAATGTGCCTGCGCTGTCTGGCCAGAGACAGAAGAGCACATCTGACATTACAGGTGAGAGGCAGGAGGACGAGGATAAAGGATTGTGATGCCGGAGATCACGGGGTGCGTAAGCACTGACCGCATACTGCCATCTTCGGTGCCATTAGGACACATACCTTGTTCTCTGGTGAGGTTGAAGTAGTGTGGTGTCGTAGTTCATGCATGCGCAGGTGCGAACTCCGGCGCCACACTCCTCCAGCCAGTTCGAGGATGCGCTGCAAGGGAGAGGGGAAAAGGCGAGTAGGAGTGTTTTTTTGGGGGGTTTTAAATGGATGGAAGAACAGCAGAACAGGCAGGATGGGGAAGCATATACCAGGATGGGGGAATATATACCAGCAGGGCTGTGGAGTCGGAGTCTTAGAGTAGGTGCCCATTTTAGTGGAGTCGGAGTCGGTATAAAATGGACCGACTCCTAAAATATATAATAAATTGGGTACAGTAGTTCAGTGCAGTTTGTGGGGAATATTTTTTCATAAGAATTTGGGAAAGTTATGAAATGTCCTATAAATGTCTGTCCTATTCCTGATCTAAGGGTCTAGACTTTTAGCTGAGATGAATCTGTGCTACAGTAAATTTATCACTTAAACATGAGCCGAGTATGAGGGAGTCGGAGTCGGTGTCATGGAAATTGAGGAGTCGGAGTCAGCGGTTTGGCTTACCGACTCCACAGCTCTGTATACCAGGATGGGAGAGCATATCCCAGGATGGGGGGGACTGGGAGCATGTACCAGAATGGGGAAATAGGATGGTGGAGCATATACCAGGATGGGGGAGCATTTGGTTTTAGTCATGGGGTCTGGCCCGGCGCCGGTTCAGTCATTACTTTGAGTATACAGAGCAACCGCTGTAATCCTGGCCCTGACTGACAGCCGGCCTCAATGTAGAGCCAGTGTCAGTCAGGGCCGGGGGCTCGGTTACAGTGGACGCTCTGTATACTCAGAGCGGTGACCGAACCGGCACTGTCCCCATGACTGAAACCGAATGCTGGTGAGGAGAATAAAGTTCATTTTCTCCTCACTGCACTCAGCTGCTGGGAAGTATAATAACGCTTTTAACCTGCAGGTTAATAGCGTTATTTCGGATGAAAGGATCCCTTTAATTTTGTAGCACAATACTTCAATGAAATGGTGCCGGAGTCAGTGCATGCACATACCACGCTATCCGGCGTCATTTTATTGAAGACACTGTATATGAGAATTCGCAGACACAGTGTCTTAAAAAAAAAAAAAAATGGCCCAAAAAATGTACCACTAAAAATGCTCGTGACCCAGGTGTAGAACGAGTTAAATAGCTAGTATGATATACTGTGATACAGACATTAGATGTTATATACTATACACATTGTTATATCCCATCTGATGTCTGTGCCACAGTATACCACACACTAATCTGTATACTGGATGTGACATTTTGTACAGGGATATACACTTTACTGATCAGACCTGGACCTGCACACAGGACCTCACACATTATACTGTATATGGAGCAGTATAGTATGTGATGTCCTGTAGGTTCAGGGTTGATCAGTCAGTGTAGGATCCTGTATGCGATGTCTGTGGTCGCTCTGCAGGGGCTCAGTGTGATTTATTGCAGGACTGGTGATGCTGGAGCTGATGACCCAGAGTGACCTGATCTGCAGCAAAGGTCAAAGTCCTGCAATAACTTATACATAGCCCCAACAGAGCGGCTGCTGAACTGACACTATGGAATCTTATGCAAACTTATCAGGAGGAGAGCAGCATCCTGCAGCCCCCTGCACCAGCTCCTCTCCGGCAGGATGATGCAGCTCCAGGCGCTGCTGTGTTACGTCAGTCCTGGAGACGCAGCACACAGCGTGCAGGGGGCGTGTCTTCCTCCCTGTGATGTGGCCGCCTGGCCAGCGTCAGGTACTGTGTGGTCCCCCTGCCAAACCTGCCCCATCCTCCGCACAAAACATTATAATGAGGGCAATCTGGCCATGGGCCCCTTGGGCCCCGGGCGGCAGCCCTGATTGCCCTCATTATAATCCGCCTATGTATACAATATATACAGAAACCAACATCACAGAACACAACCTACATACTCACCATCCAAGGCTCAAGTTCGATGCCTGCAAACCTTCTATTCAGGAGACAGAAATACAAAACAAAAATCTAGGGTGGAAGGACATCAGCCCACCACCAGGATATAGGAGTACTACCGGACTAAGGCACCCTGAAGGAAAAGCCCCTCCAGAGACGGGCCGCCCTCCGGGCACCCAGTCTTTCATACTCCAGAGAACGTACCTTCACCAGGTCACCTAAGATGTTCCTGCGTCGAGACTAAAACTCGTGCGTTCCACGTGAAATACCTGACCACTGCGCTTACTATGAATAAAGTGGTTCGGTCCCTTCTCCCAAGATCTCCGAACGTTCCATAGACCCACTCGGCATAGGACAGAGTAGCCAGCCGCGGCCAACCAATGGAAGCCCCCACCCTGTTGTACACCTCTGTATTAAAGGGACAATGAAGCAGGAAGTGCTCCATGCTTTCCAGCACGTTAGCACAAGCCTCATGGGGCAATTCCTGTCCTCAGAGCTCCTGTACTTCAAATTAACCCTCACATACAGCTTACCTTGGAAGCAGCGCAAAGTCAACACCCAGTACTTCTTGGGGATCCTGCTAGAATTTAACAAACTCAACCCAACCTCCAGATCCCGACTTGGGCAGTCTTTGAGGACCAATGGACTCCGAAAATGAGAAAGCAAGATCCTCATATCGAGGAGTTTCCACGGGACGGACCTCACCTCCCACATTCCCAGACCCCACCTGCGGATCATTTTCACAACCGGGGTAACGTAAGCCGGGAGATGACCGTGTGGTGTGCGAAGATCCTTCAATCTTCCCCCTGGCTCCCATTCCTGGAAGAAAGGCTGAAACCATCCCTTGCAGGAGAATACCCACGGTGGAGCCCTCTCTTTCCAGAGGTTTGCAACGTTCACTTTCAAGAAGGTGTTCACTAGGAACACCACGGGGTTCACCATATTCAAACCCCCTAGTCTCCTCATGCGGTAAGTGACCTCCCGCTTGACTAGGTTCAGTCTGTTCCCCCATAACATCTGGAAGAACAGACTCTAGACCCGTGTCCAGAGAGGCTCTGGCAAGACACAGACGCTGCCCAGGTAGATTAGCAAGGGGAGCAGGAAAGCTTTGCACAGGCCAACCCTTTCCCTCAGGGTCAAAGACCAACCCTTCCATTGGTCCACTCTTTGGGCGACACCTTTAATTCTGCCTTCCCAGTTTTTCGTGGGGTAATCACCCTGGCTGAATTCGATGCCCAGGACTTTGGCATGTTCTTGGGGTTCGGGGAGGGTGTCCGGAAGATGAAACCCGGGATCTCCGCCTCCCAGCCAAAGACTCTCCCACTTATCCTGGTTGACCTTGGACCCGGATGCCTCCGAGTAGCGCTCCACTTCTGACATCACCACCACTGCCCCCTCTTGCGAAGAAACAAAGATGGTGACATTGTCCACGTAGGCCACCACCCTCAGGATAGCCTCCGGCGCCACCCCGCCCATCCGCACCCCCGCTAACGGTCCACAATCTATCTTTCTGAGGAAGGGATCAATTGCAAACGCGTAAAGCAAAGGGCTAAGAGGATAGCCCTGACAGACACCGGATCCTACCCCGAAAGGTTGTCCAATCCACCCATTTACCAGAGGGAAAGTCTCAGCCCCTGCATACAAGGTCTTAAGCCAGTCCACAAATCCTCCAGGCAGACCATACCTCAAAAGAGTGGACCAGAGGTACTCGTGGTTAACCCGATCAAAGGCTTTTCCCTGATCCAGGGTCAGCAAGAACCCCTTCCAAAGGCCCGCCCTGCCTTGCTCCACGGCCTCTCGGACACCTAGAACAGCACTAAAAGTGCTACGGCCAGGAACGCAACAGTGCTGAACCTCCGAAAGGAGCCGGGGTGCAAACTTCACCAGCCTGTTGAAAAGTATCTTAGCCAAAATCTTCCTGTCCACATTGAGAAGTGCTATGGGACGCCAGTTCTCAATGCGTGACGGATCCTTACCCTTTGACAAAATGATCAAAGCTGACCTCCTTAATGATCTCGGCAGAGTGCCCGAGGAGAGACACTCGTTAAACACCTGAGTCAAGAGGGGGACCAAAGAGTCCCTAAAGGTCCTAAAGAACTCGGATGTTAAGCCATCCGGACCTGGTGACTTTTTGGGCCTAAGCCCATCGATCGCCAGTCTCACTTCCTCTTCTTTGATCGCTTCTGCCAAACCGCCCAGCGAGAGGTCAGCCCCTGGCTCAGGAACAGATTCAGCCAGGAAAACCGACATCCCATCACGATCCAGCTCCCTCCTTCCCAAGAGGTGCGAGTAGTAGGAACTGACGACCTCCAAGATCCCTGATCTGGACCTTCTCAGGGACCCCGTACTGTCCACCAGCCCCGTCACTATCTTACTATTCACTGACATCTTACAGTTTCTGTAAGGGTCGGGCGAGCAGTACTTCCCGTAGTCCCTCTCGAAAACCAAAGATGCGTGCCTATCGTACTGACACCTCTTCAGCAAGGACTTCACTCTGGAGATCTCCTCACGGCTACCTCCAGTCGAGACAAGATGCTCGAGTTTCCTCCTCAGGCTCTGATACAGGCAATCCCTGTTCAGGCTTCTGAGGTTCGAGAGCTGCCGGAAGAATCTCGCCACCCGATGTTTGAACATCTCCCACCACTCCGACTTAGTGTTACTTAGGCCCAGCAATGGTACCTGGCTCTGAAGGAATTCCTCAAAAGACCGTCTTACAGCTTCTTCCTCAAGGAGTGACGAATTCAGCTTCCAATAACCTCTTCCCATCCAAGGAGTCTCTGTAACGTTCAGAGAAAACATAATCAAACAGTGATCGGAGAACTCCACCTCCACAACCGACAACGGTGAAGAGACGGCCTCCTCCTTCAAATAAAACCTGTCTAGCCTAGACCTGCACTGACTACCTCTAAAAAAGGTGAATCCCGTGTCGCCCGGGTTGTGCCGGATGTGGACATCCACCAGGCGAGCCTCACTCACTATCCTGTTTAACGCGACGCAGTCATAAGCCAGCTGGTCTCCGGAACCTCCTCTATCACAGGATCTCGTGACGTTGTTGAAATCCCCTCCGAAGACCACCTGCCGACTCGAAAATAAAAAAGGTTTGATCTTCAGGAAGAGACATTTGCGGTCCCACTTGGACTGGGGACCGTAGATGTTAATGAGCCGAAGCTCTTGTCCCCCCATGGAGACATCTAGGATCAAGCATCTCCCCATTTCTAATTCAATCACTCGTCTGCATTCAACCGCTGCGGTCTTAAAAAGGACCGCCACCCCGCTATACGGCTCGGCCGCTAGAGACCAGTAGGAGGGTCCATGCCTCCACTCCCGCCTTGCTTTATGCAAGGTTGATATATCGGTCAACCTGGTCTCCTGCAAAAACAAAATGTCGGCATCAAGTTGGCCGAGAAAATGAAAGGCCGTGTACCTTGCCGCATCTGACTTTATGCTGCAAACGTTAATAGTTGCCAGCGTCAACGGGGTGGGTGCCGCCATCATGATTGATTGAATTAGATAGCCTTTTTCTTCCCACCACTGACAGTCCCAACCTCTTCCTCCAATAACGACAGGTTTTTAGTGCGCTTAAGACAAACAGACTCGTCCATTCTCTCCTTACATACATTCTTGGCCTTGTCTGGTGGTCCTGGGTTAGTCGTCCCCCCAGAGGGCTTTGTATTTGCCCCCCGAGAGGAAGACCCAGCCATCTCCTGAGCCCCAACCACCTTGTCCGCAACCTCCGGCCCCGGGTCCCCACTTCCCCCCTCCAGAGAGAGGTCCTGGAGAGCCCCGAACCGGTTGGAGAGATCCACCAGAGGGGGGGCGGCTGAACCCTCCAATGGCGCCTGGATCACGGCCAGAGAGTTAGAGGGGTCGCACTCCAAAGAGGCAGCTCGAGACCTGGTCCCCCTCCTACCTCTGGCCGTTTTCCTGTTACCCTTTTTCTTTTTCTGTGACCACTCCCCCTCTCCCTCATCTAGACTGTCACCAGAAGAGGGTTCCTGGGAAGACGTGGCGTCCTCTCGCTCTTCCCTTTCAAGTCTCTTGACCTCCTCGCTCAATTCGCTGTCTTTAGGATCCTCAGCTGCAAGTGAAGTACCTGGGTCAGAGTTTAGGGACATTACTCCCTGCCCCCTGTCCCCATGGCGCTGCTCCTGCCGCCTGATGTTGGATGGCAGCAACTTGCTCCTCAGCGGATCCCTGCCTCCCCCGCCTCTGCTGGTCCCTTCACCGGCAAGATTAGTCCCGGCTTTCGCCTGTCCCGCACTCGCCGCTTTCAGGACCACATTGGCGAAGGAACGCGGACAGCGACTGAACGGGTGACCGAGGTCACCACACAACTTACACCTAATCCTGCGACAGGCAGCAGCAACATGACCGAGGTCCCCACACAGTGCGCATTTCTGGGTGGCACACTGCGCACTGAAGTGTGTGGGGCTACCGCACCTGTGACAGACCTTAGGCTGCCCCCGGTAGAAAATCAAGATCCTATCCCTCCCCAAAAAGGTTGAGATGGGGATATGGGTAACAGTGTTTCCCGAAACCTTCAATTTCACCATGAAGGTCCAGGCCCCTGACCAGATACCATGGTCATCCAGATTCTTTTCGGGAATATTGGTGACCTCTCCGTATCGACTCACCCAGGTGGTAATGTCCATACAGGAAAGCGACTCGTTACTAGTCAAAACGGTCACTTTCCTGACTGAATCTTGGCGGGTTATTGCCAGGGGAAAGAGACCATGCCATTCGGGGTGACTCCGAGCCAGCTCATGGCGAGACCAGAAAAGCTCAAGGCCCTCCGTTCTCACGAAGCTGACATCGAAGTAGGAGGTCCCGTAGGGATGGATCAAGGCAAAGATGTCATATGCCGCAAAGCCCATCCCCAGCAGGAGCTCAACCACCTTCGACCTATCAGGACAGGCATCCTTGCTTACCCACTGGAGACGAACCACGTTCCTACGGTTACTCCCCTGCCCCGTTGTCAGCAGAGACCAGACAGTCTCTGCCCCTCTATCTCGGAAGGCTGAAAGACCATGTCTCTCTATCCAGAAAGACAGATCAACCTCCCTCCCCTCTACAGTGATGGAACTCTCCCCTCTCCTCAGGGCGTCCAGGAGCTGCTGTTGCAAGTCACCATCCCCAGGGCCACCAGACGAGGGCGCACTACTACCCCCAGCACTGACAGCTCCTGAATAGCTTTGGGCTGAAGCCCCAGCCAATGCTGGAGGGGCAGCGGGACCATCGCCTACTTCCCCCCCACCAACACCAATGCTGCTCCCACCATTCACTCCACTACTACTACCACCATTCGCAGGACCACCACTCCCATCATTCACTCCACTACTTCTCCCACCATTTGCTACACCATTACTCCCACCATTCATTCCACCACTACCCCCACCATTTGCTACACCACTACTCCCACCATTCATTCCACCACTACCCCCACCATTTGCTGCATCATCATTCACTGCACCACTACTTCCACCATTCCTACTACTCTCACCATCTGCTCCACCATTACTCCCACCATCTGCTCCACCATTACTCCCATCATTCACTGCACCACTACTTCCATTCCCTTTACTTGTCACCCCATTACCTCTGCTGTTCTCTGCACCTTCCACAGTCACCTCCATTCCTTCCTCCCTTGTGTCTGGTGTCTCTGCACTCACACCTGCTGGGCCGGGGGAGGGGAGCACTCCCAGAGACTCCTTTCCCTGCAGCACCACACCCGTTTTCTTTTGGTTGCTGCTGGCTTTCTGCAGGTCGTCTCCTGGAGCGCCCCGCCCCCCTCCTGCAGCATTTTGTTCCTTGTGCTGGGCAGACTGTTTGTTGGGCACCGCTGCCCGCCCTGCACCCACAGATTTTGGGGCCTTACTGTCCTTTTTGGGCGCTGGGGCACACTGCCCCCCTGTCGCAGCAGTGCGCCCAGTATTCTTGGCGGATGTTTTTTTCACATCCCTCCCGGCCTCCCTGGCCCCGGTGATAACCGGCTTAGCCGCAGAGGGCAGGGAGGGAAACTCCACAGAACTCCCTATGTCCGGCGCTGTGAGTACCTCCACAGCCTCGCCCCCTGCACTGTTCCCCGCACAGATGGCAGCATCGCCGGACGTCCTTCTCCTCTCCCCACCTTGCCTCTGGCTCGAGCCCACTGCAGAGCCCGTGCCTTTAGGATTGGTGGGGTTTACACAGGAGGTGGCAGGCGCAACATCAGACATTGGTACATACTTGTAACTCACCACCTCCTGTGCGGCTCCTCCGGTCTTCTTCCTCCTCTTTTTTTTCTCCTCCACTGGATCGTCCTCCCCGAAGGAAAACCGCGTCAGGTCCACTGGAGACTCCAGCAGTCGGATTTCCCTCAGCAGTCCTCCTTCCTCTTCCTCCCCCGACACTCCAGCCTCTGCTCTGGGAGTCCTCTGCCCTGCAGGGAGACCACTGGAACTCCGGCTCTGCCCCTCACTGGCTCCAGGACCTGGGACTCCAGTCACCTCTTCATCCTCCTCCTCCTCTTCACTAAGGACGCCGGCTGGCGGTTCTCCTGAGGTGTTTAACCCCTTCATTTCTGAGAACCGCCGCTGGTTCTTAAACCTCTCCAGGAAGGGACCTGCACTTTTCTCAATCCCCTCCCGGAGGAGCACTAACCTGACCACCTCGTCTCTGAGGGCTTTAAACCTCTGGGAGGTCGCGGGTCTCTCCTTGTTGGACGCCCGGGTGTTCAGGATCCGGGCCTCCCGCAGCTCCTCTTTCAGCTGGGTTAGTGCTTTGCCGGCGTCCTCGTATTCTCGTAGCATGGCGACCACTCAGGAGGAGAAGGAACTTGTGGACTCGCTGGAGCTCATCTCCCCCCAGGATCTTGCTGGACTCTTGTTCCTGGGGCCTGGGGTGCCCCGGTCTCCCTCTCTGGGCGGGCGATGAACCGTCTTGGGGTTGGAGTAGGTGGGTATGTTTTTCTTCACCCTACAGGATCTCCTCACTCCCTCCTGGGCCGGTTGTTGTGTCTCCTTGTCCCCCGCCGGCATAGACCGGGGGATAGGAGGCTGGGAAGCCATGCCGACCTCCCAGTAAGCCAGCCTCTCCCTGGGGAGAAGAGAGGCAGACTACGACCCTCCTCCTGGAAGTCCTGGAGCTCAGGAGGCAGGTGCTACTCTCAGCAGGGAGAAACTGATTGTAGTCACCTGTCCTACAGTCGCCTCCCCCAGTAATGGCTGATACCAGGGAGTAATAGATTGTAGTCACTTGTCCTACAGTTACCCTCTCCCCAGCCTGATTTGGCTGATAAAAGTAAACACTAGTTCACCTGTAGTAGTTAAGATGGGCTTTGTTTTTTTGCCCCTCAATTATTATTGTAGTTAATTGCTTTATGTCACCAGAGTCTGGGATCAGCCATTACTAGAAGCTTCATACCTGTAACCTCCCACAAATGGTCATTTTTTAACATATTTGCCTAGGTCCGTTCTGTGGGACAGTCCCATGTAAATTGTGGTGGGTAGGAGGCCTAATGAATAAGTAAACCCTCATGAGCAATGGAAGTTGTTACATGAGACTGTGTTACTATTTCTCCCTGATTGTGACTCAGTGCTTCTTTTTATAAACACACACACACAATAAGTGGGATCCAATGCTCACCACCAGAGGGGGCCATTGAGTTCAATTAGGCAAACAAGAGCCCAAAATATGAAACTGTGGCCTCGGAGGTATCTACGTTTTTGTTGTGAAGCTTGTGTCTGATTGTAGTAGTGAGTATGTACAATATATGATTAGGGCTGGTTCCATCACCGGGTGGACTCTGGAAAGTGCTGGGGCACATGGTCCATTGGGGGCCCACTATGTCCATGCTGCAACTTACGACATCCACCGTGACTGGAAGTGACACCTTCCCCCTATCATAACCTCTTAAATACAGTGGTCTTGATTGTTAGCAGCAGTAAACTGCAGTGATCAGAGCTAGATCCAATCACCGCAGATATAGATGGTAATTTCACTGCAATGTTACCGTACTGCAGTCAATTATACAAGTGATCGAAGTTACAGTAAGTCCCCTAGGGGGACCAATGAAAAATGTGCAAAAAATACATATGTTAAAAATATATAAAAGCAGAGATCGCCGACCTTTTCAGGGTACTTGAAAACTTACCAAGTGTTTTTTCTTTTTTTGTTGGGGGGGGGGTTAATCGCTCCTGTTCAAGCTATTACAATATTAATATTTATCTCATAGGATGAACTCCAAAATTAAGAAAAAAAACTAACATGGGTCGAAGTGGCAGAATCGCTGTTATTTAGTTTATGTAGTCTCTTCGTTTCCCAAAGGAATGGAATAAAAAGAGATCAGAAAGTCGTGCGGACCCCACAATAGTGAAGAAAAGACTGTAGCTCGTGCTGCAAAAATAATAAGAGCTGATACAATGTCGAAAAATAACTACGGTAATGGCTCTTAGAATTCAAGAGGGAAAAATCAGAAGTGAACTGGAGCCACTGGGACCAACCCTGTATACTGCGTACATATGTGTGTATAGCACTCATTACTATGTTTTACATCTGTGCTGTCCAGGTCTGTAATGCGGGG
Organism: Phyllobates terribilis; assembly: GCF_046119375.1. Lineage (NCBI taxonomy): Eukaryota > Metazoa > Chordata > Amphibia > Anura > Dendrobatidae > Phyllobates > Phyllobates terribilis. Next base: position 266,739,064 of record NW_027362767.1, read on the forward strand.
GCCATATTGTACCTCCATGTCCCTCCGATTTCAGACATTAGCTGATTGGAGAAACGTATTAGATACACAGAGGCGGTGCTCGTTACTGTGTGTCGGGGCATTCTCTTACGCCTCGACTATTGGACATGACCAGAACATGTCTCTCATTTCTGGATGTAAACAATGGCGGTGTATTTAGGCAGGACGATGGGGTACGTGGTGCGTGTTTTACTGTGACTTGCCGCACTTTCCAACGTGTTTCTGAAATAAAAACCATGTGGCCGAACTCTGAGGAATTGGGCTGTATTAACTCAAAGGCTAAGTGCCCACGATGCAGAAATGCTGCAGATTTTTTACGCTTCTCCCTGGCAGGAAAAACACATGCGGATTTTACATGCATTTTTCCTGCCAGGTAGAAGCGTTTGTCAAGTGTTCTTCACATGCATTTCCGCATGCGGGTTATCAAGCGCTTTTCCAAGCGATTTTAGCATCACTTGGAAAAGTGCTTGACAACTTGGTCACACTATATAAATCCATAGTTAAAAATAATAATAAAAATGGTAAAAAATAATAATAAAAAATTATACTCACCTTCTGATGGTTCCCGGTCTGTTCTCCGCTGTGTCCGGTGTCTTCGGCGGCTCGCGGTGGTGTGAAAGGAACTTCCATGACGTCATTTAGTCATGTGACAGGTCACGCGACCGCCGACGTCAACGATCGCGTGACCTGTCACATGACTAAATGACGTCATAGAAGGTCCTTTTAGACCATCACGAGCCGCCGGGGAGCCAGGACGCACAGTACAGAAGACCGCAGGCCATCAGAAGGTGAGTATAATGTATATTTTTTATTTTAATTTTTTTTTTCACAGGTTCTATGGTACCCGGGTCTGGAGGAGAGTCTCCTGTCCTCCACACCCGGGTACCATCTGCACATTGAATCGCTTAAAATCCGCATGTGCACATGTAGTGATGCGGATATTAAGTGTTCCAATGCAAGTCAATGGTGGCAATTAGGCTGTGTGTCTGCAAAATTAATGGACATGCTGCGGATTTTTCCGCAATGATAATCCACAGCGGAAATTTCCGCAGCATGTGCACAGCACATGGGGATTATCATGGGGAACCATGGGGCACAGATTACCAAGCGTTTTTTAAGCATTTTCGCTGCGGAAATTCCGAGGCAAAAACTCTTGAAAAACGCACAGTGGGCACGCAGCCTTAATGGCCGTAAGTAGCTGCTTTTACTGTAGTTTGGTGACGAGTTGCTGTTATGTGTCATAAATTATGGCAAATAGAAGCACGAGGTGTATATACACAGAGCACTCCTTTCATTTTTACAGTGCTGGTCAGAAAATGGAAGCTGTGCTATGATTGGTTGTTATGGGCAACTGCTGTACTCCTGTCCTGCACTAAATGGTATAGAGCAGGCCCAGAGATGGATGGAGCTGTAGTACAGGGACAAGATAGAATGGGAGTTTTGTCACCTGTGTCTTTCTTTTCAACACTTTTCAACACTGCAGTGACACAAGAACATAAAATGTGATGGAATATTTATTGACGACCACGTCAACGTATTCCGTTGTTTCTAAAAGATCAAGTGGGTGTGGCTAAGAAGGCATAACATTGCACCACACGCATGCAATGTGATTTTAACATTAGCTTTTACATAGAGTGATTCTGTATGTCATTTAAAGATTGCATTCAAAGTAAATATTTTTCAATACATATAGATAGATATATGTCAGTTAGATATATAATCATTGCTTTGCATGTGTAGCTTACTGTACTTGGAATTTAATTAATTAATTGATTAATTAATTAAAGAAAAAAAATGGCCTGGGTTCCCCCAAAATTTTAATAACCAGCTGAGGGAAAGTCGACAGCTGGGGGCTGATGTTTATAACCTGGGAAGGGGATAATACACATGGAGCTTCCCAGGCTATTAATATCAGCTCACAGCTTTCTGCGTAGCCTTTACTAGTTATTAAAATTGGAGGCCCCAAAAAAATGACATGGGGGTCCCCCCTATAATTAATAACCAGCAAAGGCTAGGCAGACAACTGCGGGCTGATGTTAATAGGCTAGGAAGGGGCCATGGATATTGTCCCCCTCCCAGACTAAAAACACCAGCTCTCAGCCCCCCAGAAATGGCGCATCCATAAGATTCTCTGTTCACCTCACTAACGTCAGAGCAAGCGGCTTGAGAACTTTCCGATGCCACTCGCGCTGATCTCAGTGAGGTGAACTGAGTTCATAGGTTATAAACTCCATTCACCTTATTCACGTGACTGCGAGGCACTGATGCTGCACTATCATGCGCAGCTCAGTGTCTCTGCTGGATGTCAGGCTGAACGGTCACTTCATGCCACCGTTCAGCAAGGCATCTGGATGTAGCAGAGCTAGACTCGTCGCAGGACAAATGGATTATCTTCTTGTCAGATGGTTGAGGAATATGGTGGTTTATTATTTTTCCTTTTTCCATAATAAATAAAAGGGGGGTGTTTATTTGAAACAAAGGTGTCAGTGTCTTTATTTCTATTACAATACTTTATTCTGGCTGTGTTTTATTTATAATTTGACTATGGGGTTAGTAATGGGGATGTCTCTTATAGCCACCTCTCCATTACTAACCCCTGGGCTTGATGTCAGCTGGCATTTCAAAGCCGACATCAACCCCAATTCTATTACCCCACTTGCCACTGCACAAGGACAAGTGGGAAGAGCGAATGCTAAGCGCCCTAGTTTGCACATCATATGTATACGCCTTTTCTGGGGCGGCTGAGAGATGATGTTTTTAGTCTGGGAGGGGGCCAATATCCATGGCCCCTTCCTAACCTATTAATATGAGCCCACAGCTGTCTGCCTAGCCTTTGCTGATTATTAATTATAGGGGGCATCCCATGTGATTTTTTACTTTTTTTTTTTTTTTTTTAGTCCCCCATTTTAATAACCAGTAAAGGCTAAGTATACAGCTGTGAGCTGATATTAATAGCCTGGGAAGCTCCATGTGTATTACCCCCTTCACAGGTTATAAACATCAGCCCCCAGCTGTTGACTTTCCCTCTGCTGGTTATTAAAATTTTGGTGGACCTCACGCCATTTTTTTCTTTAATTTATTTAATTATTAGCTAAATACATGAACATTAAACTACACATGCACTGTAGTAATTGTTTATGTCACTGACATCTTTCTGTCTATTCTGTGTAAATATCTATTCTGACCGGTCACACTGTAAATGAATTTACTGTACTCGGCTGATGAAATGTCGGGTTTTCTAGGAGATGGATGCATAAAAATCGGACGGCATACAGATGGTCTGTGTGCCATGCGATTTTTTTCTCGCACCCATTGACTTGCATTGGCGAGTCTGGTCCAATATGCACAGCCACTCGCAGCATGCTGGGATTTTTTTCTCAGTCTGATCTGAGCAGATGAGCAGGGAATCATAGATTAACATTAGTCAAAGTGCAAATTTTTATCGGATTGCACGCATCCGTTTTTCTCACAGATCTTATATGCAGTCATGTGAGCAACAAGTCATTTATTAGCTGTTCTATTAATATCAAATCAAGATTGCCATTTTGTAAGGTAATTCAAGGAAAACATCATCTAAAACGTACCATTGTTCCTAGTGATTCCCCAATGATCCCCCATAATTATCTTCCATTGTTGGTTTCCATTAATCAAAAGATGCTACGGTCATATTTCTGAGTATTTTTTAATGATTTTTTTTATGGCATTTCAATATTACTCATAAAGTCATTGAACAGAGAATAAATAAGTGATGATGATGTTCAGGTCCACGGATGCTTAGAAAAATACCCATCAGTCTGAAGAGAAAGGGTTAACCTCTGTTGTACCAAGCTATGGAAAAATCTGCTCTGTAGCGATCACTGCGGAATCGTGTGTCTTGGACAATCCATTTAAATATATTTTATCTATCAGGCCCCCACCCACCTATACCAAAATAAGCCGGTCCACGTCACAGTCCAAAGATGGAACAATGGCGACACATGAAATGAACGTTCATTTTGGCTTTTTCTGTAGAGACCATTCATTTCAGTGGGGACTTTATATCTTTAAAGGGACACGTCACCTTTTTAAAACCTAAGCTTAATTTCCATGAAGTCTGTTCAGACTACAAAATGTCCACTATGATCAGTAAAGGATATTGGGATGATCCTATTTCAGCCCTGTTTCATATTTTAGAGGGTTGAACATTATTTTTTTTAAACTCTACATGAGCAGATTTACCCATTTACCCTAGAAATTCATATTCTCTCTCTTATCTGAACTGTACAGATTATAGTGGCACGTAAGAGGTTAACATAATACATTTCTCTGTAGTTTTCTTGTGTGTATGTGTTTTGTTTGTTTTTTGCTGGGAAAATCATATTTAATGATCTAATTTAGTTTTTTTATAAATAGGTAGACAGGGTCGGTTTAATATACAAAGGACTATGTACAGGCAGAAGACCGCAAATCCTTATTTCTCAGAGGTAACTTAAATCAATCCATGAGTATTATGATTTCCAAATTATATTTCATATTTGGCCATAGGAGTTTTCTTTTTTTTTTTTTTTTTCTTTTAACATAGATTGTACCCTAACCCTAAACCTGTGAGCCCCCCGGGGCTGGATCTTCTAGTTCCACATCACGCCAAGAGTTAGCCTTGAAACATGAACATATCTGTGCTTATAGGGGATAGCAGCAATGTATAAAACATTAAATATATATATATAACTCTGTAGTAATCAGGATCCTCGGATCCTCGGAGGTGGTGCTAACAGGCTTAGAGATATCATTGGCTCATTTAAAACTTCTATCACCATTAAACTATTTCTATTATCAATTAAATTTAAAGGACAAATGTTAAATCACAGTGAATTTTTGGCCTCAGAAACAATTGTAATAATTTTTTATACTTGGATGACTACCATGGGGGTGCAACTGTCGAATCTGCACCCTTGCCCTGGTGCCCAGGAGGGTCCTGTGACCCTTCTACAACAGAAGTACATCAGAATTAGTGGCATAAGTTCCCCACCCCCACCAACACCACAATTTCCAATAATTTACCTATTTTGAGTAATAAGGACAATAAAGAGCATCCTACTGATAGGGAATTTAGATTGTGAGCCCCAATGGGGACAGCGCCAATTATGTCTGTAAAGTGCTGTGGAATTTATGGTGCTATATAAGTGAGTAAAATAAATAAATAAAAATCATCCCCCCCCCCCAAAAAAAAAAAAATAGGTCAAATCTAGGTTATATATAGATATATACTGTATACATATGTATTATGTATGTATAAGACCTACATTTTACCAATTCTATATCTGAGAAATCTGCTTGACAACTGACCATGAAGGCAGCCATGTTTAAGGAATGGCGAAGCTGCCAGGATTGATTCAAGAATTTAGTTTCCTGGTGATATTTTTTAATATATTTTTTTTAGGGGTTTTTCTACTGCTCTTCCATCATGCTAAGAAAGCCGATGATGTCAAATTTTTCATTAGGAATTTATGGATTCTGAGAAATAAGTGATCAAAATTGACCATATCACACACTTTTTTTTACATCTTCTCATAGTTTTTGAACTCTCCTCTAATTCTCAAAAGGTCACTTTTTTGCCTTAGTTTTCGTAGGGCTGTCCACAGACAAGTCCGTATGTAAGTCCCATCGCTGATGAGGTCACCCGTTCTCTGGTGCATTGGTGAAGTCTATGACTTTGGCACCTGTCTGAGCTTCTATAGACCTCTTCACCGGGGCTGTGCCGACCTTGGTATGACTCCTGTCAGAGGGGGCAAGGCCGGTGGGGGCTCAGCGCCACCTTGAAGTCCGTGAATAAGGATCCTGGGGACCAAAGGTCTTTGTAAAGCTGGTGGAGGTGCAGTAGGACCTCTATAGAGGTAAAGTGCAGCACCTGGGTCCAGGTTGGACACAAGGCTTTGTGGGTAGAAGTACGGAGAAGGGAACATTCTTTGAAGAGCGGAGTAATTTCCAGCTTCTGCCAGTAATTCCAGTCCAACTGCGGTCTGTCTCTTCCACTTTGTCCTGCATAAGTAAAAAAGAAAACATAAGGGCCTTGATATTTCAGGAAAACCAATCTTATTTTATTATATTTTTATGACAATCACGTGATTTAAGGGTCCATAAGTTAGATGGGTGAACAGATGACCCAAGAAGCAAATCGGTGGGGAAGGGGAGGGGTGATAATTTGGTTGGAGTTGCCCTTTAAGAGTATTTTACCCTAAAATGTAATTAATATAATTGCCCCTCTACCCTCCTAGTATTAGTGTTTGGTGAAAGGATAACAGAACAGAACTATACAAGGTATTTGCTTTTTTCTGTATGATTTTAAATGTAGTGTGTGTATATATACGTACAAATATGTGTTTGTTTATTTATACATATATATATATATATATATATATATATATATATACATACATATATATACACACACACACACATATATATATATATATGTGTGTACATGTGGGATTAGTTGTTTTTTTTTTTTTATAAAAATATTAATGTGATTTTAATTCATTTCTTATTTTATAATATTTTAACCTGTTGTTATTTATAGCCTTCATTATTATTATTGTTTTTTTTTTTTAACTACATAACATTTATATAAATTCTGGAAATTATTTTAGATTACCAGATTCAAACTGTTAAAATTTGATTTAAAAAAAATGTAGTAAAATATGTAACATCATTTTTACTATTAATGGGTGATTTTTTTCTGCAGGTATTTCCAGAAAAAAAAATAATTAAGTGCATAAAAGTATCAGCATAGCTATAAAAAAAAACAAAACTGTAAATTGGATAATGTAAAAACACTATCTTAAAAAAAAAGTAAAGTTTGAGGGATGTGTATAAATATTCCAGCTTCTACCATGGTGCAATGCCCTTAGGACACCTCACTAGGAATGTCAAAATCTATTGTACATATTCTATAATAATTCAATTTCAAAAGTTGCGGAGTCGCGTACTCGCATCATCTCAGCCTTTATGCCTCCACCCCCCACCCCCTAGTAAAAAAATAAAAATCTGAATTCCAAGCCTGAATTATTCATTAATCATAATTATAATAATTATGTAATTACAGAAATGGCCTGTAAATTATTGATGCCTAAAGAAGAAATCGTTAATTTATTATTAATGTGTCAATGTGTTTATATATGGGTGTTTATGTGGAATATAATGATGTTGTTTTACTGATGCCAATAAAAATATGTAAATTTAAACAAATAGAAGCGCAAAAATTATTCTGCGTTTGAAAATATTATTATATCTATTTTTGTATTTTATTTTTATTCCCTGGATTTCTTTTTTCTCATTTTGTAAAGTAAATGAAAATAAAAAAAAAGTTAAAGAACAAAAATGATAGAACTAAAAACAAAAATACACAAATGAATGCAGAACAAAAAAAAAAAGTTTACATAATCAGAGAAAACTGCTAATCATGTAAATAATATATTGCACTGATATAAAGAAAAGACCAATAAAAATAAAAGTAAATAATATAATATATAATAATTATTAAATATAAATTAAAAACTATGAGAAAGTATAAAGTTGGCATTACTTTTTTATTACATAATTTGTAAAATCATATTATCAGCTTCCTATTAGCTTTAGCAATTTCTCTTCTCTGAGCACATGGATCAGTGACACTTATATAAAGAGTTAGTATAACTTCTGGATGAAAAAGGATGCTGAAAGTTGTTTTTTTTCTTAACCTTTTTTATACATTTTTCAGATTTGTGATTTTTTTTTTTGTCCTGTGTACCAATTAAAAGCTAAATCGAATCCGATGAATTGTGTATGTTTCTCATTGTGACTGTGAACAAAAGGGAACCTGACGCTACAACCTGAGCAATGAATAACAATCTGTCATCTCCAACCATGATTATTATGAAGAATGACGGCACCTCAGAACTATACATATTATCTCTCTCTCTATATGTGTATATGTAAATGTGTGTGTATGTATGTATATATATATATATATATATATATATATATGTGTGTATATATGTATGTGTGTAATATATATTTATAGATGTGTGTGTGTGTGTGTATATGTACATGTGTATATGTGTATATCTATATATATGTATAAATGTGTATATATATGTATGTGTGTGTAATATATATATGTATAAATGTGTGTATATATGTATGTGTGTAATATATATATATATTTATAGATGTGTGTATGTGTATATATATATGTATAAATGTGTATATATATGTATGTGTGTGTAATATAAATATATGTGTGTGTATGTATATATAGACGTGTGTGTGTAAAATATATATATATATATATATATATATATATATAGCGATATATATACAGAAAAAGAAAAAATATTTGTTATATATATATATATATATATATATAATATATATATATATTTTTTTTTCTGTAAAGGGAATAGATGATATGATGCAGGAACAGTGCGACATTGTGCCTGCGCTATAGTCTTGACATATCAGGTGTCGGGTTGTGAGTAAGAATGTCACGCAAAACACTCGCAATTCTTCTTTCTCCCACTCAGTGATTACACCGCAGGATTCTTCTTTCTCCCACTCGGTGATTACACCGCAGGATTCCCCTCTCCCTGTATTCCCGTGCAGTAATGCTGCCTGATTGTCGCAGGTGTTGTCCGTTTTCTCGCTTTTGGACATCAGCTTATAGAGCAATCACTCAGCTACCTGTATGGACTATCTTTCCCTGCACTTCCTCTGATAGCTGACACTTCATTGTTGATGTCAGATCTATGGGGGATTATTGGGGTGCAGTGCAGATCGGTGGGTTGTCTGCGCCTTTTGCAGGTGTGCGCTCAGGTTAGGATTTGGCGCTATTCTTGCGCCGACTGCTGGCATCAGTTTTGTAGTCGGGTGCACACTAAGAGGCGATGGTCTCTGTGTCCTGCCGCCAGCATTGATGTGACACCGGGCGCTAGATTTGCGGCCGCTTCGCTATATGTGCACTGACCTGCGGTTTTGGTACCAGGTCTTCACCTGGGTGTCGGTGAGGTTGAGTGAAGCCGCCAGCTCCATCCGGTCCTGCACACTCAGGTATTTCTGCCTCTCGAAGCTGCGCTCCAGCTGCGCCAACTGGTGGTCGGTGAAGGCGGTGCGGGCCTTGCGGGGCTTCTTCAACCGAACAGGGGGGCTGTCCCTGGAGCTGGAGATTTCCCGCTCCCCTTCCTCCTTTACTGAAACCATCAATCGTCACAAATAAAAGCCATTACTTATAATTATTAGTCGTTAATAACTATAATAAAGCCACAATCGCTGAGACAGTTAACAAAACTATCGCAGCTCACTGTATAAGCGTTTCTCTGTATTAGCTGCGATTTATACATTACATATATGGTATAGATTATACAATCTGTATGCTATGCCTCACTGATAAAGTGCAGGTAATAAAAGTTGTGTGCTTTATAATCATCCTGTTATAGATTATAACACAATTGTACAGAATATACATGAATCATGTTATCATTTATAAAGTACAGGTTATTATAGTTCTGAGTTGTAGATTATAGTCCTATGTTATAACAGAAGAATATTATAATGTGTAACACACAACTAATATAATCTGTCTTTTATATGTCATGTATAACACAGAACTAATATAAATCACACATAAAATACATCACATCTAAAATAGTCCTCTGTTATCTATATCATTAGTGATTATAATAGTCCTCTGTTATCTATATCATCAGTGATTATAATTGTCCTGTGTTATCTATATCATCATATTAAATATATATATAATACTAGCCCTGTTAAATGTGATACAAAAATACAGATTATAACAGCCCTGTGTTGTAGATTATAATAATTTGTTATATATCACATAAAAAGTACAGTTTATAATATTCCTGAGTTGTAGATAATAATAGAACTATGCTGTACATGACATAGAGATACAGATTATAATAGTCATGTGTTGTAGATAATAGTATTGTGTTATACATTTAAGTCTAAAGTACACAATATAATAGATGTATATTATACATATACAGATTATAAAGTCTGTATAAATATAAAGTACAAGTTATAATGGTCCTCTATTATTTATATCATAATGTAAAGTACAGATTATAATAATTGTTAGATTATAATAGTCAAATTTTAATCTATATAATCATATAAAGTACAAATGATAAATAATAGTCTAATAGTCCTGCAATATGCCTTGCATATAATCTGTGTATTATGTAACAGGACTATTATATGTTCTGTATATTCTGTAGATAATAATATTTCTGAGTTAAACATTCCATTTCAAAGTTCAGATGATAATAGTCTTGTAGGTTATGATGGTCCAACAGATATCACCTGCTGATACCAGAGCACAGTGGCCAGATGACAAAGTGACCTCTGCTCTGCTTCACCTGTATGCTCAGCACAGAAGGGCCATGTCTGGCGCCTAATACTGCACATACTGATCGGCTATAAAGTGCACAGATCCAGATCCTGTCAACAGATATAGCAGAGCTGGATGTGTTATTTGTAAATTAACAAAAAAAATATGTGTGTAAAAACTTAGTGTTCAAGGACAAACGCAGTGTGTGATTATAACCAGAGTCGGGAATATTCCCGCATATCTAAATAATAGTAATAATAATCTTAATAATAGCATAAAATAGTTGCATGATGACCTTAGAATGCTGTAATAGACGTATTCTATTGTGGACCATTCACTTAATTTTTTTCATAATTTACCCTGAATTATAGAAAGAATTAAAACAGAAAAAAAAAAAATCCATGTGTTAATATAACATTTTTTAAACATTATTGAAATATGTTGTCTGTACAAAACTTTTCGGATCCTGTCATTTTGTTATCTATTTATCATATCATCTATCTATCTATCTATCTATCCCATATCTATCTATCTATCTATCTATCTATCAAACTATCTAATCTCTTAATTGCTTTCCAATCTTTATGATGTATTTCTTCCTTTTTTTTTATTTTTATTTTTTTTATATCTTTATCTCTTATAATCTATTTATCTTATATATTTTTTCTTTCTATTTATCCTATATTTATCAATCTAATTGATATATCTTAATCTTTCTTCTTTTTTTTGTTCTAGCTATCATTTAATATCTATCAATCTTTTTGATATCTCATGTATCAATCTGTTTGCTATCTATCAATTCCTTTCCTATCTGATAAAAATATATATATATCTGTCTGTCTATCATCTTTCTCTTTCCCCTGTTCTAGCGCTTTATCTATCTGGCATGTGATAAGTAGTATGATGGGATATGATGAAGTTATTTCTACAAAATTGGACAGATGTGATGTTGTTCCCTTGGTCTATGACTGGTGTGGATGCAGTAACAGATCTTCTCCTAGTGACCTGCATTGCATGAAATTGTCTGTATGACACGTATACAGGGGTTTATGGGGCATTTTATGGTATGAGCTTGTGTGCTGCACTGACAAGGCAGAAGCTGATTCCCTCTGTAGGAGACAATAATCCGCTTAATTGAGCCACTTGGGAACCAGGAGCCTTCATCCAGAAATTCTCCACCTAACTAACCGGATCACAAGGAACTATCTTATATATCAGTTCAGCAAAAAAATGTAGAAAAAAATATATATACCAAAAACCATGTATTCGGAATTTTATGATTAGATAAGCTGTATAAGCTAAAAGCAAAATTACACACACACAAAAAAAGAATAGTCTGCCAAAATAATGTAATTCATTTTTTTTTAAATTGCAAATTAAATATCCATTTTGCTGTTTATAATATTCAAGATCGTTAAAATCATCTGATAAATATTTAATCCAAAAATATTAGCTGTATTTAAAGTTGAAAACCATCATTTCAAAAAAAAGTGCGAGATGATTAGGCAAGGAAAAAAAAGTATTTTGCTAGGTAAAAAAAAAAAACAACAAAACATGTATGATTACTTTATGTCTTATAATAAAAATACGATAAAAAAAATAAAAAGTAATTCTAGAAATAGACAAGACTAAAAAAAACACCCACCATACTTTATAATTGTTTGCATAATTTGTATTTTTTTAAGCACTATGTATTATATTTGCTTTACCGATTAAAAAAAACTTTTAGCCAAAACAGCAAAGTTCCCGTGTAAATACATTTCCCATTTTGCCCATAAATAGGCTGCGATGTTCTTGGTGAGTTCAGAGCTCCTATCACTTTAATCTTTAATGTCAGTTTTCATCTAATTGCATGGTAATAGATAGACCCGACTTGTATGACTAATTTGGATGTCCGCTTTTATGTTAATTCCTTACATATTTATTCCTAATATTTCTATCAGATAATGAGGCCTCTGAGGGAGGCTGCGGCCCTGGGATTCCAACTCATTAATTTTTTTCATACATATTGCGCCAGCATTTCCTATTGATATATGCAACTTTTTTTTCAGTGTGTATATAAAAAAATAGATATAAAACAAGAAAAACAAAGAAACAAAAACTTAAATGACTGTTTTTCAGAAAAGTTTCTACCAAATTGGAAAGGAGTCTTGGAGACTAGGTATAGAATTGTATGTATTATATATACTGTATATATATATATATATATATATATATATATATATATATATATATATATATATATATATATATATATATAGTCTTTATCATTATAGCCAATATTATAATTATAATTTTCCTTTAGAGACACAATCACATTTATAGGGTGTACTTTTTTTTAAAGATTAAGGAGAAGGTGAAGTAGGAAGGGGTAAACTCACCTTTACCTTTATATTCAGAATCAGAAGACGCAGAGCTGCTACTTTTCTCCAGTTTGTCCCTAAAGTCTTCAGCAGTTTTACTGGACAGACAATGGGTCAAGTCTTGGGCTGGTTGGCCATTACTGGAGTAAGGAGCGCAGGTTGCCAGAGGCTTACAATCTGCTAAAATGTCTCTGATTAAGAAGGAAGATGTGACAGTCCTGGATTGGGAAGGAGCTGAGAGTCCAGGCTGTAGATGGGACTCAATGGCCAAAGCGACCCCTTGTCTAGTGTTGACTCCTTCCAAACATTCTCTAGTTGGGGAAGGTGGAGGGGAGCAGAGGCTGCTGATTTCAGACCCGGGGCTGAGTTCCAGGGGTGACCTACTATCCCCCATCAATGGGTCCACCTGAGCAAGCCCAGGGCTATTAGCTCTATGGGACAGGATGGTGTCAATCCCAAATCCGTTAGATCCTTCCATTCCAGCCTCCTTGTACTCTTCAGAATAACATTGGGACTGAGCGAAAAAAAAAAATACCCTTAAAAATATTCTTCACTAATTCCCCAAAATACCGTCCAGTGTTGGTGCCATCCAGAAATTGTCCAAGAGGTCCCAGCGGTTATATCTCCTGCCCTGCAGCTGGGTGGTCGGGAGCCCTCAGGAGAAGACCCTTGTACAAAATCGATAGAAGATTCTGCCGTGTAACCAGCTCAATGATGATAAAATCGATCTGAAGAAAGGCATGCAGGAAGCTTCAGCTCTGAAGGAGAGAGGCAGGAGGGCAGAAGAAGAAGAGGTGGCTCTGATCAAGCCCAGCAGCCCAGACAGGGGGTCATCCTCTGGTAGGAGTCATCCTAGGACTCTCCAAGGACCAAGCTGTAGATGGGAAGAGTCCAGGACGCTCAGCAGACTTCAGCACCTTGGAGAGCGGCTCATGCGTCTTTGCGCACAGGGCACAGGTGCTGCTGACCAAACCTCCTCTTTGCAGAACAGGGGTCTTATGTTCTGGTTAGGACCAGATGAGAGTCAGGGTCTTCTGCCAATGACAAGACCACATCCAGGGTATTCTGCCTGTGACCAGTCCAGGGTCAGGATCCTGTACCTATGACCAGTCCTGGTCCAAGGACTCCTCTCCAGCTCCACAACCTTGCGGCTTTATTGCACAGAACACTCAGCAGCTTCTAGGCTGAGCAGTGTCCTGCTCCCGAGTCACCCAGGGGGTCCTGCAGGCTCAGATCTTCTCCTTTTGAACTCCTACGTTGCTTCTTGCACTGTCCTGCTTCTCCAGGAGTGGGGTAGGGGGAGGGGAGGGGTCCTCTCCAGTCTCAGATCTCCTTACACACTGTCACTTCAAGCCTTTTTCTCTACAGAACTTGTGTCACTTTGGCAGGGCTCATAATGTGTCAGCACACGTGTCACAAGAGCCCCCTCTCCCATTGGCTGCTGGGGGCTTTTTTTTGGCTGATGTCATGTAGGAGAAGGAACCTGATCCTCTTTCAGTTTGATTAAAAGAGACAGTGAATTAATTACAGCAGCTCACGGTCCGCTGTTTACAGGCAATTTCCACCTTGTTTGCTCTCATCCCATCATTCAGGAGCCTCTAATGATGCCATTAACCCTCTGCTGCCAGCCTGCAATGAAACCTGCCCCCCTCAGTCACCCATGGTGCCAGGTCTATGAGCATATGTGTGTAGAATAAGTGCAAGCTATGTACTATAATATATACACACTCCGCTATACAATACAATATATACACACTTACAATCCTGCTTTATATCGTTTTATTGCATCTATTTAAATGTTATTATTTTACTTTATTATTGTATTGTTTTGTACTGGAGGTTTTTTTTTAAATTACTGTTATAATAATATACTATTGAACAGTTTTGTTTTGATCTTGTTTTAATTTAATTGGATTTTGTTTTTATAATCAGATTTTTTTCCTATCCTTTAAAATAGTGATAATAAGAAAATGCACATTGCATGCATGACACACGTAAAAAAAATATATAATAAAATATACACATACAAATGCTAATTGTTAATTCAGATTAGCAATTAAATGTATATAAATTATTTAGGGTATTTGGAAATTTGGGAATCAAGCATAAGATGCCCATGGATGCCAGTGCCAAAGACTCTGCTACACCTGCACCATCTACATGTCAGACCCTACAAGTGTCTATAAGAGGCTGTTACTTTCTGATCTGATGGAGCAGGTGGAGTGTTACTTGTTGTCCTGACAGAATACAATGGGGGTGGGGGTCTCTGAGATATTATATAGGCTGCACATTTATATCAGCTCATTGCACTGAATTATTATAGATTATCAGGGAAATCCTGATCCATGGAGACAGTATGTCTGTCATCACCATGAGGTATCAGCAGCATCAGATATGTGGTGTGTTGTATCTTCTGAAGATTGTTCTATAGATCATTCTACAGAGGAAGGTGAAGTGATTGCACAATTTGGATACTAGAGTATTAAAATCTTACTAAAAATTATTCTGTATAATTATTCCATATTAGTGCCACATTAGTACTTGTTTTATTCATTTCATAGTTATTACTTATTATATTTGTTCTATGAATTAAAATATTTTTATTAACTTATCTTATTAACTATTTTCATCGTTATGAATACATTGTTAATAATGACATTATCATTATTATTATTATTATTACTATTATTATTCGTAATAGTAATAATAAAATCTATTTTTGGGATAATGTAGATAGTGATATCAAACCATGGAGGTCAAGTGAAAGTCATCATGTTGTATGTGAATTGTGAGATGAGGATAATGTTGTCCATTATTAACACATTATTGCCCTATACATTAGGTGGCGGACAAGGACAGTGTTCTGCGGCAGCTGCGGTCAGCGGGCATGCAGGTGCGATTTCTATGGGGCAGAGCGACTGTTCATCCCATAAAGCCATTCGTGGACCAGATCTATCTGCAAATTGCGGGTGTGGCTGTGTCCGTGTGCGTCTCCGTGAGTGCGCTCAGGGGATGTACAGACACACGAGCAATATGCCATTCAATTAACACTTGCACTGTCTGATTCACAAAATCAGATGGAGACGTATGCATATTGAGATTTATATTTGGTCCGTGTTGAAAAATCACGAATGTGTATGAAGACATTGATCGGTGTTCCATCCGTATGCCGTCCGTTTTTTTTTTTTTTTATTAAAAAAGCGAAGAAAGTAATAAATGAGAAATGTGCCCGCCACCATTCATAAGTGATCTTTCCAGGGCCCAGGATGTGCCTCCTATGGTGTAATAATGATGTGTATAGGTGATTAATATCCTGAGCTTGTTTGGCATTATCTGCAAAAGGAAACACAGTAATTACTCCCAAATCCTTCTGTGAACTCGGTAGATAATCAGGGGTGGTGAGCTCTGCCAAGTGTGTGCCAGCACCAGTCATCTATAGCCTCATATATTGTAAGGTTTCCCTATTATCTATCTATCTATCTATCTATCTATCTATCTATCTATCTATCTATCTATCTATCTATCTATCCATCTAATAGTTTCCATTTATCCAGTTCTATGGCATTTTTTACCCCCCAGCATAGTACAAAATATTGGAAGGAAACTGATGTGGGAAATGATCCTATAGTTTTTTTTATATGATCGCTCCTATTCATTTGGTCCAACAATTACTACACTGGAATGGTAACTAGATCAGAAAACGCATCATGCAGTGGATGATCCGGCTATGGATGCTGCTATCTATCTATCTATCTATCTATCTATCTATCTATCTATCTATCTATCTATCTATCTATCTATCTATCTATCTCATATCTATCTATCTATCTATCTATCTATCTCTCTATCTATCTATCTCTATCACATTTCCTCTCCTGCACCCCCCTTCTTCAGCTATGGAGGGGCCCTAGCCTGACACAATACTTTTTCTGGGTGTCATTATTGCCCCCTTTGATCAGCATCTTCAGGATGAGTAGGAACCAGAGGGCACAATCCTGGGGGCTTCATCTGACACCCGCTGGTGTAATCACTTAGAGACAGTGCGACGATCAGAAGTCGCCCCCTCCTCCCCAGTAATGAGCTCCTCAGCCCCCACCCATCACCTCTTCCTCTAAACTTCTTGTGTCGTTTTTATCACTTTGATTTTCTTACATTTACACCAAAAAGTAAAATTCTGCTTCCTCTTGTAGCTCCCACCTGTCACATATCAACGAGAACCATGTTACCCTGTCTCGCAGATCACAGGTGCACATGGGGGCGGCGGGTGAGGCGGCATTGGGGGGAGGGCAGTCTACTGCTTTGCCAACTCCCATGATTTACTTGCCAGAGTATCTCCCCCAGGTCAAATATGGTTTCTGCCCTAGTCCAGTATCTAAATACCCAGGACGAGGCCCATTAGCGCAGCCTGCCTCCTGCCAAGGGGTCCGGGCCTGGTGGCAGCTGCTGGTTTATTGTGGGTGATTGCCCTGGGCACTATAATCTTTGGAGGTGTAACATTGTCCCCACGCCGCACCCACTGTCATGTGATCGGTGCCTGCCAGCGCCACTTATTGGAGCGCAGAGTAATTGCCCTCCCAGAATTGCCTATGCAGAGTGAAACAGGCTAGATGAGTTTGACATCAGATTCTGCGCTCTGCATAGGCAGTGACTGAAATGACAAAGCTCAGCATAATGAAATTAGTTCTGCCATTTCGGTTTCTGCCTGTACAGAGTGCAGCAGCAGATGACAAACACCTCTCCACTTCTGTCCTCTGCATAGGCAGCAACCGAGATGACAAATAGATGAGTAACTAATGAATGACGTCTGTATTGGATGAAGTGCAGAGCAGTATTGTGTTCCTTCATTACTGAGAGCTGCTCTTACATGTTAGACTTATTCCTATGGCCTCATTGACAGCTTTCACCATCAGAGTTTGGTCATAGTTCCCTCGGTTTTCCCTATATTCTCTATGCAGCAGTCTGATGGCATCTGAGTGCGGTCTGATTGTTCCATACACTGGTGCTGCTAATTTTGATCGGACAGTCAGATCAATAGTATTGAAGTCTCTGCGATTGTGCACAGATCACTCACTCTGTGAAAAGTCATGGACGTGTGAATGGCCCAGTTCACTACTATAGGTAGAAGTCCAAAAATCAGAGGTGTGAACGAGCTCTATTTAGGGTACAGCTGGGGTGGGATAGGGGTGGGGAATAAATTGTTACATAAAAATAACTTAATATCTTTCTCTTTTTTTCTAAATGTTATGGAAAAAAAAAAGAAAAGTTGAAAGCACAAGGTGTAATTATATCTGTACTTTCCTCAACTCACAAATCATGAGAGGGGGGGGGGGGGCTTCAATACTGGACCGGTGGAAGGGACTGGGGGGCTAATGGCCCAGGACCTAAGGAGCACACAACACTCGCTGGCAACCTGCACTGCACCCGACTCCATGCACTGGCCGGCAGTGGTCAGACAGTCGGGTGACCCTCAGGAGTCAGGACCCCCATTCCTGCCAGTGCAGACAGCTCGTATTGCAGCAGCAGGGAATGGGTAAACCTTTCAGATTTGTACAAGGACCCCAGCTCCCCCCCAAGCTTCTCCCAGCAGATTGCAAGCGGTCAGCAGCCTGTGCCAGACCCCCAGCCTCCCCCTGAGAACAGCAGAGCGGTTGCAAGCTGTCACTTTAATGGCAGAAGACTTAACACCTTTAAGACGGCTGAAAACATTGTCTCAGGTTGCACAATGGTGGAGCTGCCCCAGTTTAGAGTTTCCTTCTATGGGACTGTTCATCTGGAAAAAGGGAAATGCCGGAATCAATCACCCCCTCTCCAGTCCCGGACAGTCCTGGTCCTAATGTGCTGCCATGAGCTGAGTGGTCCCCAGCTTTCCCAGCCCCTGATAACTAGTCATGTGACAGTGGCACAGTTTTAGGGGGTGCAGAGGCTGCAGCCCACCTGGTGCCTCAGAGGCCCCTCAAATCCTCAGCTGACATTTAGTGGCTGGAGACGCCAGCAGCACAGAGTGTTTCAGTAGCTTGATAAAGGCAGGACGTAGCCTGGAGAAAGGGGGTTATTGCCCTTGGCCAGGGTATTTGGATGTCAGGCTGTTTCTGAATTTTAGCACTAGCCTCTCCAGCAGAGGAGTCCACAGCAGCACAGAGTATTTTAGAGGAGTATTGTTTTAATGTTGTTGGGCAGCAAAAGTACTTAAAGTTATATAGTGAAAGAAGGGCAAGATCATCAGCAGCACAAAGTATTTCAGGAGAGCAGTGTGCCAATTTTGTGGGAGGTGATAGACGTAGTATTACATAGTGGAAGAGGTGGGTTCTCAGCAGCACAGAGCATTTTGGGAGAGCAGGGTGCTAATCTGGTGGGAAGCTATAGATAGGGAGGTTTATGGTAGCAAGGTCCGGTCCTCAGCAGCACTCTGTATCTATGGTAAGGTAACAGCAGAACTACAACCTCCCCCAGGACAGAGCAGAGGCCCTGGTGTAGTGGCTGCAGTCCCCCCAGTAGCCAGATGGCGGCAGTGCAGTCCGGTGGGCGCCTGTGTATAATGCTCGCTCCGCTTATATCGCTCCCGCTGGCACTTACATAATTGGATTTGTTCATTGTTTGGCCGCATCCGGCAGAGCTGTAATAAGTCTCTACTGTCTGCAGCCTCTGCTCTATGGTGTATCTCATCCCTGATTATCTCCAGAGAATGTATCTAATCTGTTATATTAATAGAATCTATGGAGTTCGTCACTGACAGGAAGAGAAACAAGGGGCCTTCAACCCCCATCATGTCTTACAATTCTGCACCTGGTCCTTATACAACAATGCTTCATAGAAGCTGATATATCAGTCACATGTGGTATAATATATGGAGGATATATCAGTACTGGAGCGTTATAAGAGGGGCTGATATCAGTCACATATGGTGTAATGTCTGGAGGATATATCAGTACTGGAGCGTTATAAGAGGGGCTGATATCAGTCACATATAGTGTACTGTCTGGAGGATATATCAGTACCGGAGCGTTATAAGAGGGGCTGATATCAGTCACATATGTTGTAATGTCTGGAGGATATATCAGTACTGGAGCGTTATAAGAGGGGCTGATATCAGTCACATATCGTGTAATGTCTGGAGGTTATATCGGTACTGGAGCGTTATAAGAGGGGCTGATATTAGTCACATATGATGTAATGTCTGGAGGATATATCAGTACTGGAGCGATATAAGAGGGTCTGATATCAGTCACATATGGTGTAATGTCTGGAGGATATATCAGTACTGGAGCGTTATAAGAGGGGCTGATATCAGTCACATATTGTGTAAAGTCTGGAGGATATATCAGTACTGGAGCGTTATAAGAGGGGCTGATATCAGTCACATATGTTGTAATGTCTGGAGGATATATCAGTACTGGAGCGTTATAAGAGGGGCTGATATCAGTCACATATAGTGTACTGTCTGGAGGATATATCAGTACCGGAGCGTTATAAGAGGGGCTGATATCAGTCACATATGTTGTAATGTCTGGAGGATATATCAGTACTGGAGCGTTATAAGAGGGGCTGATATCAGTCACATATCGTGTAATGTCTGGAGGTTATATCGGTACTGGAGCGTTATAAGAGGGGCTGATATCAGTCACATATGGTGTAAGGTCTGGAGGTTATATTGGTACTGGAGCGTTATAAGAGGGGCTGATATCAGTCACATATGATGTAATGTCTAGAGGATATATCAGTACTGGAGCGTTATAAGAGGGGCTGATATTAGTCACATATGATGTAATGTCTGGAGGATATATCAGTACTGGAGCGATATAAGAGGGGCTGATATCAGTCACATATGGTGTAATGTCTGGAGGATATATCAGTACTGGAGCGTTATAAGAGGGGCTGATATCAGTCACATATTGTGTAATGTCTGGAGGATATATCAGTACTGGAGCGTTATAAGAGGGGCTGACATCAGTCACATATGGTGTAATGTCTGGAGGATATATCAGTACTGGAGCATTAAAAGAGGGTTTGATATCAGTCACATATGATGTAATGTCTGGAGGATATATCAGTATTGGAGCACTATAAGAGGGGCTGATATCAGTCACATATGGTGTAATGTCTGGAGGATATATCAGTACTGGAGCGTTATAAGAGGGGCTGATATCAGTCACATATAGTGTAATGTCTGGAGGATATATCAGTAGTGGAGCGTTATAAGAGGGGCTGATATCAGTCACATATGATCTAATGTCTGGAGGATATATCAGTAGTGGAGTGTTATAAGAGGGACTGATATCAGTCACATATGGTGTAATGTCTGGAGGATATATCAGTAGTGGAGCGTTATAAGAGGGGCTGATATCAGTCACATATAGTGTAATGTCTGGAGGATATATCAGTAGTGGAGCGTTATAAGAGGGGCTGATATCAGTCACATATGGTGTAATGTCTGGAGGATATATCAGTATTGGAGCGTTATAAGAGGGGCTGATATCAGTCACATATGGTGTAATGTCTGGAGGATATATCAGTACTGGAGCGTTATAAGAGGAGCTGACATCAGTCACATATGGTGTAATGTCTGGAGGATATATCAGTACTGGAGCGTTATTAGAAGGGCTGATATCAGTCACATATGGTGTAATGTCTGGAGGATATATCAGTATTGGAGCGTTATAAGAGGGGCTGATATCAGTCACATATGGTGTAATGTCTGGAGGATATATCAATACTGGAGCGTTATAAGAGGGGACGTTATCAGTCACATAAGATGCAATGTCTGGAGGTTATATCAGTATTGGAGCATTATAAGAGGGGATGATATCAGTCACATATGGTGTAATGTCTGGAGGATATATCAGTACTGGAGCGTTATAAGAGGGGCTGATATCAGTCACATATGGTATCATGTCTGGAGGATATATCAGTACTGGAGCATTATAAGAGGGGCTGATATCAGTCACATACGGTGTAATGTCTGGAGGATATATCAGTACTGGAGCGTTATAAGAGGGTCTGATATCAGTCACATATGGTGTAATGTCTGGAGGATATATCAGTACTGGAGCGTTATAAGAGGGTCTGATATCAGTCACATATGATGTAATGTCTGGAGGATATATCAGTATTGGAGCACTATAAGAGGGGCTGATATCAGTCACATATGGTGTAATGTCTGGAGGATATATCAGTATTGGAGCGTTATAAGAGGGGCTGATATCAGTCACATATGGTGTAATGTCTGGAGGATATATCAGTACTGGAGCGTTATAAGAGGGGCTGACATCAGTCACATATGGTGTAATGTCTGGAGGATATATCAGTACTGGAGCGTTATTAGAAGGGCTGATATCAGTCACATATGGTGTAATGTCTGGAGGATATATCAGTATTGGAGCGTTATAAGAGGGGCTGATATCAGTCACTTATGGTGTAATGTCTGGAGGATATATCAGTATTGGAGCGTTATAAGAGGGGACGTTATCAGTCACATAAGATGTAATGTCTGGAGGTTATATCAGTATTGGAGCGTTATAAGAGGGGCTGATATCAGTCACATATGATGTAATGTCTTGAGGATATATCAGTAATGGAGCGTTATAAGAGGGGCTGATATCAGTCTCATATGGTGTAATGTCTGGAGAATATATCAGTATTGGAGCGTTATAAGAGGGGCTGATATCATTCACATACGGTGTAATGTCTGGAGGATATATCAGTATTGGAGCGTTATAAGAAGGTCTGATATCAGTCACATATGGTGTAATGTCTGGAGGATATATCAGCATTGGAGCGTTATAAGAGGGGTTGATATCAGTCACATATGGTGTAATGTCTGGAGGATATATCAGTACTGGAGCGTTATAAGAGGGGCTGATATCAGTCACATATGGTGTAATGTCTGGAGGATATATCAGTATTGGAGCGTTATAAGAGGGGCTGATATCAGTCACATATGGTGTAATGTCTGGAGGATATATCAGTATTGGAGCGTTATAAGAGGGTCTGATATCAGTCACATATGGTGTAATGTCTGGAGGATATAGCAGTACTGGAGCGTTATAAGAGGGGCTGATATCAGTCACATATGGTTTAATGTCTGGAGGATATATCAGTACTGGAGCGTTATAAGAGGGGCTGATATCAGTCTCATATGGTGTAATGTCTGGAGAATATATCAGTATTGGAGCGTTATAAGAGGGGCTGATATCATTCACATACGGTGTAATGTCTGGAGGATATATCAGTATTGGAGCGTTATAAGAGGGTCTGATATCAGTCACATATGGTGTAATGTCTGGAGGATATATCAGCATTGGAGCGTTATAAGAGGGGTTGATATCAGTCACATATGGTGTAATGTCTGGAGGATATATCAGCACTGGAGCTTTATAAGAGGGGCTGATATCAGACACATATGGTGTAATGTCTGGAGGATATACAGTTATATGAAAAAGTTTGGGCACCCCTATTAATCTTAAGTTTATTGTTTTATAAAAATTGGTGTTTTTGCAACAGCTATTTCAGTTTGATATATGTAATAACTGTTGGACACAGTAATGTTTCTGCCTTGAAATGAGGTTTATTGTACTAACAGAAAATGTGCAATCTGCATTCAAACAAAATTTGACAGGTGCATAAGTATGGGCACCTCACCAGAAAAGTGACATTAATATTTAGTAGATCCTCCTTTTGCAAAAATAACAGCCTCTAGTCGCTTCCTGTAGCTTTTAATGAGTTCCTGGATCCTGGATGAAGGTATTTTTGACCATTCCTCTTTACAAAACAATTCCAGTTCCGTTAACTTTGATGGTCGCCGAGCATGGACAGCCCTCTTCAAATGATCCCACAGATGTTCAGTGATATTCAGGTCTGGGGACTGGGATGGCCATTCCAGAACATTGCAATTGCTCCTCTGCATGAATGCCTGAGTAGATTTGGAGCGGTGTTTTGGATCATTGTCTTGCTGAAAGATCCATCCCCTGCGTAACTTCAACTTTATCACTGATTGTTGAACATTATTGTCAAGAATCTGCTGATACTGAGTGGAATCCATGCGTCCCTCAACTTTAACAAGATTCCCGGTGCCGGCATTGGCCACACAGCCCCAAAGCATGATGGAACCTCCACCAAATTTTACTGTGGGTAGCAAGTGTTTTTCTTGGAATGCTGTGTTTTTTTTGCCGCCATGCATAACGCCTTTTTGTATGACCAAACAACTCAATCTTGGTTTCATCAGTCCACAGGACCTTCCAAAAAGAAATTGGCTTCTCCAAATGTGCTTTTGCATACCTCAGTCGACTCTGTTTGTGGCGTGCTTGCAGAAACGGCTTCTTTCGCATCACTCTCCCATACAGCTTCTCCTTGTGCAAAGTGCGCTGTATAGTTGACCAATGCACAGTGACACCATCTGCAGCAAGTTGATGCTGCAGCTCTCTGGAGGTGGTCTGAGGATTGTCCTTGACTGATCTCACCATTCTTCTTCTCTGCCTTTCTGATGTTTTTCTTGGCCTGCCACTTCTGGCCTTAACAAGAACTGTCCCTGTGTTCTTCTATTTCCTTACTATGTTCCTCACAGTGGAAACTGACAGGTTAAATCTCTGAGACAGCTTTTTGTATCCTTCCCCTGAACAACTATGTTGAATAATCTTTGTTTTCAGATCATTTGACAGTTGTTTTGAGGAGCCCATGATGCCACTCTGCAGAGGAGATTCAAACAGGAGAACAACTTGCAAGTGGCCACTTTAAGTACCTTTTCTCATCTTTGCATACACCTGGCTATGAAGTTCAAAGCTCAATAAGGTTACAAAACCAAAAAAAGTGCTTTAGTAAGTCAGTAGAAAGTAGGTAGGAGTATTTAAAACAAGAAAATGATAAGGGTGCCCATACTCATGCAACCGGCAAATTTTGTTTGAATGCAGATTGCACATTTTCTGTTAGTACAATAAACCTCATTTCAAGGCAGAAACATTACTGTGTCCAACAGTTATTACATATATCAAACTGAAATAGCTGTTGCAAAAACACCAATTTTTATAAAACATTAAGCTTAAGATTAATAGGGGTGCCCAAACTTTTTCATATAACTGTATCAGCACTGGAGCGTTATAAGAGGGTCTGATAACAGTCACATATGATGTAATGTTTGGAGGATATATCAGTACTGGAGCATTATAAGAGGGTCTGATATCAGTCACATATGGTGTAATGCCTGGAGGATATATCAGTACTGGAGCGTTATAAGAGGGGCTGATATCAGTCACATATGGTGTAATGTCTGGAGGATATATCAGTACTGGAGCGTTATAAGAGGGTCTGATATCAGTCACATATGGTGTAATGTCTGGAGGATATATCAGTACTGGAGCGTTATAAGAGGGGCTGATATCAGTCACATATGGTGTAATGTCTGGAGAATATATCAGTACTGGAGAGCTATAAGAGGGGCTGATATCAATCACATATGGTGTAATGTCTGGAGGATATATCAGTACTGGAGCGTTATAAGAGGGTCTGATATCAGTCACATATGGTGTAATGTCTGGAGGATATATCAGTATTGGAGCGTTTTAAGAGGGTCTGATATCAGTCACATATGGTGTAATGTCTGGAGGATATATCAGTACTGGAGCGTTATAAGAGGGGCTGATATCAGTCACATATGGTGTAATGTCGGAGGTTATATCGGTACTGGAGCGTTATAAGAGGGGATGATATCAGTCACATATGGTGTAATGTCTGGAGGTTATATCAGTACTGGAGCGTTATAAGAGGCTGATATCAGTCACATATGGTGTAATCTCTGGAGGATATATCAGTACTAGAGCGTTATAAGAGGGGCTGATATCAGTCACACATGATGTAATGTCTGGAGGATATATCAGTACTGGAGCGTTATAAGAGGTTGATATCAGTCACATATGATGTACTGTCTGGAGGATATATCAGTACCGGAGCGTTATAAGAGGGGCTGATATCAGTCACATATGATGTAATGTCCGGAGGATATATCAGTACTGGAGCGTTATAAGAGGGGCTGATATCAGTCACATATGGTGTAATATCTGGAGGTTATATCGGTACTGGAGCGTTATAAGAGGGGCTGATATCAGTCACATATGGTGTAATGTCTGGAGGTTATATCAGTACTGGAGCGTTATAAGAGGGGCTGATATCAGTCACATATGATGTAATGTCTAGAGGATATATCAGTACTGGAGCGTTATAAGAGGGGCTGATATTAGTCACATATGATGTAATGTCTGGAGGATATATCAGTACTGGAGCGATATAAGAGGGTCTGATATCAGTCACATATGGTGTAATGTCTGGAGGATATATCAGTACTGGAGCGTTATAAGAGGGGCTGATATCAGTCACATATTGTGTAAAGTCTGGAGGATATATCAGTACTGGAGCGTTATAAGAAGGGCTGACATCAGTCACATATGGTGTAATGTCTGGAGGATATATCAGTACTGGAGCGTTATAAGAGGGGCTGATATCAGTCACATATGGTGTAATGTCTGGAGGATATATCAGTAGTGGAGGGTTATAAGAGGGTCTGATATCAGTCACATATGATGTAATGTCTGGAGGATATATCAGTATTGGAGCACTATAAGAGGGGCTGATATCAGTCACATATGCTGTAATGTCTGGAGGATATATCAGTACTGGAGCGTTATAAGAGGGGCTGATATCAGTCACATATAGTGTAATGTCTGGAGGAAATATCAGTAGTGGAGCGTTATAAGAGGGGCTGATATCAGTCACATATGCTCTAATGTCTGGAGGATATATCAGTAGTGGAGCACTATAAGAGGGGCTGATATCAGTCACATATGGTGTAATGTCTGGAGGATATATCAGTAGTGGAGCGTTATAAGAGGGGCTGATATCAGTCACATATAGTGTAATGTCTGGAGGATATATCAGTAGTGGAGCGTTATAAGAGGGGCTGATATCAGTCACATATGGTGTAATGTCTGGAGGATATATCAGTATTGGAGCGTTATAAGAGGGGCTGACATCAGTCACATATGGTGTAATGTCTGGAGGATATATCAGTACTGGAGCGTTATAAGAGGGGCTGACATCAGTCACATATGGTGTAATGTCTGGAGGATATCTCAGTACTGGAGCGTTATTAGAAGGGCTGATATCAGTCACATATGGTGCAATGTCTGGAGGATATATCAGTATTGGAGCGTTATAAGAGGGGCTGATATCAGTCACATATGGTGTAATGTCTGGAGGATATATCAGTATTGGAGCGTTATAAGAGGGGAGGTTATCAGTCACATAAGATGTAATGTCTGGAGGTTATATCAGTATTGGAGCGTTATAAGAGGGGCTGATATCAGTCACATATGATGTAATGTCTTGAGGATATATCAGTATTAGAGCGTTATAAGAGGGGCTGATATCAGTCACATATGGTGTAATGTCTGGAGGATATATCAGTATTGGAGCGTTATAAGAGGGGCTGATATCAGTCACATATGGTGTAATGTCTGGAGGATATATCAGTACTGGAGCGTTATAAGAGGGGCTGATATCAGCCACATATGGTGTAATGTCTGGAGGATATATCAGTACTGGAGCGTTATAAGAGGTGCTGATATCAGTCACATATGGTGTAATGTCTGGAGGTTATATCGGTACTGGAGCGTTATAAGAGTGGATGATATCAGTCACATATGGTGTAATGTCTGGAGGTTATATCAGTACTGGAGCATTATAAGAGGCTGATATCAGTCACATATGGTGTAATGTCTGGAGGATATATCAGTACTTGAGCGTTATAAGAGGGGCTGATGTCAGTCACACATGATGTAATGTCTGGAGGATATATCAGTACTGGAGCGTTATAAGAGGCTGATATCAGTCACATATGATGTAATGTCTGGAGGATATATCAGTACCGGAGCGTTATTAGAGGGGCTGATATCAGTCACATATGATGTAATGTCCGGAGGATATATCAGTACTGGAGCGTTATAAGAGGGGCTGATATCAGTCACATATGGTATAATATCTGGAGGTTATATCGGTACTGGAGCGTTATAAGAGGGGCTGATATCAGTCACATATGGTGTAATGTCTGGAGGTTATATCGGTACTGGAGCCTTATAAGAGGGGCTGATGTCAGTCACATATGATGTAATGTCTAGAGGATATATCAGTACTGGAGCGTTATAAGAGGGGCTGATATTAGTCACATATGATGTAATGTCTGGAGGATATATCAGTACTGGAGCGATATAAGAGGGGCTGATATCAGTCACATATGGTGTAATGTCTGGAGGATATATCAGTACTGGAGCGTTATAAGAGGGGCTGATATCAGTCACATATTGTGTAATGTCTGGAGGATATATCAGTACTGGAGCATTATAAGAGGCTGATATCAGTCACATATGGTGTAATGTCTGGAGGATATATCAGTACTTGAGCGTTATAAGAGGGGCTGATGTCAGTCACACATGATGTAATGTCTGGAGGATATATCAGTACTGGAGCGTTATAAGAGGCTGATATCAGTCACATATGATGTAATGTCTGGAGGATATATCAGTACCGGAGCGTTATTAGAGGGGCTGATATCAGTCACATATGATGTAATGTCCGGAGGATATATCAGTACTGGAGCGTTATAAGAGGGGCTGATATCAGTCACATATGGTATAATATCTGGAGGTTATATCGGTACTGGAG
This sequence comes from Phyllobates terribilis, assembly GCF_046119375.1. Taxonomy (NCBI): domain Eukaryota; kingdom Metazoa; phylum Chordata; class Amphibia; order Anura; family Dendrobatidae; genus Phyllobates; species Phyllobates terribilis. Next base: position 266,767,510 of record NW_027362767.1, read on the forward strand.
CGTTATAAGAGGGGCTGATATCAGTCACATATGGTGTAATGTCTGGAGGTTATATCGGTACTGGAGCCTTATAAGAGGGGCTGATGTCAGTCACATATGATGTAATGTCTAGAGGATATATCAGTACTGGAGCGTTATAAGAGGGGCTGATATTAGTCACATATGATGTAATGTCTGGAGGATATATCAGTACTGGAGCGATATAAGAGGGGCTGATATCAGTCACATATGGTGTAATGTCTGGAGGATATATCAGTACTGGAGCGTTATAAGAGGGGCTGATATCAGTCACATATTGTGTAATGTCTGGAGGATATATCAGTACTGGAGCGTTATAAGAGGGGCTGACATCAGTCACATATGGTGTAATGTCTGGAGGATATATCAGTACTGGAGCGTTATAAGAGGGGCTGACATCAGTCACATATGGTGTAATGTCTGGAGGATATCTCAGTACTGGAGCGTTATTAGAAGGGCTGATATCAGTCACATATGGTGCAATGTCTGGAGGATATATCAGTATTGGAGCGTTATAAGAGGGGCTGATATCAGTCACATATGGTGTAATGTCTGGAGGATATATCAGTATTGGAGCGTTATAAGAGGGGAGGTTATCAGTCACATAAGATGTAATGTCTGGAGGTTATATCAGTATTGGAGCGTTATAAGAGGGGCTGATATCAGTCACATATGATGTAATGTCTTGAGGATATATCAGTATTAGAGCGTTATAAGAGGGGCTGATATCAGTCACATATGGTGTAATGTCTGGAGGATATATCAGTATTGGAGCGTTATAAGAGGGGCTGATATCAGTCACATATGGTGTAATGTCTGGAGGATATATCAGTACTGGAGCGTTATAAGAGGGGCTGATATCAGCCACATATGGTGTAATGTCTGGAGGATATATCAGTACTGGAGCGTTATAAGAGGTGCTGATATCAGTCACATATGGTGTAATGTCTGGAGGTTATATCGGTACTGGAGCGTTATAAGAGTGGATGATATCAGTCACATATGGTGTAATGTCTGGAGGTTATATCAGTACTGGAGCATTATAAGAGGCTGATATCAGTCACATATGGTGTAATGTCTGGAGGATATATCAGTACTTGAGCGTTATAAGAGGGGCTGATGTCAGTCACACATGATGTAATGTCTGGAGGATATATCAGTACTGGAGCGTTATAAGAGGCTGATATCAGTCACATATGATGTAATGTCTGGAGGATATATCAGTACCGGAGCGTTATTAGAGGGGCTGATATCAGTCACATATGATGTAATGTCCGGAGGATATATCAGTACTGGAGCGTTATAAGAGGGGCTGATATCAGTCACATATGGTATAATATCTGGAGGTTATATCGGTACTGGAGCGTTATAAGAGGGGCTGATATCAGTCACATATGGTGTAATGTCTGGAGGTTATATCGGTACTGGAGCCTTATAAGAGGGGCTGATGTCAGTCACATATGATGTAATGTCTAGAGGATATATCAGTACTGGAGCGTTATAAGAGGGGCTGATATTAGTCACATATGATGTAATGTCTGGAGGATATATCAGTACTGGAGCGATATAAGAGGGGCTGATATCAGTCACATATGGTGTAATGTCTGGAGGATATATCAGTACTGGAGCGTTATAAGAGGGGCTGATATCAGTCACATATTGTGTAATGTCTGGAGGATATATCAGTACTGGAGCATTATAAGAGGCTGATATCAGTCACATATGGTGTAATGTCTGGAGGATATATCAGTACTTGAGCGTTATAAGAGGGGCTGATGTCAGTCACACATGATGTAATGTCTGGAGGATATATCAGTACTGGAGCGTTATAAGAGGCTGATATCAGTCACATATGATGTAATGTCTGGAGGATATATCAGTACCGGAGCGTTATTAGAGGGGCTGATATCAGTCACATATGATGTAATGTCCGGAGGATATATCAGTACTGGAGCGTTATAAGAGGGGCTGATATCAGTCACATATGGTATAATATCTGGAGGTTATATCGGTACTGGAGCGTTATAAGAGGGGCTGATATCAGTCACATATGGTGTAATGTCTGGAGGTTATATCGGTACTGGAGCCTTATAAGAGGGGCTGATGTCAGTCACATATGATGTAATGTCTAGAGGATATATCAGTACTGGAGCGTTATAAGAGGGGCTGATATTAGTCACATATGATGTAATGTCTGGAGGATATATCAGTACTGGAGCGATATAAGAGGGGCTGATATCAGTCACATATGGTGTAATGTCTGGAGGATATATCAGTACTGGAGCGTTATAAGAGGGGCTGATATCAGTCACATATTGTGTAATGTCTGGAGGATATATCAGTACTGGAGCGTTATAAGAGGGGCTGACATCAGTCACATATGGTGTAATGTCTGGAGGATATATCAGTATTGGAGCGTTATAAGAGGGGCTGATATCAGTCACATATGGTGTAATGTCTGGAGGATATATCAGTATTGGAGCGTTATAAGAGGGGAGGTTATCAGTCACATAAGATGTAATGTCTGGAGGTTATATCAGTATTGGAGCGTTATAAGAGGGGCTGATATCAGTCACATATGATGTAATGTCTTGAGGATATATCAGTATTAGAGCGTTATAAGAGGGGCTGATATCAGTCACATATGGTGTAATGTCTGGAGGATATATCAGTATTGGAGCGTTATAAGAGGGGCTGATATCAGTCACATATGGTGTAATGTCTGGAGGATATATCAGTACTGGAGCGTTATAAGAGGGGCTGATATCAGCCACATATGGTGTAATGTCTGGAGGATATATCAGTACTGGAGCGTTATAAGAGGTGCTGATATCAGTCACATATGGTGTAATGTCTGGAGGTTATATCGGTACTGGAGCGTTATAAGAGTGGATGATATCAGTCACATATGGTGTAATGTCTGGAGGTTATATCAGTACTGGAGCATTATAAGAGGCTGATATCAGTCACATATGGTGTAATGTCTGGAGGATATATCAGTACTTGAGCGTTATAAGAGGGGCTGATGTCAGTCACACATGATGTAATGTCTGGAGGATATATCAGTACTGGAGCGTTATAAGAGGCTGATATCAGTCACATATGATGTAATGTCTGGAGGATATATCAGTACCGGAGCGTTATTAGAGGGGCTGATATCAGTCACATATGATGTAATGTCCGGAGGATATATCAGTACTGGAGCGTTATAAGAGGGGCTGATATCAGTCACATATGGTATAATATCTGGAGGTTATATCGGTACTGGAGCGTTATAAGAGGGGCTGATATCAGTCACATATGGTGTAATGTCTGGAGGTTATATCGGTACTGGAGCCTTATAAGAGGGGCTGATGTCAGTCACATATGATGTAATGTCTAGAGGATATATCAGTACTGGAGCGTTATAAGAGGGGCTGATATTAGTCACATATGATGTAATGTCTGGAGGATATATCAGTACTGGAGCGATATAAGAGGGGCTGATATCAGTCACATATGGTGTAATGTCTGGAGGATATATCAGTACTGGAGCGTTATAAGAGGGGCTGATATCAGTCACATATTGTGTAATGTCTGGAGGATATATCAGTACTGGAGCATTATAAGAGGCTGATATCAGTCACATATGGTGTAATGTCTGGAGGATATATCAGTACTTGAGCGTTATAAGAGGGGCTGATGTCAGTCACACATGATGTAATGTCTGGAGGATATATCAGTACTGGAGCGTTATAAGAGGCTGATATCAGTCACATATGATGTAATGTCTGGAGGATATATCAGTACCGGAGCGTTATTAGAGGGGCTGATATCAGTCACATATGATGTAATGTCCGGAGGATATATCAGTACTGGAGCGTTATAAGAGGGGCTGATATCAGTCACATATGGTATAATATCTGGAGGTTATATCGGTACTGGAGCGTTATAAGAGGGGCTGATATCAGTCACATATGGTGTAATGTCTGGAGGTTATATCGGTACTGGAGCCTTATAAGAGGGGCTGATGTCAGTCACATATGATGTAATGTCTAGAGGATATATCAGTACTGGAGCGTTATAAGAGGGGCTGATATTAGTCACATATGATGTAATGTCTGGAGGATATATCAGTACTGGAGCGATATAAGAGGGGCTGATATCAGTCACATATGGTGTAATGTCTGGAGGATATATCAGTACTGGAGCGTTATAAGAGGGGCTGATATCAGTCACATATTGTGTAATGTCTGGAGGATATATCAGTACTGGAGCGTTATAAGAGGGGCTGACATCAGTCACATATGGTGTAATGTCTGGAGGATATATCAGTACTGGAGCGTTATAAGAGGGGCTGATATCAGTCACATATGGTGTAATGTCTGGAGGATATATCAGTAGTGGAGCGTTATAAGAGGGTCTGATATCAGTCACATATGATGTAATGTCTGGAGGATATATCAGTATTGGAGCACTATAAGAGGGGCTGATATCAGTCACATATGGTGTAATATCTGGAGGATATATCAGTACTGGAGCGTTATAAGAGGGGCTGATATCAGTCACATATAGTGTAATGTCTGGAGGATATATCAGTAGTGGAGCGTTATAAGAGGGGCTGATATCAGTCACATATGATCTAATGTCTGGAGGATATATCAGTAGTGGAGCACTATAAGAGGGGCTGATATCAGTCACATATGGTGCAATGTCTGGAGGATATATCAGTAGTGGAGCGTTATAAGAGGGGCTGATATCAGTCACATATGGTGTAATGTCTGGAGGATATATCAGTATGGGAACGTTATAAGAGGGGCTGATATCAGTCACATATGGTGTAATGTCTGGAGGATATATCAGTACTGGAGCGTTATAAGAGGGGCTGACATCAGTCACATATGGTGTAATGTCTGGAGGATATATCAGTACTGGAGCGTTATTAGAAGGGCTGATATCAGTCACATATGGTGTAATGTCTGGAGGATATATCAGTATTGGAGCGTTATAAGAGGGGCTGATATCAGTCACATATGGTGTAATGTCTGGAGGATATATCAGTATTGGAGTGTTATAAGAGGGGACGTTATCAGTCACATAAGATGTAATGTCTGGAGGTTATATCAGTATTGGAGCGTTATAAGAGGGGCTGATATCAGTCACATATGATGTAATGTCTTGAGGATATATCAGTATTGGAGCGTTATAAGAGGGGCTGATATCAGTCACATATGGTGTAATGTCTGGAGGATATATCAGTATTGGAGCGTTATAAGAGGGGCTGATATCAGTCACATATGGTGTAATGTCTGGAGGATATATCAGTACTGGAGCGTTATAAGAGGGGCTGATATCACTCACATATGGTGTAATGTCTGGAGGATATATCAGTATTGGAGCGTTATAAGAGGGTCTGATATCAGTCACATATGGTGTAATGTCTGGAGGATATATCAGTATTGCAGCGTTATAAGAGGGTCTGATATCAGTCACATATGGTGTAATGTCTGGAGGATATAGCAGTACTGGAGCGTTATAAGAGGGGCTGATATCAGTCACATATGGTGTAATGTCTGGAGGATATATCAGTACTGGAGCGTTATAAGAGGGGCTGATATCAGTCTCATATGGTGTAATGTCTGGAGAATATATCAGTATTGGAGCGTTATAAGAGGGGCTGATATCATTCACATACGGTGTAATGTCTGGAGGATATATCAGTATTGGAGCGTTATAAGAGGGTCTGATATCAGTCACATATGGTGTAATGTCTGGAGGATATATCAGCATTGGAGCGTTATAAGAAGGGTTGATATCAGTCACATATGGTGTAATGTCTGGAGGATATATCAGTATTGGAGCGTTATAAGAGGGGTTGATATCAGTCACATATGGTGTAATGTCTGGAGGATATATCAGCACTGGAGCTTTATAAGAGGGGCTGATATCAGCCACATATGGTGTAATGTCTGGAGGATATACAGTTATATGAAAAAGTTTGGGCACCCCTATTAATCTTAAGTTTATTGTTTTATAAAAATTGGTGTTTTTGCAACAGCTATTTCAGTTTGATATATGTAATAACTGTTGGACACAGTAATGTTTCTGCCTTGAAATGAGGTTTATTGTACTAACAGAAAATGTGCAATCTGCATTCAAACAAAATTTGACAGGTGCATAAGTATGGGCACCTCACCAGAAAAGTGACATTAATATTTAGTAGATCCTCCTTTTGCAAAAATAACAGCCTCTAGTCGCTTCCTGTAGCTTTTAATGAGTTCCTGGATCCTGGATGAAGGTATTTTTGACCATTCCTCTTTACAAAACAATTCCAGTTCCGTTAACTTTGATGGTCGCCGAGCATGGACAGCCCTCTTCAAATGATCCCACAGATGTTCAATGATATTCAGGTCTGGGGACTGGGATGGCCATTCCAGAACATTGCAATTGCTCCTCTGCATGAATGCCTGAGTAGATTTGGAGCGGTGTTTTGGATCATTGTCTTGCTGAAAGATCCATCCCCTGCGTAACTTCAACTTTATCACTGATTCTTGAACATTATTGTCAAGAATCTGCTGATACTGAGTGGAATCCATGCGTCCCTCAACTTTAACAAGATTCCCGATGCCGGCATTGGCCACACAGCCCCAAAGCATGATGGAACCTCCACCAAATTTTACTGTGGGTAGCAAGTGTTTTTCTTGGAATGCTGTGTTTTTTTTGCCGCCATGCATAACGCCTTTTTGTATGACCAAACAACTTAATCTTGGTTTCATCAGTCCACAGGACCTTCCAAAAAGAAATTGGCTTCTCCAAATGTGCTTTTGCATACCTCAGCCGACTCTGTTTGTGGCGTGCTTGCAGAAACGGCTTCTTTCGCATCACTCTCCCATACAGCTTCTCCTTGTGCAAAGTGCGCTGTATAGTTGACCAATGCACAGTGACACCATCTGCAGCAAGTTGATGCTGCAGCTCTCTGGAGGTGGTCTGAGGATTGTCCTTGACTGATCTCACCATTCTTCTTCTCTGCCTTTCTGATGTTTTTCTTGGCCTGCCACTTCTGGCCTTAACAAGAACTGTCCCTGTGTTCTTCTATTTCCTTACTATGTTCCTCACAGTGGAAACTGACAGGTTAAATCTCTGAGACAGCTTTTTGTATCCTTCCCCTGAACAACTATGTTGAATAATCTTTGTTTTCAGATCATTTGACAGTTGTTTTGAGGAGCCCATGATGCCACTCTTCAGAGGAGATTCAAACAGGAGAACAACTTGCAAGTGGCCATTTTAAGCAGTTTTTCTCATGATTGCATACACCTGGCTATGAAGTTCAAAGCTCAATGAGGTTACAAAACCAAAAAAAGTGCTTTAGTAAGTCAGTAAAAAGTAGGTAGGAGTATTTAAAACAAGAAAATGATAAGGGTGCCCATACTTATGCACCTGTCAAATTTTGTTTGAATGCAGATTGCACATTTTCTGTTAGTACAATAAACCTCATTTCAAGGCAGAAACATTACTGTGTCCAACAGTTATTACATATATCAAACTGAAATAGCTGTTGCAAAAACACCAATTTTTATAAAACATTAAGCTTAAGATTAACAGGGGTGCCCAAACTTTTTCATATAACTGTATCAGCACTGGAGCATTATAAGAGGGTCTGATATCAGTCACATATGATGTAATGTTTGGAGGATATATCAGTACTGGAGCGTTATAAGAGGGTCTGATATCAGTCACATATGGTGTAATGCCTGGAGGATATATCAGTACTGGAGCGTTATAAGAGGGGCTGATATCAGTCAAATATGGTGTAATGTCTGGAGGATATATCAGTACTGGAGCGTTATAAGAGGGGCTGACATCAGTCACATATGATGTAATGTCTGGAGGATATATCAGTACTGGAGCGTTATAAGAGGGGCTGATATCAGTCACATATGGTGTAATGTCTGGAGGATATATCAGTAGTGGAGCGTTATAAGAGGGGCTGATATCAGTCACATATGATGTAATGTCTGGAGGATATATCAGTATTGGAGCGTTATAAGAGGGGCTGATATCAGTCACATATAGTGTAATGTCTGGAGGATATATCAGTACTGGAGCGTTATAAGAGGGGCTGATATCAGTCACATATGGTGTAATGTCTTGAGGATATATCAGTACTGGAGCGTTATAAGAGGGTCTGATATCAGTCACATATGGTGTAATGTCTGGACGATATATCAGTATTGGAGCAAGCACTATAAGAGGGGCTGATATCAGTTACATATGGTGTAATGTCTGGAGGATATATCAGTACTAGAGCGTTATAAGAGGGGCTGATATCAGTCACATATGGTGTAATGTCTGGAGGATATATCAGTATTGGAGCGTTTTAATAGGGTCTGATATCAGTCACATATGGTGTAATGTCTGGAGGATATATCAGTACTGGAGCGTTATAAGAGGGGCTGATATCAGTCACATATGGTGTAATGTCTGGAGGATATATCAGTACTGGAGCGTTATAAGAGGGGCTGATATCAGTCACATATGGTGTAATGTCTGGAGGATATATCAGTACTGGAGCGTTATAAGAGGGGCTGATATCAGTCAGGAGGATATATCAGTATTGGAGCGTTATAAGAGGGTCTGATATCAGTCACATATGGTGTAATGTCTGGAGGATATATCAGTACTGGAGCGTTATAAGAGGGGCTGATATCAGTCACATATGGTATAATGTCTGGAGGATATATCAGTATTGGAGCGTTATAAGAGGGTCTGATATCAGTTACATATAGTGTAATGTCTGGAGGATATATCAGTATTGGAGCGTTATAAGAGGGGCTGATATCAGTCACATATGGTGTAATGTCTTGAGTATATATCAGTACTGGAGCGTTATAAGAAGGGATGATATCAGTCACATATGATGTAATGGCTGGGACCACCTCTCCCGTAATAACCACGTATATCAGTACTGGCGAATACGTCTTGTCGACTAGGGGATGTACACTCTGCTGTATGGTTATTACTGGGGAGGTAGGTCGGAGCAATGCTTTGACTACTGGGGATTAAGGGTGATAGGTTCTGCTGTGCTGTAACTAATGGGAGTAACGTTTCTGTGGATATTGGAGTAATCTGGAAATGGGGTCCTCGCTGTGCTTTACCAACACTGCACTTTAAGGTGGAAGCTCATTGCTGCTCTGCTGAATATTAAGCCCAGTTCCAGGAGCTTTGTGATCAGGAATAAATGGCAGTAACCAAAATTATTCTGGTTTCCTCATACATCTAACACAACTACTGCATGGAATACCTGAGCAGCAAGAGGTTTCCAGCAGCAGGACCCCCTGGATGCTCAGACATCTGACAAGTAGCTCTTAGGTACCATCCACTAGAAGATCTATCCAACCAGCTGACCGGTGATATTCATCCATTATATGTAACGCTGGCTGTGCAACTGAGGGCTGGCAGATTGTATAGAGCATGCATAAAATCCAAATTACAGAGATATTTATAAAGTAAAATATAAAATCTATCAGTCTGCATTATACTCCAGAGCTGCACTCACAATTCTGAGATCTCCCAGTATCCCTGACTCATTCAGCATCTGCATAGAATTAGCTAAATTACATACACTATATTACTTATGGGAAAGTACACAGTGACTAGCAGAATAGTGAGTGCAGCTCCGGAGTATAATACAGGATACAACTCAGGATCACTTCAGATATGGCAGCTGTTAAAGCTACCACCTGCTGGTTCTGGCCCAGCTTTTCTAAGGGTCTGAGTGGCAGAGAGATGAGTGATTTTTTTTGCTGTGTAACTCATCCAATCAGGTGTCCGAGAGATGAGGACAATCCCTCTGGGAGCTGTAACAGCGGCCATATTGGTTGTCACCCAACTTTCCTAGACAGCTAGATTTCAGACACAGCTAAATATAACTTGTACATGGCCGACTCTTTAGATTTTGGACTCCGTTCTTGTCCCAGTTTCTTGGCTCTGAGTAAACAAACCATAAGCGGTTTTCCATGCGAGCGTCTCGTCTTTATATAGAGGTCTTTAGATTGCTAGATGAAATCCCTGAAGTGTTGTGAGTGACTGCTTGGCGCCACCTTACACTGCTGCCCGGGGCCCCTCAGGCAGGCGGCTCAGGAAAGCGCTGCACAATGAGCAGGTTTAGGAAATCACAAGTTCGGAGGATGAGCTAGGGCTGCGCGTCTGATTCTGCCGTCCTCGCTGCTCCGCTCGTGGCAACAATAAGTTGTTATTTTGATGTCGGCATTTTGAGTTTATTTCACGCCTCGCTGCCATTAATACTGTATAAGTGTGATGCTATGATAGCCGCCTGTGTACACACGCCACCTTACTATGAAAGATTAGAAAAAGAAACACATTGTATAGCGCGCTGTGGTAAGTTTTATTTTCCACTAAACCAGTACATGATCCCCATCTAAATCATTATATCTGCCCAAACAGTAAACTTTTTTTAGTGAAGCTCATTAGTGTTCCCATATCGTATGGTACCGCTTTCATGGATCCCACAGTGCCCTCCACAAAGTATGATGCCCCCACAGCACATTCCACCCACACGCAGTACGATGACCCTACAGCACATTCCACCCACACACAGTAGGATGCCCCAGTACATTCTCCCATACACAGTAGGATGCCCTCACAGTACAATCTCCCATACTCAGTAGGATGCCCCCACTGTACATTCCCCCCCCCCCATGTGGCGCCCCTGAGGGTTCGACCGCCACAGGGATGCTGCACTTCTCTAATGGAGTGTGGTGTTCCTCCTCTGAGGTAAGAACAGTGTGATGGTCAGGACCCTTCCTTCACATTCAACACCACACTACTCCCACCAGAGGGAGCTAGAATGCACTAGGTGCTGCCCCTCCTGGTTATTGGGAGATTGGGGAACCAAGAGATAGGGGAACCATTTAGTGGGTGAGGGTGGAGGACTCACATTTTAGTGACACTTAATAATTCATATTTAATACACTGCCATCTTGGTCTTTGGTCCTTTTGTCTTTTGATGGTTCTTTGACTGTGCTACTGTGACCTCCTACCCTGGACGCGGATCCTGTGTGGGCCAGCATCGGATGGAGACACAGCCCTCGTACCTTGGCCTTAGGTCGAGGGGCAGGCTGCAGATAATGAATGTCTCAGCCCGGTCAGGCACCATGACCAAGAAGGCCCGGAGCTCAGGAGTGTAGCTCCACCGCACATGGATCCCAGGGAGGATGCAGACGGAGCGGTGTACGCCACCTGTCCTCGCCAACCTGATCTATTCAGAGGGATTCCGGCTGCAAGAGGGGTACCAGCCCCCGACCTTGCTACTCCACGTCCTGGTCGGGAAAGCCTGGTAGGCCTTGAGGATCCCACCGGGTAACGGAAGGAATGGCGCTGCCACCCGTACCCTTTTTCTGAGTGAAGTTCAGAGGGAGACCCGGCCTATCTACACACACACACAGACAGGAAAGAACCCGGTCTGAAGTCTAGGAACACTCTGGTGCAGGGTCCTGATTTAACACTGGACTTACTCGGAGGTTGTCGGACCCCCTTCGTCTCTGGTGACCGCAGAACCCCGCGAGGAGCAGGGAGTCGCCTTCCTACTGCCATCTCTTCCGTGAGTAAAGCCTTGGAAGTTCACCCCTATGGCCTCCGGACTCTTTATTCTGCACTACACCGCACTACGCAGCACCAGAACTCCTGGACTACTACCCCCTCCGTCCTGTTCCTCTGCCCTGAGGCCCTGCTCCGCCTGTGGGGAGTAGTAACAACGTTGGCTGCCATAACACCATGCCTCGGCGGACTGCAGCTGCGCTGGTGGCCTTCACCAGGTGCCACAGGTGGCGTAGTCGTAATCAGCCACTCAACCCGGATAAGCCCATACCATCCTTTTTAATGTGACGGCCCTGGGCACGGAGCGGGTCCGGGCCACGGCTGCACCCCATCTCTCCATCACAGGACCCGACTCCGAGTCCCCCATCTCCCAGGGTAAGGGGCTTACAGGAGGCTTTGAGGCGTCACACCCACACAGTATGATCTCTCTACAGTACATTCCCCCACACACAGTGTGATATCCCCATAGTACATTGTCTCCACACACAGTATGGTGTCCCCACAATACATTCTCCAACATGTAATATGATGTCCCAAAAGTACATTACCCCACACATAATGTGCTGCCCCTAGTACATTCTCCCATACACAGTAGGATGCCCTCATAGTACAATCTCCCATACTCAGTAGGATTCCACCACTGTACATTCCCCCACCAACAGTACAATGCCCCCACAGTACATTCCGCCACAAACAGTATGATGCCCCCACAGTACATTCCGCCACAAACAGTATGATGCCCTCACAGTACATTCCCCACCACACTACATTCTACCACACACATAATGATCTCCTCACAGTATATTCCCACAAACACACTGTCTGATGCTCACATAGTATATCTCCCACGTAGTATGATGTTCACACATCACATTCCCCCCACACGCAGTATGATGCCTCCCAGCACATTTCCCCCACACAGAGTGTGATATTGCCTCAGTACATTGTCCAGCACACAGTGTGATGTCCCAACAGTGTATTCTCTCCACACATAGTATGATGTCCCCACAATCAATACCTTGCCCACAGTATAATGCTCCCAGTACATTCTCCTCTTCACCCAAACAGAGTATGATCTTTCCACAGAACATTCCCCAACATGCAGTATGATGTCGCCACAGTACATTCCCTCCATACACTGTTATGTCCTCACAGTACATTTTCCCACACATAGTGTGATGCCCCCACCATACATTCCCCAATTATCCACCACACACAGATTTATGCCCCCAAAGCACGTTCCCCCACATACAGAATTATGCCCCCAAAGCACGTTCCCTCACACAGTATGATGCCCCCACAGTACAATCCCCCACACGCAGTATGAGGTCCACTCAGCACATTCCCCTTCCCCCCACACACAGTGGGACACCCACACCGCACATTCCCCCACATGCAGTATGATGTCCACACAGCACATTACGCCACATAAATTATGATATCCTCCAGTACATGTTATGCACACAATGTGATGTTCCCACAGTACATTTTCCCATAACCCACCACATGCTGTATGATTCCACCACAGCACATTTCCTCCACACACAGCACGAAGCCCCCAGCACATTCCCCCCACACACAGCATGATGCCCTCAGCACATTCCCTCCACACACAGCATGATGCCCCCAGCACATTCCCTCCACAGGCAGCATGATGCCCCACGCATCTCCCCTTCCCCCCACACACAGTATGATCTCTCTACATTACATTCCCCCACACACAGTGTGATGTTCCCATAGTATATTTCCCCACACACAGTATGATGTCCCCACAATACATTCTCCAACACTTAATATGATGTCCCAAAAGTACATTACCCCACACGTAGTGTGCTGCCCCTTATACATTTTCCCACACAAAGTATGATGCCGCCACAGTACATTGCCCCCATATACTGCATGACGCCTTGTCACAGAAATAACAGGGAGATCACGCAGATCCCAGCGCTGCCTCCAACTCTCACAAAAACACAGCCGGGGAATCACACAGATCTCCCTGCTGCCTCCAATTTGTCAGGAGAACAGCAGGGAGATCACGCAGATCCCACCAATGGAACCATTATCTCTCGGCTAGTATCAGTTTGTCACAAACCAACATTCTGCCGCCTCCAATCATCAGGACAATTACACAATTGACTGACGAGTGATGGAAGAGGCCATGGCTGTTTTCACTTCTAGACCAGTTATTGGGGAACTCACAGTGAGCGTATAGTATATACACATCTGATTCCATTGCATCGTCATTGCCAAACTCCACAATAACAGAAAAGGATCTAGCTGTCACCACCAATCGTTTATACAGGCCGGTCAGACACCCATTACAGGTAGCATATGGCTTTAGGGATGCGGTTTGAAGAGCAAGAGGAACAAAGCTATTATATTTTATATATTTAATCTAAAAATTAGGCAGTGTTTATAAAAATATACAAAGATGTTACAAAATGGACAAAACAATACAGTATATAGCATCACATAAAATAAAAAGGAAAAACTAAAGAAAAGTACTAAACCTGTGTCATGGAAATGGCACAGATCTTTTATGGTGGGAAGCACTGTGTGTTCCAGGACTGACAATAACAAAAACTCAAAATCAGCTTTTATTGAATAAAAAACACACCCACATACCTCTCTTCAGTGAGCTCATATGGGGGCTGGTCATGGGATGTGGCTAGGGTCTCAAAGATTAAGAGATCTCCAACTTTCATGATATCTTCGCTCCTGGAGGGAGATATTAATGCCATATTTCCCATTATAATTTTAGCTTTCCATAGATGGGAAACAAGGCATATATATTGTCATCCATCTCTCAGATTTTAATTTGGGACTGATGCGTTGACCGCCCAGTGATGCAAGTAAATGGGTTACGTTCGTCACAATGGCAGAAATACGCCTGCCATAACTGTAGGACCCTTGCAGTTCATAAAAAAAAACAATATTCATACCTTGGAAGGGGAACAAAGGAGCTCACCACAGTCAGTTTGCCATTCTATGATAAAGGGAGGCAAGGGCCATAAATCTGTCGTGTCTGCATTCCATCAGATAACCCACTTTAAATTGCTCTACATGACCCTGGTGCAGCTCGGACCCCCCGGCTGCAAGCAGGTAATTAGAGTCCCAACCTTGCTTCAATGTTCACTATGAGATTGCTTTATAGATTTTACAGTTACATCTATGACACCCCTTTTAGAGACGTCATGGAGTCCGATTTACAGGTAGTCTCCTAAGCTCTTCTCCCCAACATTGCCCTGGTGGGACAACCCAACGTTGCCATGTTTGTTATCCTTCTTATGCTGAATGGTAAAGTCATACTGTGGTAGAGCCCAGCTCCACCTCAGTAGTTTACCATTGTCACCGGCCACCCGATACAGCCAGCTGAGAGGATTGTGTTCAGTCACTGTGGTGAAGTTGCATCCGTATATGTAGAGCTGTAGCTTCCACAGGTCCAGGGTCGAACTGGGACTGAAATTCAGCCCTGGCTTTTAAGTACGCACAGGCCCACTTGTCGCGTGGTGAATGTGATATATATATGTTTGTCGATTTTTGCAGATCGCTCGAGATATATATCTCATATTTACAGAGTACAAACCGCTCTGAAGCTAGAATATAACACTATGTGAAATTTAAAGGAAAATGGTCAGGTCGGATAACTATTTACCTGCAGATATAGGGTTAATCTGCAGGTAAATAGCTTTATGAAGATGCCCAGCCGCTGTACTGAAAGTGCTGAACCCGGGACAAAATAAACTTGATTTCTCCCAGGAGCCCTTGGCTTTCAGTCATGTAGGCTTGCCCGGAGCAATTATACTGTTGTACAGCCGGCTGTCAGTCAGTGAGGGAAAGCAGCAAGCAATCCCCAGCCCCACACATGAAAGTAACCTCACTATCGGGGGCAAGGCTGGACTCTGCTTTCCCTGTTCTCTTCTTGCAATGCGCACTAACATTGCGCTCTCGTTCCAGCTCATCACTTCGTCTTTGAGCCGGCAAGGTTTTGCACTGTCACTGTGTACTGAGAAGAATATTGCACATTGACAAGATCCTACTGAGCATATGTTGGAATTGACAACCAACGCATGCTCATTAGAGAAGGGACTAGCCCAGCCCCTGAAATGGACGTCACTGATGACTACGACACTTGGTTTCAAGGTGGGGACAGAAGCTGTGGCACTGACGGCAGCCTCTACCACTTAATGACGACTTGTTTGAGTATACCAGCATGCAATGGGGATTCTCAAAGGGAACATCATCAAAAAGGAAATAGGTAAATAAAAAAACTAAAGCAGATTACAGAGGGAATGATAAGGACTATTTAATTAAAGCATATTAGAAAAGCCATTAGATTATTACAATAGTAATTTAGGATGAAAATCATTATTAGCTTCGGACCATTCCTTTAACCCCTTTACTCCCCAAGTCTGTTTTCACCTTCATGACCTGGCCAAATTTTACAATTCTGACCAGTGTCACTTTTCAAACTTAATTTTTATACTCGTAAATCAGAGAGATATGTCACACAAAATAGTTAATAAATAACATTTCCCACATGTCTACTTTACATCAGCACAATTTTTGAAACAAAATATATTTTTGTTAGGGAGCTATAAGGGTTAAAAATTTGACCAGCAATTTCTCATTTTTCCAATAACATTTACAAAACATGTTTTTTTTTTTAGGGATGACATTACATTTGAAGTGACTTTGAATGGGTTTATATGACAGAAAATACCAAAAAGTGACACCATTCTAAAAACTGCACCCCTCAAGGTGCTAAAACCACATTCAAGAAGTTTATTAACCCTTCAGGTGCTTCACAGGAATTTTTGGAATGTAGAGAAAAAAAATAACATTTAACTTTTTTTTTCACAGAAATGTTACTTTAGAGCCAAATTGTTTTTTTTTTATTTTTGCAAAGGTAACAGGAAAAAATAGATCCCAAAATTTGTGGTGCAATTTATGCCGAGCATGCGAATACCCCATATGTGGGGGAAAACCACTGTCTGGGCGCATGGCAGGGCTTGGAAAGGAAAGAGCGAGATTTGACTTTTTGAATGTAAAATTTGCTGGAATAATTAGTAGACGCCATATCGCATTTGGAGAGCCCCTGATGTGCTTCAACAGTGGAAACCACCCACAAGTGACACCATTTTGGAAACAAGACCCCTCGGGGAACTTCTCTAGATGAGCACCTTGATCCCCCGAGGTGCTTCACAGAAGTTTATAACAATGAGCTGTGAAAATAAAAAAAAAAATCTAATTTTTCCCACAAAAATGTTTTTTAGCCCAGAATTTAGCATTTTCACAAAGGGTAACAGAAAAAATTGCAGCACGCAATTTCTCCCGAGTACGCCGATAACCAATATGTGGAGGAAAACTAGTTTTTGGGCGCACAGCAGGTCTTGGAGGGGAAGGAGCGCAATTTGACTTTTTGAAAGCAAAATTTGCTGGAATAATTAGTAGACGCCATGTCGCGTTTGGAGTGCCCCTCATGTGCCTAAACAGTGGAAACCTCCCACAAGTGACACCATTTCAGAAACTAAACCCCTCAGGGAACTTATCTAGATGTGGAGTGAGCACCTTGAACCCACAGGAGCTTCACAGAAGTTTATAACATTGAGCCATGAAAAAAAAAAATCACATCTTTCCCACAAATGTTATTTTAGCCCCATATTTTGCATTTTCATAAAGGTAACAGGAGAAATTGCACCATGCAATTTGTAGTGCAATTTCTCCTGAGTACTGTCATGGGTGTGGCAGATATTAAGGGATAACAAACTTTATGCCAAACTAGAAAAGTGTGTTTTCGCCATCCAGGAGGTGCAGTTTTCGGGGTACCTGTTGTCATCTTCGGGTTTTCGGATGGATCTGGAGAAGATCCGTGCAGTCCTTGATTGGGACTGTCCAGAGAACCTAAAGGCTCTACAATGGTTTCTGGACTTTACTAATTTTTA
Source organism: Phyllobates terribilis (assembly GCF_046119375.1). NCBI lineage: Eukaryota > Metazoa > Chordata > Amphibia > Anura > Dendrobatidae > Phyllobates > Phyllobates terribilis. Next base: position 266,785,068 of record NW_027362767.1, read on the forward strand.
CCGGAAGTTCATCCAAAATTATTCAGTAATTGTGAAGCCCCTCACTGACATGACAAGGAAGGGGTTTGATTTTTCCAAATGGTTGGATGCCACCCTGCAGGTTTTTTCCTCCCTAAAGAGCTGTTTTGCCACAGCACCTATACTCAAGTAAACCCGATGTTTCCCAATCCTTTATTGTGGAAGTTGATGCATTGGATGTCGGGGTTGGGGCTGTGTTGTCTCAGGGTCCGTCCCCTGGTAGATGGCATCCATCCGCCCTCTTTCTAAGAAATGATCTTCGACTGAGAGAAATTATGACGTGGTAATAGGGAGTTTTTGGCCATTAAAATGGCGTTCGAAGAATGGCGACATTAGTTGGAGGGGGCTGTCCATCCTATTACTGTTATCACGGACCATGAGAACCTGTCATATCTTCAATCGGCTAAACGTCTCAACCCTAGGCAAGCCAGATGATCCTTGTTTTTAACAAGGTTCAATTTTGTTGTCACTTTCCGTCCAGGGGTCAAAAATGTCAAGGCTGATGCTTTGTCCCGGAGCTTTCCCTGGTGGTGGAGACCATAAGAACCCTGCCCTGATTTTGCAGAAGGGGATAGTCATTTCGGTATTGTACCCTCAGCTGGAGGGCGAGGTGTTGGAGGCTCAGGGGGACGCCCCTGCCTCCTGCCCTTCAGGAAGGTTATTTGTACCATCTAATCTGTGCTGCAAAGTAATTAGGGAACATCACAACTCTGTGCTTGCTGGTCATCCAGGTGGTAAGGCAACTGCGGATCTCCTCTCTCGTTTTTGTTGACCGGGGTTGCATCGGGATGCGGTTGAACACGTATCTGCTTGTAGTATTTGCGCATGTTCTAAAGTATCGCACACCAGTCTGTACAGATGGAGCCTGTTCCGGTATCCGAATTCCGTCCTGACCGGTGACCCAGAATCTGTACTATCTGAACAGTATCCAAATCCTGTCCTGTCAGTGTCTGCAATCCTGACTCCTGGGGTCAGCTGCTGAACTACAGGGACTGCCTAGGAGTGGTACCTGGCGGCTACCTGCAGCTGAAGTCTAAATCCACCATCAGAAGCTCTAGCGAACACCAAGTAGCCACTTAGCACGCCCCTTCTAGGCAAGTGCGGCCCCGTGGCACAGTGGGTCCACGTTCCACCTATGTTACAGACGCTACCACAGTCGACTGGACAGCTGACTGTGAATGGTCCTTCACAGCGCTGAAAGCCGACCTTGCCAGTTTCATAGTTCTACAAGCTATGAACGTCATCCTGGCGGTTTTTAGTTCAAACAGATGCCAGTATGTATTGTCTGGGTGAAGCGCTCAGCCTGGTAAGCTAGAAGGGGGAATAGCAGCCAGTGATGTTCCTCAGCCACAAGCTCTTGCCCTGGGAAGTGGCATATGCCTCCTTTATGTACTGAATGTGGATAGGAAGAAACGGAGGGCAGGGAGTAACTCCAGTGGTGACCTGACCTCTGTTTCTTCCTATCCGTATTCAGTACATGAAGGAGGGGATGATGCAGCCATTCAGCTTAATCATCCTTAGTGACTTGGGTCACCAAAGCTGGCAAACTTGCTACACCATGCTCAGAGCATGGTATAGCAAGTTTATCTGTCAGTACAGCACTGATAGTTTGTAAAGCATAGGAATGCGCCTATTGGTTTGAAATCTATACAGAGATTTTTGCGTTTTGCCAATTATTACAGGAAATTCATTAAGAATTTTTCTGTAAATGTTAAGCCTCTAACTGATCTCACCAGGAAAGGTGCGAATACGGTCCAGTGGACTACTGAGGCCATTGAAGCGTTTGAGTATCTCAAAGAGAGGTTCAGTTCTGCCCCTATCCTTATGCAGCCTGATGAGACCAAGCCTTTTTTGGTCGAGGTCGATGCTTCATCGGTGGGGGTCGGAGCAGTTTTGTCTCAGGAGAACACAGGTGGAGTACATCCTTGTGCCTTCTTTTCGAAATTTTTTTCGGAAACCGAACTGAATTATGATGTTGGAAATCGGGAGTTGCTGGCTATTAAACTCGCGTTTGAACATTGGCGTCATTTTTTGGAAGGCGCTAGATTTCCTATTCAGGTTTTCACAGATCATAAGAATTTGATCTATCTGGATGCTGCCAAGCGCTTGAATGCCCGTCAAGCTAGGTGGGCACTTTTTTTTTCTCGGTTTCATTTTTCTGTTACCTATATCCCTGGTACTAAGAATGTTAAAGCCGATGCTTTATCTTGCAGCTTCTCTCCTACGGTGGGTGCCAAGGAGGAGGAGAGCATTTTACAGAAAGGAGTTGTGGTGGCGGCATTGGACTCCGTTTTGGAGAATGGGATTCTGAATGCTCAAGATGATGCTCCATCTAACACTCCCCATGGGAGGTTGTTCGTGCCTAGAGCCTTTAGGAGAGATTTGTTTGTGGAGTGTCATGAGTCTCGGTTGGCAGGTCATCCAGGAATTTCAGAGACTAAGAGACTTATCAGTCGCAGTTTTTGGTGTCCTGGATGGCAGAAGGAAGTCATCAAGTGGGTGCGTCAGTGTACTGTGTGTGCTAGGTCAAAGGCTTCACATACTCCTGCTGCGGGGTTGCTTTGCCCTCTGGAGGTTCCTAGTGCGCCTTGGACGCATCTCACTATGGATTTTATTACTGATCTTCCTGTGTCCGAGGGTTTTACTGTCATCTGGGTGGTCGTGGACCGTTTTAGTAAGATGTGTCATTTGGTTGCATTCATTAAGTTGCCCTGCGCCAAGACACTCGCTAAGGCGTTTGTTAAGGAGATTGTCAAGCTCCATGGCGTTCCCACGGATGTTTCTGATAGAGGACCTCAGTTTGTGGTTCGCTTTTGGCGTGCTTTTTGTGACAGGTTGGGAGTCCATTTGTCATTTTCGTCTGGTTATCATCCTGAGTCTAATGGACAGACTGAAAGAAAGAACCAGGATGTTGAACAGTTTTTGCGTTGTTTTGTGGTGGACAATCAAGAGGTGTGTTCGGAGTTTCTGCCTCTCGCAGAATTTGCTCTTAACAATCATACATCCTCCTCTGCTGGGTGTTCTCATTTTTTTTGTTGTACTGGGAGACATCCGTCTTTTGGTTCATTCTCCAAATTGGGGTCGGCGGTGGCGGAGGAGGAGAATTTTTCCGGTGATTTGGAGAGAGTTTGGACTAATGTACGTTGTAACCTTCAAGAGGCTAACAAGAAGTCCAAGAAATATTTTGACAGGAAACGTAAAGAGGCTTTGTTTACTGTGGGTGACATGGTTTGGTTGTCCTCGAAGAACCTGCAGTTGAGGATTCCCTCTAAAAAACTGGGTCCTAAGTTTGTGGGTCCATTTAAAGTGCTTCAGGTTGTTAACCAGTCTGCTGTCAGGTTGGATGTCCCTACTTCCTGGAAGATTAATCCTGTGTTTCATGTTTCCTTGTTGAAAAAGGCTGACGTATCTGATAGGGACGTTACTGTCACAGTTCCTTCTGTGGTGGAAGACGGCGAATATGAAATTTCGCGTATCCTGAATTCTAGATGGCATAGAGGGAGATTACAGTATCTTGTCTCCTGGAAGGGTTTCGGTCCCGAAGACAACTCCTGGGTAAGGACACATGATGTCTCTGCTCCTAGGCTTGTTAAAGCTTTCCACAGGAGGTTTCCGGATAGGCCTGGAGGATCCTCATAAAAGAGGGGGTACTGTTAGAACCCTCCTGTTAGTTTTTTCTATCTTGTGTTTTGCGGTCATGTGACCATCTGCCTATATATTCCAGCTCCACCCTTCTGGCTTTGCTGGACTTCAGTGTTGTTTGACTGTTTTGCTAGCCTGGTGCTTCGGTGCCTATCTCTGTCAGTTCGCTTGGTCCTCTTGGACCTCTAGTACTTTTTGTCAGTGTGTCTTTTGTGTTCTGCAACAACTTCAGTTTAGGAGGTGTCCCATTTTTGTCCCAGTCCTTAGTACTTTTAGGGACCCCTCCCTTATTTCTATAGGTTTTCGTTCAGACTAGCCGAGGACAAAGGCGGGTCTGTTCACAAGGAACAGGCAGCCCGCTACATCGTAGGGATTCAGCTTAGTCTTACTGTAGGGACAGCTTTCCCCTATCTTTCCTTAGTCCTTGTTGCAGATCATAACAATGCCTCCCAGGCAGGGCCGGAATCAGCGCCCAGCCAAGTTCCAGGGCCCTGAGGAAGATAGGGGGCCCACTTGCAGTCAGGGACTCTGGCGTGCTATGGGGCCCATGAGTTGGGGGAGAAAGGTGCTAGCACCCGTGAATGGGCCCCCCAGCTTGCTCAGGGCCCCGGCCCTTATACTTACCTCTACCTGTTCCGCAGCATTTCTGGCATCTTCCGCGTCTCCTGACACTGTAACGTGTCAGGGGCTGAGGGCGAGATTACATCAGTACAGCGCGCCCTCTGCTAAGTAGTCAGAGAGCCGGAAGACACTGAGGAGTCCTTACCTGCCACAAGCGAGGACAAGTAAGTATTTGATTTTTTTTTTTTTAAATGAATGGAGCATTATATGGGGCCCATTCTGTATGGAGTGTTATATGGGGCCCATTATTCTGTATGCAGCATTATATGGGGTCCGTTATGTTGTATGCAGCATTATATGGGGTCCATTATTCTGTATGGAGCATTATATGGGGTCCATTATTATGTATGCAGCATTATATGGGGTCCATTATTCTGTATGGAGCATTTTATGGGGCCCATTAGTCTGTATGGAGCAATATATGGGGTTCATTATACTGTATGGAGCCCATAATACTGAATGGAGGACTATACTGTCCGGTCTGCACTGTACGTTGAGAGAATTCGCCGGTTTTTGAGCTATTGTAGAATTTACAATAGATATATCTCATGTAATGTAACAAGTGAAATCTTTGGCATTGTACTGTATATATATTTCTCTGCGGTATCTGTGCATCATGAATTGTGGTGTGTGTTAAAGGGGCCCACAGACTCTTTTGCCGGGGCCCACAAAAACCTGGAGCCGGCCCTGCTCCCAGCTACTGGCTGGGGCATTTCTAAAGTGCGCGTGCTGCCTCTTTGAATACTGGGGCATACACATGCGCACTAGGCGTGCCGCGGGGAGGACTGTGTGGCGTGCACAGACCAAGAGCAGGAAGGAGCACAGCAGGGAACAAGGACGCCGCTGCGGCAGCGAGTGTCAGTGTCGTTGCCTGGAGGCGGGAGAGGGACCACGCAAGTGTAGCACCCTGAGGGCTCAGTTGCTACAGAGGTATTGCATCTCATCCAGATGTGCGATATCTCACTTCCAGGTAAGGATGGAGTGTGGATCAGGACCCCGACACCTGCATGCATTACACCACATTTCCGGGGGACAGGGCGACCGATATGCTCCAAGTAGAGCACGACAGTCCCTGTCCCTGGCTGGTGGGAACACCGAGGAAGGGGGAACCCTGTAGTGCATAGGAGGGAGAGGGCAGTTCCTGGGTGCACCTAGAGGGAGGTATAAAAGGTGGGCACCATCTTAGAACAGTGTTCAGTCTGGGAGAAGAAGTGACAGAGTAAGGACCTCTGCATGGGGCTCTGCTCCGTAGGCGGGCCTAGCCTGTGAGGCCCAGCCAGCACTGAAAGAGCAAAGAGGAGAAGTTAAGTACAGACAGAGAGAAGAGGGAGCAGGAGGTGGGGGCAGAGGCTCTGCATGGGCTCTGCTCCGCAGGCAGGCCTAAGAGAGAGGCCGGGGCCTGGAGGAGGAAGAAGGAAGAAAGAGGAGCGGAGGAGGCTCCAGGAACAAGGAACGAAGGGACCCCAGGGGTGTGGACCGGCGAGTCTCCACCGCATGCCCGAATCTACCTGCGTAGAAGGGTCAGGCCAAAGGGGGAGACCGGTCCCCGAAACTAGTGGAGGCGGGGAACTACCCTCAGCTAGAAACCGGAGGCTGTGATATTTCACGTGGCGCAGCCCCTCGATACACCCGCTAGGAAGGCACCACATAGGGTCAGGGAAACTGGCGCCAAAGTTTACCAAGAGAAGGCCCGAGGCAGCCGGACAGAAGCGAGGTCACTGGCGGGGTACGACAGGCCAGAGAAAGGACACACAAAGGGGGTCCTGTGAAACGCTCCAAAGATATCTGGGAGTAGGCCGAGCCCCTCACCTGGTGAACACAGTGCGACGTGGGACGTTATGACCAGCTGGAGTAACGTGGATAAAGAACTGTGAGTAAATACCCTGGACTGCATTACAGGACTCTGTGTCGTTACTGCTGCTCCCGCGCACCATCACCCCCAACATCCACACTTGCTGCCCTGAGGCTGCAATTTACACCTGGCAATGTGCTGCTGAGAACAAAAATTTTGTCCTGCCATAAACAATCCAATCACCCGATGAATAAGCAGCATTTTGCTCGTTCATTTGGCAATTGCTAAAATGTTTACACCTATGAGCTCTCGTCTGCACTGCCGGGATTTATAAATGTGGAAGACACACACACACTGTCACTGTGTCTATAACTGACCATCTACATATACTATTAACATATATACAAGTTAGAATAATGCAATCAAATATATAAACATACACTTATATACACACACTTGTACATGGCACACACTACACACACTGTTTTATGCTGAAGGGAATGAAAATGTTCCTCACTGTGAGGTGCAGCTCCTTCTGCTCACAGCAGCACTGTCCCAGCAAACACCTCCCTGCCCTCTCCTCTGCTGGGACAGCTGACAGGGGCAGGAGCAGACTGACAGGAGCAGGAGGAGGCTGACTGGAGAAGGAGGCTGACGGGAGCAGGCTGACAGGGGCAGGAGCAGACTGACAGGAGCAGGAGGAGGCTGACTGGAGAAGGAGGCTGACGGGAGCAGGCTGACAGGGGCAGGAGCAGACTGACAGGAGCAGGAGGAGGCTGACTGCAGAAGGAGGCTGACGGGAGCAGGCTGACAGGGGCAGGAGCAGACTGACAGGAGCAGGAGGAGGCTGACGGGAGCAGGCTGACTGGAGCAGGAGCAGGCTGACTGGAGAAGGAGACTGATGGGAGCAGGAGGAGGCTGACAGGGGCAGGAGCAGGCTGACAGGAGCAGGAGGAGGCTGACTGGAGAAGGAGGCTGACGGGAGCAGGCTGACAGGGGCAGGAGCAGACTGACAGGAGCAGGAGGAGGCTGACTGGAGAAGGAGGCTGACGGGAGCAGGCTGTCAGGGGCAGGAGCAAACTGACAGGAGCAGGAGGAGGCTGACTGGAGAAGGAGGCTGACGGGAGCAGGCTGACAGGGGCAGGAGCAGACTGACAGGAGCAGGAGGAGGCTGACGGGAGCAGGCTGACAGGGGCAGGAGCAGGCTGACTGGAGAAGGAGACTGATGGGAGCAGGAGGAGGCTGACAGGGGCAGGAGCAGGCTGATGGGAGCAGGAGGAGGCTGACTGGAGCAGGCTGACTGGAGAAGGAGGATGACGGGAGCAGGAGGAGGCTGACGGGAGCAGGCTGACAGGGGCAGGAGCAGGCTGACAGGGGCAGGAGCAGGCTGACTGACTGGAGCAGGCTGATGGGAGCAGAAGCAGGCTGACGGGAGCAGGAGGAGGCTGACGGGAGCAGGAGGAGGCTGACGGGAGCAGGCTGACAGGGGCAGGAGCAGGCTGACTGACTGGAGCAGGCTGATGGGAGCAGAAGCAGGCTGACGGGAGCAGAAACTGGCTGACGGGAGCAGAAGCTGGCTGACGGGAGCAGAAGCAGGCTGACGGGAGCAGGAGGAGGCTGACGGGAGCAGAAGATGGCTGACGGGAGCAGAAGCAGGCTGACGGGAGCAGGAGGAGGCTGACGGGAGCAGGAGGAGGCTGACGGGAGCAGGAGGAGGCTGACGGGAGTAGGAGGAGGCTGACGGGAGCAGGAGGAGGACGACTTATCTGGCAGCTCAGCTCGGTAGGTGCCGGGTCTCCCCCTCCCCTCAGGCTCTGTGCAGGAGGACAGGAGCACTGGCCAGTGAGCGCTTCTATCACTCTGATGGGGGAGGTTCAGTAGCTGGTGCTCCTGTACTTTACCAAAGGTCCTGAAGCTCTTCAGACTGCAAGGCCTGTAGTGACATCATGGTCACATGATCTTGCTGTCACTACAGGTCCTCAACCAGTCTCTACATAGGAAGCTTCACTGATAAAGCTATTATCAGTGAAGCTCCTGCTGTAGCCGCTGGGGGCCCCCAAAAGAGTGGGGCCCTAGGCAGATGCCTAGTATTCCCTGCCTTAACGCCGGCCCTGGCTCCAGGTGTTCCTTCCAGGTGGGACTGAAGACGGCAATGTCGTCTAGGTAAGTGAAAGCAAACCTATCTAGTTCCTCGAGCAGCTGGTTGATCAGTTGCTGTAAAGTGACAGGAGCATTTCTCATGTCAAAGGGCATGACGAGGGATTCGTACATTCTGAATGGGGTGATGACGTTTGACCTCTCCTGTGCCTCCTTGGACAGGGAAATCTGCCAGTACCCCGACTCAAGTCCATGATTGTCAAATAACAGGAACCGGCTAAGTGATAGCTCATGAATGTGTGGCATTGTGTATGCATCAGGGTCTGTGATAGCGTTTAGCCTCCTGTAGTCCACGCAGAACAGGGATGTCTGGTTATTTTTCAGGACCAGGACTACAGGTGAGGCCCACGTACCTTAGAACTTCTGGATCACCCCCAGGCATAGCATTTTGTCCATCTCCCTCTTGATGTCTTTTTGCACCTCCAGGGAGACACAGTATGCACATTGCCAGACTGGACGGCGATTCCCTGTGTCTACCTGGTGGATTGCTAGCTGCGTCTTCACTGGTGCACCAGTCAAGGTGGCCAGGTAGGGCCAGTATACCTCCCAAGTTGGGATCTCTGGTCCACGGATAGCTGAGGGATGAATTCTGCTTCCTCAATAGACTCTACGTCTCGGGCTGCTGCTAGCAAATCCACCAGGACTTCACTCTCACCCTCATCAGAAAGGCGACACTTCTTTTAGGGAAACCGTACAGAACCACAGCGAACTGTGTCTTCCAGGTCTGACAATGACAAAAAATCAAAATCTGATTTTATTGGAGAAAAACCACGCCCACATACCTCTCTTTGGTGAACTCCTATTGGGGCTAATCATGGGATGTGGCTAGGGTCCCAAAAATTAAGAGCTCCAACTTTCAGGATATCTTCGCTTCTGGAGGTCCCACGAGGGAGATATTAAAGCCATATACACAGTATGAGGCCTCCACAGTACATTCTACTATACACAGTATGAGGCCTCCACAGTACATTCTACTATACACAGTATGAGGACTCCACAGTACATTCTCCTATTCACAGTAGGATGCCCCCACAGTACATTTCCCCCACATACTTTATGATGTCCACACCGTACATTACCCCTCACACAGTATGATGCCCACAAAGTTGATTCCTACATGCAGACTTATGTCCCAAAAGTACATTTCCCCCACACAGTAGGATGTCCCTCCAGCACATTCTCCCATATACAGTATGATGTCCCCATAGTACATTTCCCCACACACAGTATAATCTCCCTATGGTACATGCCCTCACGTACAGTATGATGCCTTCACAGTACAGTCCCAAAGAAGCAGTATGGGAAGCGAGGAAATAAGAAGCAGTATTATACAGGCACTGCCAAGTAAGAACACACTGGCAAACCAGCATCAGGTAATGAAAGTTGTTTATTGGCTAAATGTTTCAAGGACAGTTCGTCCTCTTCATCAGGGACATGATGTCCACACAGTACATTCCCTCCCACACACAGTAAGATGCCCCAGTACATTCACCAATACACAGTATGATGTCCTCACTGTACATTCTCCCATACACAGTAGGATGACCTCAGTACAATTTCACATACACACACACTATGATAGCCCCACAGTTCATTTCCTTCACACACAGTATGATGCACCAATACATTCTCCCATACACACACACACAGTAGGATTCCCACACAGTACATTCTGCCATATACAGTAGGATGCCCTTCGTACAATTTCCCATACACACACACTGTATGATAGCCCCACAGTTCACCCCCCCCACAGTATGATGCACCAGTACACTCTCCCATACACTCACCGTAGCATTCCCACACAGTACATTCTCCCACCCACAGTACATTCTCCCATACACAGCATGGTTCCCCTATAGTACATTATCCTGTACACACACTAGGATTCTCCCACAGTACATTCCTCCCACACACAGTAGGATGCCCCCACAGTACTTTCTTCACATTCACAGTAGGATGCCCCCACATTACATTCCCCCCCACACACTGTATGATGCCTCCACTGTTATTACCCCACAGCTCTCCTAACACTCATACAACCATCCCTATTGCCTTTGATTCCTGTTTTCCTTTTAGACAGTCTATGCTGCCACTCATGTGACCTGAAGTTTGTTGCAAGTCCTTCAGTCTATACTCAGATTGAAAGGTAGGGATCTGCTGCTTCACTGCTTTCCTGTCTGTCTTTCCTCCAGAAATTGCTCCCCATTTGCCTATTTCTGGAATTGCAGCTCAGCTGTATTGAAATAAATAGGACTGTAGTACCTTACCTGGCCTGTAGACAAGTTTGGTGCTGTTATGGTAAGAAAGCAACATGATTTTTTTTTTAAATTCTAGGCAGTGCTTGTATATGAAAGGTTTACTTAGAGATGTCCTTCTGTGGTTTATAAGGACGGTCTATTCATTTGGGCTCCATGGGGTCCACCTACTCTCTTACCACCTCCACTATCCTGATGTTATTGGGTTTTTAGACAAATGGGAGTAGGAGTTGACTGGTTAGACCCAAAAGGTGTGAAATCCTGTATTCTAATCAATTCAGAATGGTCATTTTTAGTTTCACCTATTTATTATACAGCCTCCTATAGAAAACCAACCTGCTGCCATTTTCCAGTCTCCTTGGGACAAGGCAATGGCTTATTGTAGCGTCCTAGTTCTATGCAAATAGGGAAAGATCCACAGATCAGTGCGATCAGAGGACCATTTACAAGATGACCTAAAGATCAAGCAGATAATTGCAGAAGGTTTCTATCAAAGACTAAAATTAATTCACAGAAACTGAAACCATGAAATCCAGGAGGTTTTATTGCACTGCACACAGAAGGTTCTGGGGTCTCAGCTGATGTTATAGATGCCCTGTCCGTGGAGACCCTGACGAGCTACGGCATCAGACCGGTGGGCACTGAACGCTCTCTGTCGTGCCTTCTCACTGGGAAAGGTGTCTAGATGAGGAGCAACCTGGGACAAAAAGCAAAGGGAAAAAATCAGCAACCCAAAGTAATTCTGTGTTGTACAGAAGTGATGGAGTGTATGTGTATGTATTACATACAGTGGCATGTAAATGTTTGGGCACCCCTGGATACAATTATTATTATTGTGAACAGTTAAGCAAGTTGAAGATTAAATGATCTCTAAAAGGGCTAAAGTTAAAGGGAACCTGTCACCACTTTTGTCACAGCAGCTTAAACTATCCCCTTATTTAGCATCTACGCTGCTTTACCAAAATATATGACCCCCTGACTCCCCCTATATAGCTCCAAAAAATCTTAAAATTTCTCCCGCGCTGTATTCTAAACGGGTCCCTCTGGTACGATGGGCGTGGCTTCAGATTCTCCACCTTCCCTCCGGCTGCTGCTCGCCGTTCTTGACGTCTCCTGGGTCATCCTCATCGCCGTGAGAGATCTTGCGCCTGCGCAGTATGCTTTGCCCAGTTTGCAGGCGCGAGACGTGATTTGTTTGCGCAGGCGCGAGATATCTCACAGAGATGAGGATGATGCGGGCTCCACAAGATCGGGATCAAATATTGTTTGGCAGGACTTATTTATATTTCTAAACAGAACACATAAATGTAATACTATTAATATCAGAACCTAAGCTAGCTAAGTTATATGATGTTCAATCAATGGGTGTGCTCAATACTAATACTCAAACCCTCTGGATGCAAAGTAGCCAACTCATATATCCAGACAGATTCTCTGTTATTCAGACTCTTTTTTTACTTTGTGTTTTAGGCCAAAAAAAAATATGGTCACTTTTTACATTTTAAAAATTACAAAAAGGAAAATGGGCCGATGCAAAACTTTGGGCACTCTTGGATATTTGCATGCTCAGATAACTTTGACCAAGCTTTCAGACCTTAAGTAGCCTGTTAGGGTTATAGCTTGTTCACCCTCATCATTAGGAAAGGCCAGGTGATGCAAATTTCCCAGCTTTATAGAAACCCAGCCTCCTCTAACCTTGTGCCAAAAAACAGCAGCCATGGGTTCTTCTAAGCAGCAGCCTAGCACTGAAAATTAAAATGGTGGAGGCCCACAAAGCAGGAGAAGGCTATAAGAAGATAGCAAAGCGTTATCAAGTTGCCCTTTCCTCAGTTCAAAATGTAATTAAGAAATAACAGTTAACAGGAACATTGGAGGTCAAAATAAGATCTGGAAGACCAAGCAAAATTTCAGTGATAGCTGCTCGTAGGATTGCTAGAGAGGCAAATCAGAACCCCCACTTGACTGCAAAAGACTTTCAGAAACATTTAGCCGACTCTGGAGTTGTGGTACATTGTTCTACTGTTCAGAGACACCTGCACAAATATGACCTTCATGGTAGAGTCATCAGAAGAAAACCTCTCCTGTGTCCTCGACATAAAATTCAATGTCAGAAGTATGCAAAAGAACATCTAAACAAGCCTGATGCATTTTGGAAACAAGTCCTGTGGACCGCTGAGGTTAAAATAGAACTCTGGTCACAATGATCAAAGATATGTGTGGAGAAAAAAGGGCACAGAATTTCAGGAAAAGAACATCTCGCCAAGCATTAAGCATTCAACAAATTCTAGATGCAAAGATAACGCCATCTGTAAAAAAGTTGAAGTTGAAAAGAGAATGGCTTCTACAAATGGATAATGATCCTAAACATACGTCAAAATCCACAATAGACAACCTCAAAAGGCGCAAGCTGAAGGTTTTACAATGGCCCTCATAGTCCCTTCATCATTGAAAATCTGTGGCTAGACCTTAAAATAGCAGTGCATGCAAGACGACCCAGGAATATCACAGAACTGGAAGAATTTTCCAAGGAAGAAATGATGAAAATCCCTCAACAAGAATTGAAAGACTCTTGTCTGGCTATAAAAAGCGTTTACAAGCTGTGATACCTTTTAAAGGTGATGCTACTAGGTACTAACCATGCAGGATGCCCAAACTTTTGCATCGGCCCACTTTTCTTTTTGTAATTTTTAATATGTAAAAGATGAAAATACTGTATTTTTTGGCCTATAAGAAGCACCGGACCATAAGATGCACCTAGGTTTTAGAGGAGGAAAATAGAAAAAAAAATTAAGCAAAAAATGTGGTCATGATGCTCTGTTAATGGGGAGGAGGTCTGCTGCTGACACTGTTATAGGGGTAATGTCCCCCAATTCTGTTAATATTCCCCATCCTGGTATATATGGCCCCCTCCTCCCTGTTATACGTGGCCCTCATCCCCATCCTGGTATGTATGGCACCCTCATCCCTCTTCCTGGTATGTATGGCACCTTCATTCCTCTTCCTGGTATTTATGGCACTCTTCATCTCTGTATGTATGGCCCCCCTAATCCTGGTATATATGGCCCCCTTCATCCCTGTATGTATGGCCCCCCTCATGCCTCATCCCTGTATGTATGGCCCCCTCATCCTGGTATGCTTGGCACCCCCTGATCCCCATCACGCTGCACAGAAAAAAAACAATCATACTCACCTCCTCTCTCCTCCAGCGCTGTGTTCTGCTCTGAGCCGGAATAGTCATTGCTCCCCATGCCGGGACTGCGTGCGTGGGGAGCAGTGACCATTCATTCTCCCTAACTGCACACTCAGCTGTCAGCGTGCCGGCTATTAAAGGCCATGAATATTCACCACACCCATGGGCGTGGGGAGCAGTGAATATTAATTTTCTTTAGTAGCAGGCACGGTGTAGGCTGCAGCATGTGGCTGCTGCCTCCTGTGCCCCCCTACTCAGCTGCTGTCACTTCCCCCACATCTCCCACCACCCACAGCCACAATATTTATGTACATCGGACTATAAGATGCACCCTCCACTTTCCTGCAAAATTTTGGAGGAAAAAAGCGCGTCTTATAGTCCGAAAAATACGGTATACTTTTGTTTCTTTTTGCCTAAGATACAAAGAAAATGTGTTAACAGTAATTTTTACCTGGGATGCCCAAACTTTTACATGTCACTATATACAAACAAACACAACGAACAAGGACTCCTGGAAGTGATGATCCGGCCTCACAGATCCCTGATCTCACATCATCCAGTCTGGCTAGGATCACATGAAGACACAGAAGGATCTGCACAAGTCTCATACATAGAAGACTTGGGGTCACTTCTCCAAGATGTTTGGAACAACCTCCAGCCGAGAGGACAGGAAACGCGGACCTGTGCAGTGTATATATAGAGAATAATAGATAAAGATACTGAGCAGGGGCGTACATAGAAGTCACAGGGCCCCATAGCAGAAGTTCTAATTGCGCCCCCCCACACACCTCAAAAAAACAAAGATTAAATAATTGTCGGGGTCGCAAAAGAGCATATCTCACAACTTTCCATCCTTTACATAGTAATTTTCCTCCTGCTGAAGTCCTAGATTCCTCTTCCATTGCCCCCATAAAAAGTATGATGCCAACAAAAGTGCCCCCAAACACAGTATGATACCCCCATGGTGGATTCCTCCACATGCACAGTATAATGACCCTACTGTATTCACACCTCAACTTCCAAGGCAAAGTATGGTGACCCCAACACAACACGATCCCCCAAATGTGACTCCCACACAGCCCTCCATGCACTATAATGGGCCTACATACAGTATAATGGCCTGCACTAGCCCTCCAAACAGTATAAAGGCCCCACACAGCCCTCCATGCTCTATTATGGGCCTACACACAGTATAATGGCCCACACACAAAAGAATGGACCCACACAAACCTTCACACTGTATAATTGCTTGCACACAGTATAATGGCCCCACTTAACCCTCCAAATATTATCAGGGCCCCACATAGCCTTCCATATAGTATAATGCACCTCTCATGGTCCTCCATATAGTATAATGCACCTCTCATGGTCCTCCATATAGTATAATGCACTCCCCATGGTCCTCCATGCAATAAAATGTGCCCCCCATGGTCCTCCATGCAATAAAATGCACCCCCATGGTTCTCCATGCAATAAAATGCACCCCCATGGTTCTCCACACAATAAAATGCATCCCCATGGTCCTCCACGCAATAAAATGCACCCCCATGGTTCTCTATACAATATAATGCACCCCATGGTATAATGCGGCCCCCATAGGGCATAGTCCGGCCACCATAGGGCATAGTGCAGCCACCATAGGGCATAGTGCAGCCACCATAGGGCATAGTGCAGCCACCATAGGGCATAGTGCAGCCACAGTCCTCCAGTAATATGGGCACCAAATTTAAATAGATACTTACCGCTCCTTGTTCCCCCGCTGCTTCGGTCTCCACAGCTCCACTGCCTGACCCAGTGCGCGCTGCTGCGTCAGACGCAGAGGAGGAATGATGGGAGTGTCACACGCTGCTCCCTCCTCAGTCATTGCTTTCAACAGTATCGGCATCTGCCGATACAGTTGAATGCGGGTTGGGGGGGAGGGCAGTGCTGGCTGTACAGGGGGGAAGGGGATGCGGGCGGGGCCCGATGCGGGCTCTGGTCTTCCCTGGCTCACGGGTCCCATAGCAGTGGTGTGGCCTGCCGCCATTGGCGATACACCACTGATACTGAGAATACGGGTGCAGTCAGACAGCTGTATAACACGGACGACTATCGCATCGCAATGTTCGGACTGGCCAGCGGCTCTCCTGACCAGAGTGTGACTGCATATATTTCTATGCAGCTGTCATGCTCGGGCCAGGAGAGCCGACGGCTAGTCCGAGCATTGCCATGAGATAGTCGTCCGTGTTATACGGCTGTCTGACTGAGCCCTTACACCTTGTATACAGTATAGGAGAAGTGGTACTGTGCAGTATATATATACAGAATAATACAGGTACTGAGAACTACACCTGTGCAGTGTAATATATTATATATATATATATATATATATATATATATATATATATATATATGCATCTCTGATCAGTCTTCTCCTTGTTCGAGATGAAAGTTTAGAGGGACGGCCGGGTCTTGGTAGATTTGCAGTGGTCTGATACTCCTTCCATTTCAATATGATCGCTTGCACAGTGCTCCTTGAGATGTTTAAAACTTGGGAAATCTTTTTGTATCCAAATCCGGCTTTAAACTTCGCCCCAACAGTATCTTGGACCTGCCTGGTGTGTTCCTTGGTCTTCATGATGCTCTCTGCACTTGAAACAGAACCCTGAGACTATCACAGAGCAGGTGCATTTATAGGAGACTTGATTACACACAGGTGGATTCTATTTATCATTACCAGTCATTTAGGACAACATTGGATCCTTCAGAGATCCTCACTGAACTTCTGCACTGAAAGTAAAGGGGCCGAATAATATTGCACGCCCCACTTTTCAGTTTTTAATTTGTTAAAAAAGTTTAAAATATCCAATAAATTTCGTTCCACTTCACGATTGTATCCACTTTTTGTTGATTCTTCCCAAAAAAATTAGAATTTTATATCTTTATGTTTGAAGCCAGAAATGTGGCAAAAGGTAGAAAAGTTCAAGGGGGCCAAATACTTTCACAATGCACTATATATATACTGCTCAAAAAATAAAGGGAACACTTGGAGTTATATTCTGTTGTTTAAGTGTTCCCTTTATTTTTTGAGCAATATATATATATATCAAAAGAATGCAGCAGAACTCCATATGGCCAAGATACGTCTTAATGAAAATATTAGATCTAAACTGTTTTGCTCAGCAACAAGTACTTACACAAAATGAAGGTTTTTAGCGCATAAATTGGCCAACTCATGTGTGCCCATCAACTATATATATATATATATATATTTCTCAAAAAATAAAGGGAACACTTAAACAACAGAATATAACTCCAAGTAAGTCAAACTTCTGTGAAATCAAACTGTCCACTTAGGAAGCAACACTGATTGACAATCAATTTCACATGCTGTTGTGCAAATGGAATAGACAATAGATGGAAATTATTGGCAATTATCAAGACACCCTCAATAAAGGAGTGGTTCTGCAGGTGGGTACCACAGACCACATCTCGGTACCAATGCTTTCTGGCTGATGTTTTGGTCACTTTTGAATGTTGGTTGTGCTTTCACACTCGTAGTAGCATAAGACGGACTCTACAACCCACAGAAGTTGCTCAGGTAGTGCAGCTCATCCAGGATGGCACATCAATGCGAGCTGTGGCAAGGTGGTTTGCTGTGTCTGTCAGCGTAGTGTCCAGAGGCTGGAGGTGCTACCAGGAGACAGGCCAGTACACCAGGAGACGTGGAGGGGGCCGTAGGAAGGCAACAACCCAGCAGCAGGACCGCTACCTCCACCTTTGTGCAAGGAGAAACAGGAGGAGCACTGCCAGAGCCCTACAAAATGACCTCCAGCAGGCCACAAATGTGCATGTGTCTGCACAAACGGTTAGAAACCGACTCCATGAGGGTTTTATGAGGGCCCGATGTCCACAGATGGGGGTTGTGCTCACACTGTGCAGGACGCTTGGCATTTGCCACAGAACACCAGGATTGGCAAAGTCGCCACTGGCGCCCTGTGGTCTTCACAGATGAAAGCAGGTTCACACTGAGCACATGTGACAGACGTGACAGAGTCTGGAGACTCCGTGGAGAGCGATCTGCTGCCTGCAAAATCCTTCAGCATGACCGGTTTGGCAGTGGGTCAGTAATGGTGTGGGGTGGCATTTCTTTGGAGGGCCGCACAGCCCTCCATGTGCCCGCCAGAGGTAGCCTGACTGCCATTAGGTACCGAGATGAGATCCTCGGACCCCTTGTGAGACCATATGCTGGTGTGGTTGGCCCTGGGTTCCCCCTAATGCAGGACAATGCCAGACCTCATGTGGCTGGAGTGTGTCAGCAGTTCCTGCAAGATGAAGGCATTGAAGCTATGGACTGGCTGCACGTTCCCCAGACCTGAATCTAATTGAGCACATCTGGGACATCATGTCTCGCTCCATCCATCAACATCACGTTGCACCACAGACTGTCCAGGAGTTGGCGGATGCTTTAGTCCAGGTCTGGGAGGAGATCCCACAGGAGACCATCCGCAACCTCATCAGGAGCATGCCCAGGCATTGTAGGGAGGTCATACAGGCACGTGGAGGCCACACACAATACTCAGCCTCATTGTGACTTGTTTTAAGGACATTACATCAAAGTTGGATCAGCCTGTAGTGTGTTTTTCCACTTTAATTTTGGGGGTGACTCCAAATCCAGGCCTCCGTTGGTTAATAAATTTGATTTCCATTGATGATGTTTGTGTGATTTTGTTGTCAGCACATTCAACTTTGTACAGAACAAAGTATTCAATGAGAATATTTCATTCATTCAGATCTAGGATGGGTTATTTCAGTGTTCCCTTTATTTTTTTGAGCAGTGTATATATATGTGTGTGTCTGTCTATCTATCTACAGTATATCAATATATACATACATGCGCAGAATAATACAGATACTGAGAATTACACTCAGTATACGGGGCAGGAGAAGTGCAGTGTGTATATGTACATACATCCATACACACAGAAGAGACACTGACCTTCCTATAGGATGCAGGTGACTGTGTAACTAGCGGCAGTGCGGAGCTCCCTTTGCAGGGTACACCCACCCACCCCGGACCATCCTGACACCCAGCGCCCCCCTACCCCTCGAAGCTCACACATTTAGATGCAAATGACTTGGTGAAGCCGTCACTGTGATGCTTGACAGTGAGTAATGAGAATTACTAAATGTTTTATGAGGTCAACATCCAGCAGCTGTCAAACAAGAAAGAACTTAGCAAAGGCAGGAAAACTTCCATCACCTCATTAAAGCCGACAGGTTCGGACCGCGCACATTCGCCATCAATACGCGGCCGTTTTGTGTCAGTAATTTGCGGTGAAGAAGAAGGAGGGAGAGAAAAAAATCTGAAAAAAAAAAATAAAGTGCGGAGACGCCGGGGCCTTGGGGGGAGCTGGGGAATAGGATATGCACTAGGAGCAGTTCTGCTCCTAATTGGAAGCAATGGGCATTATCAGCGGCGGATTCTCCCGGCTCCCTGACAGCTCGCGCTGCTGGAATGATCGCCCACTTGTCAGTGTAAAAGGACCATTAAAAACAAACAATTTTGATTTAATTGGAGGCGTGCGCTGGGGGCTCGGGTGAGGAGTCTCATCATCCTCCTCTGCTTCCTGCTTCTTGTGCCTTGATGGGTTCAGAAGTATCTGGAGGAAGACGGGAGAGGGAGGAATGTGTCAGCGGCTGCGGTGACAAGTCTGCCATCCGCGGGCGTCTATACTGGGCTCTGCTTTATCATCTTTGCGCAGCGGCAGCTTCTGCGCCGATCACATTTATATCAGTCTCGTCACTTCTAGTTTGAGATCTGCTTGTTAATCTGTTCATCCGGAACCTCCTGTTTCAGGAAGACTAAGATATAGTCCCTCCTACTTCTCAGTTGTATGGACATGATGTGCCACAAAGGGTTAAAGGGTGTAGCGCCGGCGTCCCTGCCCTCTGCTAGGCAGGGACGCTGTTCCCCTCACCTCTCTGCTCCGTGCCCGGCGTCCTCCTCCCGCTCTGCTGGCAGCGCGCGCTCCTTCCCGGCCACTGTGCTTAGGGCGCGCGCGCGCGCTCTCCCTCCCTCTTAAAGGGGCCGCGCGCGCCGTCCTAAGGAGTCCCCGGCCAATGGCCGGAGGACTTCACCATATATAAGGCACCTCCTCCAAAATGGAGGTGCCCGAGCAATGTTGTTGCACTGTTCACTACTCTGCTTCAGCCCTCAGGTCCCGTTGCCAGTTACCTGCCAGATACCTGCCAGATTCCTGCCAGCTTGCTGTCTTATTCCTTCCTGATTATCTGCTACCTGCCTGCTAGTCTGAGGTCCGACAGTCTGCCTTACTACTCCTGTCAGTCTGTCTAAGGACCAGCCTGTCCGCTCACCTGGGAGCGCACTCCAGCCACCTGCCTGCTTGCCTGAGGTCCGACGGTCTGCCTTCCAACTCCTGTCAGTCTGTCTATGGACCAGCTTGCCTGCTCACCTGGGAGCACACATCTGCTACCTGCTTGCTAGCCTACCTGGAGGCTCTGCCGTCACGTGCTGTGACCACCCGCCTGTCCAGAGACTTCTGCCCGCTCACCTGGGAGCGCTCTTCTGCCGCCTGTCTGTTGGTCTTCCTGGAGGCTCCGCCGTCACATGCTGTGACCACCCGTTCATCCAGAGACTCTCGCCTGCTCACCTGGGAGCTCACGTCTATCATCAGCCGCCACAGGTCGTACCAACCCTTTACTCAGAGACTGCCCCGGTCACTTGCCGTGACCATCTGCCCGTTCATTCAGAGACTGCCCCGGTCACTTGCCGTGACCATCTGCCCGTTCTTCCAGAGACTGCCCCGGTCACTTGCCGTGACCTCCAGCCCGTTCACTCAGAGACTGTCCCGGTCACCTGCTGTGACTTCCTGCCAGTCTTCCCTGGTCGCCACCCGCTCCCTTACAAGGACCGCCCCCTTGTATAGTAGCTCAGGGGTTCCGCCTCCCAGACCCGTTACAGTTTGCTCGGGCCATGGAACCCGGTGGCACCCAAGCTCCCTCGCTCTCGGACCTGTGTCATGAACTGTCCCGTCAAAGGTCCCAACAGGAGTCCATCCTGGGTCACCTGCGGAATGTCAATACTCGCCTGGACACTCTGACTGCTCCACCAGCAACCTCCGCCAGTGCCATGTCTCGCAATCCGGCAGCTCCGCTGCCCACTAATACCATGGTATCCTACCCCGGACCCCGGCTTTCTGCACCTCCTCGCTTCGGAGGCGACTCCGCCCAGGCTCGGGGCTTCATAAATCAGTGCACCCTGCACTTTGAACTATTGTCCCACCAGTTTAACTCCGACCAAGCCAAAATTGCATTTATCATGTCCCATCTCACCGGGGAGGCCCTGGCCTGGCTAAATCCTCTATGGGAGAGAGGAGACCCCCTGGTGTCCAACCTGCCTGCTTTTCTCACGGCTTTCCGGAAAGTCTTCGACGAACCCGGACGGAAGACCTCATCCGCATCATCACTGCTACGCCTCCGTCAGGGAAGTCTCACCGTGGGCCAATATGCCATACGGTTCCGTACCCTTGCCTCGGAGCTGGCCTGGGATAACGACGCTCTGGTATCCGTCTTCTGGGAGGGTCTGTCCGGCCGTATTAAAGATGTGTTAGAACCTTGCTGTTAGGTTTTTTTTCCTTTGCTGGTCACATGACCTTGTTGGCCTATTTAATCCTGCTCCGCCCTTCTGGCTTTGCTGGACTTCATTGTATATCTACTTTCTAGCTAGCCTGTGCTCTGTATCTAACTCTGTTAGTTTGCTTGGTCTACGGACCTCTATGTTCTATCTATTTTGTTTGTTCGTCTGTCTGCTACTTTTTCTGTTAGGAGGTGTCCCATATTCCTCCCAGTCCTTAGTACTTGTAGGGATTCCCTCCCCAAATCTATAGGTCTCCATACAGACTAGATTAGGACTTTAGCAGGTCTGATCGCAGGATCAGGTTCCCTGTTACATCGTAGGGATTCAGCTGAGTCTTATAGTAGGGACAGATCTCCTCTCTTTCCTTAGCTTTGGTAGCAGAACATAACAGTAAGTCCAGCCTGTAAATTCTCTAAGGAAAGATTTTTTTTGTTCCATCATGGTGTCGGTTCAGGATTTGGCTAAACACCTGCAGGGACTCTCTCTGGAAGTGGCCGAGCTCCGTCAGCACGTGAGTAACTGTCCTGGAGCATATTTCTTGGAGCCTAAGGTATGTTTGCCGGATTTATTTTTTGGTGAACATCGAGAATTTTTTTCATTTAAAAATGCTTGCTTATTGTATTTTCGTTTGAGACCCAAGTCCTCTGGGGATGAATCCCAGCGCGTAGGGTTCATAATGTCACTTTTGCGCAAAGAGCCTCAGGAGTGGGCCTTTTCTTTGCAACCTAGTGATACATGCTTCAGATCAGTGGATAGTTTTTTTTCTGCTTTAGGACTATTATATGATGATCCTGACCGTGTGGCATCAGCTGAGACTGAGTTGAGACGTTTAAAACAAGGATCAGGTAATATGGAAAAATATTGTACACATTTTCGTCGTTGGTCCACTCAAACAGGGTGGAACGATTCTGCTCTGAAAAGTCTATTTCTTGCTGGGCTCAGTGAAGAGGTTAAAGACCTGCTAATTGCTTATCCTACACCTGAGGATTTGCAACAGGCTATGCAATTAGCTATACGGGTGGATAGAAGACTGCGTGCTAGGGTTAATGAGAGCAAATCCTCTGCTATGTCAGTTTCTGGTTATGATAATGTGTGTACTAACAGTGGTGAACCGATGGAGATTGGATCGGTGGCACCTCGCTCTCAAGAAAAACACCGTCGTTTTTCAGAAGGCTTGTGTTTCTATTGCGGGAAATCTGGTCATTTGATTAAAGGCTGTGAGCTTCGTATGAAGAAAGAAAAAAAAATGGTCAGTCACGCCCGTATTGCCTGTTTAAATTCCAAGGGTATATTTTTAGCTGCTTCCACGATTGCTCAGGAAAAATTAATGGAATTTCGGGTGTTTGTTGATTGCGGGTCTACACTGAATGTTATTGATGGGGGATTCGTGGAAAAACTCAATTTAAAACCTGAACCTTTATCATCCCCCATTGCTGTGGTTTCTGTGGATGGCTCCCCTTTGAAGAATATTACTCTCAAGGTCAGTGAATTTCCTCTCACTATTAATGGTGTTCATCATGAGAAATTGGATTTGGTAGTGTTGAATAACTTGCCTTCTCCAGTAATATTGGGTTTGCCCTGGTTAAAATTTCACAATCCTGTACTGGATTGGTCTACCAGTGAAATTAAATCCTGGAGCCATAAATGTTATGACAAGTGTTGTAACGGGCGTATTGCAGCTTTGGATAGGGGAGAATTGCCTGTTCCTATTCAGGATTTTTGGAGAGTTTTTTCTGAGAAAGAATCGCAGGTTTTGCCTCCCCATAGAGACTATGATTGTTCTATTGAATTTGTCCCTGGAGCGATTCTTCCTAAAAGTCGTTTATTTAACCTTACTATTCCTGAGAGGAAGGCTTTGGAGGAATACATACAGACAAGTTTGGCCGCCGGTCACATTAGGCCCTCTAAGTCTCCTGTGGCGGTTGGATTTTTTTTTGTAAAAAAAAAGGACGGCGGTTTACGTCCTTGTCTGGATTTTCGTGAGATTAACAAAATTACGGTACGCAATCCTTACCCACTGCCATTGATTCCTGATCTGTTTAACCAGTTATTGGGGGCCAAGTGGTTCTCTAAAATTGACCTTAAGGGGGCATACAATCTGTTGCGCATGAAGGAGGGTGATGAATGGAAGACTGCTTTTAACACTCCTGTGGGTCATTTTGAGAATCTGGTTATGCCTTTTGGTCTTACTAATGCTCCTGCATTTTTTCAGAATCTGATTAATGACATCCTTAGACCTTTGATCGGTAAAAATGTGGTTGTGTATTTGGATGACATTTTGATTTATTCGCCAGATCTGGAGTCTCATTGGCGGAGCGTGCGTGAGGTATTACAGTTATTAATGAACAATTCGCTTTTTGCTAAGCTGGAGAAATGTGAGTTCGCTGTACAGAGAATTAGTTTTTTGGGCTACATTATCTCCAGCAAAGGTTTTGAGATGGATCCGGTTAAGGTTCAGGCTGTGCAGGAATGGCCTAGGCCTATTGGTTTGAAATCGATACAGAGGTTTTTGGGTTTCGCCAATTACTATAGAAAATTCATAAAAAATTTTTCTAGTATTGTCAAACCTCTGACTGATCTCACCAGGAAAGGTGCTGATGCGGTTCAGTGGTCTTCTGAGGCCATTGAAGCTTTTGTGTATCTCAAGGAGAGGTTCACCTCTGCTCCCATCCTTATGCAGCCTGATGTTACTAGGCCGTTTTTGGTTGAGGTTGATGCTTCCTCTGTGGGGGTTGGCGCAGTATTGTCTCAGGATAACGGGGATGGATTACATCCCTGTGCATTTTTTTCAAAAAAATTTTCGGAGACTGAATTGAATTACGATATTGGTAATCGGGAATTATTGGCTATTAAACTCGCATTTGAACACTGGCGCCACTTCTTGGAAGGTGCGGAATTTCCCGTTCAGGTTCTTACGGATCATAAAAATCTGATATATCTTGACGCTGCCAAGCGCCTGAATGCCCGTCAGGCTAGGTGGGCACTGTTTTTCTCGCGGTTTAATTTCTCCGTTACTTACATCCCTGGTACTAAGAATGTTAAGGCGGATGCCTTGTCTCGCAGTTTTTCTCCCATAGTCGGTGCTGAGAAAGAGGAAAACATTTTACAAGAAGGTGTTGTGATAGCTGCTTTAGACTCCGTTTTGGAAGATGAGATTCTTAAAGCTCAGGAGAATGCCCCATCTAACACTCCTCATGGGAGGTTGTTTGTGCCTGGGACCTTTAGGAGAGATTTGTTTGTTGAGTGTCACGAATCTCGGTTGGCAGGTCATCCCGGAATCTCTGAGACCAAGAGACTGGTGGGTCGCAGTTTTTGGTGGCCTGGATGGCAGAAGGAAGTCATTAAGTGGGTGCGCCAATGTACTATATGTGCTAGATCTAAGTCCTCACATACTCCTGCTGCGGGGTTGCTTTGTCCTTTGGAGGTCCCCAGTGCTCCTTGGACACATTTGGCTATGGACTTTATAACTGACCTTCCCCCCTCTGAGGGTTTTACTGTCATCTGGGTGGTCGTGGACCGTTTTAGCAAGATGTGTCACTTGGTTCCCTTCGTCAAACTGCCCTGCGCTAAAACTCTCGCTAAGGCCTTTGTCAAGGAAATTGTCAGACTTCATGGCGTTCCTACTGACATTGTTTCTGATAGGGGTCCTCAGTTCGTGGCTCGTTTTTGGCGTGCCTTTTGTGACAGGTTGGGAATTCATTTGTCGTTTTCGTCCGGATATCATCCTGAATCTAATGGCCAGACAGAAAGGAAAAACCAGGATGTTGAGCAGTTCTTGCGTTGTTTTGTGGCAGACAATCAAGAGGGGTGGTCTGAGTTTCTGCCACTTGCCGAATTTGCTCTGAACAATCATACATCTTCTTCTGCTGGTTGTTCGCCTTTTTTTTGTTGTTCTGGGAGACATCCGTCGTTTGGGTCGTTCTCCAAATTGGGATCTGCCGTGCCTGAGGAGGAGAATTTTTCCGGTGATTTGGAAAGAGTTTGGACGGATGTGCGTGGTAATCTTCAGGAGGCCAACAGAAAATCTAAAGACTACTTTGATAGGAAACGACAGGAGGTTTTGTTCGCTGTTGGTGACATGGTTTGGTTGTCCTCTAGGAATCTGCGGTTGAGGATTCCTTCTAAGAAATTGGGTCCCAAGTTTGTAGGGCCCTTTAAGGTGCTTCAGGTTGTCAACCAATCTGCTGTTAGGTTGGAGGTTCCTACCTCCTGGAGAATTAATCCGGTCTTTCATGTCTCTCTGTTAAAAAAAGCTGTTGTGTCGGATGGTGACGCCTCTGCCTCTGTTCCTCCGGTGGTGGAGGACGGGGAATATGAAATTTCTCGCATCCTTGACTCTAGACGGTATAGAGGTAGTTTGCAGTATCTTGTGGCCTGGAAAGGTTTCGGACCCGAGGATAACTCTTGGGTGAGGTCAGATGATGTTTCCGCGTCCAGACTTATCAGAGCGTTTCACAGGAGATTTCCTGATAAGCCTGGTCCTAGGGGATCCGGAGGATCCTCTTAGAAGGGGGGGTACTGTTAGAACCTTGCTGTTAGGTTTTTTTTCCTTTGCTGGTCACATGACCTTGTTGGCCTATTTAATCCTGCTCCGCCCTTCTGGCTTTGCTGGACTTCATTGTATATCTACTTTCTAGCTAGCCTGTGCTCTGTATCTAACTCTGTTAGTTTGCTTGGTCTACGGACCTCTATGTTCTATCTATTTTGTTTGTTCGTCTGTCTGCTACTTTTTCTGTTAGGAGGTGTCCCATATTCCTCCCAGTCCTTAGTACTTGTAGGGATTCCCTCCCCAAATCTATAGGTCTCCGTACAGACTAGATTAGGACTTTAGCAGGTCTGATCGCAGGATCAGGTTCCCTGTTACATCGTAGGGATTCAGCTGAGTCTTATAGTAGGGACAGATCTCCTCTCTTTCCTTAGCTTTGGTAGCAGAACATAACAAGATGAACTTGCCGGTCGGGACATCCCTACCACTCTCGATGACCTAATAACTCTTGCCACCCGGATTGACCTACGGTTCCAGGAGCGTGCCAAAGAGGTCACCCGTGAGAGGAGGTTACCACGTCTAGCTCCTACTTTTCAGAAACCCGTCACTCCCTCCGTCTCTACCCAGGTACACTCTCCTGAGCCTATGCAGGTCGACCAGACCAAGATGGTCAAAACTCGTCAGGACTTACGCCGTGCCGAGGGGAGCTGCTTCTACTGTGGCAGTAAGGAGCACCGGATCCGTACCTGCCCGGAGAGGTCGGGAAACGCCTGTGTCTAGGTTCACTCAGAGAGGTCGACCTAGACAAGAATAAATCCTCTCCATCTCTGCTGTTGTCAGTCTCAATCGTCTGCGGGAAGAACCGTTATTTCGAACTAGCCCAACTTGACTCTGGAGCAGCCGGGAATCTTATTTCACAGTCCCTGGTAGAGAAATACCGCATCCCCACCAAACCTCTGGCTGTACCCTTGTCTGTTGCTGCCGTGGATGGGGGTCTCTTACCACGCCCCATCCAACTCATCACCGAATCCATTACTCTGCAGGCGGGAATGCTGCATTCTGAGAGTATCTCCTTTCATGTTCTGCCTGGACTCTCCCACGCCCTCTTGCTAGGCCTACCTTGGCTCCAGAGACATGCACCCGTGCTTGACTGGCAGACCGGAGAAGTCCTTCGCTGGGGACAGGACTGCCATAAGACCTGTCTGGTTCCCGTCCATCCCGTCCGTCCTTCTCCTACCCCAGCTAATCTACCTGGACTTCCGATTCCTTATTGGTCTTATGCTGATGTCTTTAATGAAAAGGAAGCAGAGACACTACCCCCTCATAGACCATACGACTGCCCTATCGACCTGTTACCTGGTACTACTCCTCCCCGTGGGCGTATTTATCCATTATCCGCTGCTGAGACCCGGTCGATGTCCGAATATATTGAGGAGAATCTGGCCAGGGGATTCATCCGGAAATCTACCTCCCCGGCGGGAGCAGGCTTCTTTTTCGTCAAAAAGAAGGACGGCTCTCTCCGTCCCTGTATAGACTATAGAGGCCTTAACCAGATCACGGTGAAGAATAAGTACCCCCTTCCGCTTATTCCGGAGTTATTTGATCGTCTGAGGGGGGCTAGAATCTTCACCAAACTGGACCTCCGTGGGGCGTACAACCTGGTCCGTATCTGTCAGGGGGATGAATGGAAGACGGCATTCAACACCCGGGACGGCCACTATGAATATCTGGTAATGCCCTTTGGTCTCTGTAACGCTCCTGCCGTCTTTCAAGAGTTGGTCAATGACATCTTCCGGGACCTTCTCTACTCCTGCGTAGTGGTGTACCTGGACGACATCTTGGTCTTCTCTCCGGATCTCCAGACTCACCGGAGGGACGTTCGTCAGGTCCTGCTCAGGCTCAGGCAGAATCACCTCTTCGCTAAATACGAGAAGTGCCTCTTTGAGCAGACCTCGCTTCCGTTTTTGGGCTACATTATTTCTCAGACCGGCCTACGAATGGATCCAGAGAAACTGTCTGCCATCGAGAAATGGCCTCGACCGGAGGGGTTGAAGGCCATTCAGCGATTCCTGGGCTTCGCTAACTACTACCGCCTCTTCATACCACACTTCTCTTCCCGGACTGCCCCAATTTCCGCGCTCACCCGTAAGGGTACTAATACCAAAGAGTGGCCGCCCGAAGCAGAGGAGGCCTTTCTTTCCCTAAAACAGGCCTTCTCTTCCGCCCCGGTGCTGCATCGCCCGGACGGCAACAAGCAGTTCTTCCTGGAAGTTGACGCCTCCTCCTCTGGAGCCGGAGCGGTACTTACTCAAAAATCATCTTCCGGGAGAATGGTAACTTGTGGCTTCTTCTCCAAACTCTTCTCCTCTTCTGAGCGCAACTATTCCATAGGAGACCGAGAGTTATTGGCCATCAAGCTGGCGTTGGAGGAGTGGTGTTACCTACTCGAGGGGGCTCTTCACCCGGTAATAATTTACACTGACCACAAGAACTTGGCTTACCTCCAGCATGCCCAGAGACTTAACCCGCGCCAAGCCCGGTGGTCCTTGTTTTTTGCTCGCTTTGATTTTGTTCTTCATTTTCGCCCGGCTGACAAAAACGTCAAAGCAGACGCCTTGTCCCGATCCTTTCTGGTGTCCGATCTCGAGGAAGAACCTAAACATATCATCGATCCCGCCAGAGTAATGCAGGTGGCTCCCGTGAGTCTAAATCGTCTCCCTCCCGGTAAGACGTTTGTTTCAGTACCTGATCGGAAGAAGATCCTACACTGGGGCCATTCGTCTAAACTAGCTGGCCACGCCGGTCAGAAAAAGACCCTCCAGCTTATTGCCCGGCACTACTGGTGGCCTACCCTGCACAAGGACGTAATAGACTTTGTTTCTGCCTGTGTGTCCTGCGCCCGCAACAAAGTCCCGAGACACCTGCCAGCCGGTCGCCTCCTTCCGCTTCCTGTGCCTGCTGCCCCCTGGCAGCATATTGCTATGGACTTCATAACTGATCTCCCCGTCTCTGCCGGTTGTACGGTCATTTGGGTGGTCGCTGATCGCTTTTCCAAGATGGCTCACTTTATTCCCCTGCCAGCCCTCCCGTCTGCACCCGGGCTGGCTAAAGACTTTATCCGCCACATCTTCCGTCTTCATGGCCTGCCCCTCCACATCGTGTCGGATCGTGGGGTACAGTTCACCTCACGTTTCTGGAGAGCCACTTGTAAACTGCTAGACGTCACCCTGGACTTCTCTTCCGCTTACCACCGACAGTCCAATGGTCAAGTGGAGCGGATCAATCAGAACCTGACCAGTTACCTCCGGCACTTGGTTAATGCCCATCATTCAGACTGGGTGGATCTCCTACCATGGGCCGAGTTCTCTTATAACAATCACGAGAGCGAATCCTCCTCCAAATCCCCGTTTTTTGTAGTCTTCGGTCAGCATCCTCGGATTCCTTTTCCTGTCTCCACCTCTGTGGACAACCCGGCTGCGGAATCTCTCGTTAGCAAATTTTCCTCCATTTGGGAGAGTACCCGATCCGCACTCCTTCAGTTGTCCGAACGGATGAAAAGACACGCTGACAAAAAACGCCTGGATCCTCCACAATTTCATCCTGGAGATAAAGTCTGGCTCTCATCTAAATATGTCCGACTCAAGATACCTTCTTACAAGTTAGGGCCTCGGTTCATCGGTCCTCTGGAGGTCATCAGTCAGATCAACCCGGTGGCCTATAAATTGAAACTCCCGGCCAACTTACGGATCCCTAACTCCTTCCATGTATCTCTCCTCAAACCTGTGGTACTTAACTCTTTTTCCAAGTCTACAGGTACGCCTCCTGCTCCGGTTTCTGCTGAGGACGAGTTTGAGGTAGAGAACATTCTTGCCACCAAAAGGGTAAGAGGAAAGACCTTTTTTCTAGTAGATTGGAAGGGGTTTGGTCCTGAGGAGAGAACGTGGGAGCCCCGGGAGAACATCCATGCCCCTCTTATCCTAGCTAAATTTCTGTCTGGCCTAAAAAAGGGGGGGCCTAAAGGGGGGGGTACTGTAGCGCCGGCGTCCCTGCCCTCTGCTAGGCAGGGACGCTGTTCCCCTCACCTCTCTGCTCCGTGCCCGGCGTCCTCCTCCCGCTCTGCTGGCAGCGCGCGCTCCTTCCCGGCCACTGTGCTTAGGGCGCGCGCGCTCTCCCTCCCTCTTAAAGGGGCCGCGCGCGCCGTCCTAAGGAGTCCCCGGCCAATGGCCGGAGGACTTCACCATATATAAGGCACCTCCTCCAAAATGGAGGTGCCCGAGCAATGTTGTTGCACTGTTCACTACTCTGCTTCAGCCCTCAGGTCCCGTTGCCAGTTACCTGCCAGATACCTGCCAGATTCCTGCCAGCTTGCTGTCTTATTCCTGCCTGATTATCTGCTACCTGCCTGCTAGTCTGAGGTCCGACGGTCTGCCTTACTACTCCTGTCAGTCTGTCTAAGGACCAGCCTGTCCGCTCACCTGGGAGCGCACTCCAGCCACCTGCCTGCTTGCCTGAGGTCCGACGGTCTGCCTTCCAACTCCTGTCAGTCTGTCTATGGACCAGCTTGCCTGCTCACCTGGGAGCACACATCTGCTACCTGCTTGCTAGCCTACCTGGAGGCTCCGCCGTCACGTGCTGTGACCACCTGCCTGTCCAGTGACTCCTGCCCGCTCACCTGGGAGCGCTCATCTGCTGCCTGTCTGCTAGCCTACCTGGAGGCTCTGCCGTCACGTGCTGTGACCACCCGCCTGTCCAGAGACTTCTGCCCGCTCACCTGGGAGCGCTCATCTGCCGCCTGTCTGTCGGTCTTCCTGGAGGCTCTGCCGTCACATGCTGTGACCACCCGTTCATTCAGAGACTC
Organism: Phyllobates terribilis; assembly: GCF_046119375.1. Taxonomy (NCBI): domain Eukaryota; kingdom Metazoa; phylum Chordata; class Amphibia; order Anura; family Dendrobatidae; genus Phyllobates; species Phyllobates terribilis. The sequence goes on from NW_027362767.1 coordinate 266,815,729, forward strand.
TCGCCTGCTCACCTGGGAGCTCAAGTCTACCATCAGCCGCCACAGGTCGTACCAACCCTTTACTCAGAGACTGCCCCGGTCACTTGCCGTGACCATCTGCCCGTTCATTCAGAGACTGCCCCGGTCACTTGCCGTGACCATCTGCCCGTTCTTCCAGAGACTGCCCCGGTCACTTGCCGTGACCTCCAGCCCGTTCACTCAGAGACTGTCCCGGTCACCTGCTGTGACTTCCTGCCCGTCTTCCCTGGTCGCCACCCGCTCCCTTACAAGGACCGCCCCCTTGTATAGTAGCTCAGGGGTTCCGCCTCCCAGACCCGTTACAAAGGGGTTTGTTATATTTCCAGAAATAGCGCTGCTCTTGTCTGTGGTTGTGGCTGGTATTGCCAGTGGGTAATTTCCATCTGCTCACGTGGGATAGGAGCGGGGTCCTGGAGGCAGGATGAGCGCCCACCCCGAGGATGTTTCTCCATCTCACAGCTGCTCGCTCCATTCACTTCTATGGCACTCCCATAGATGAGAGTGGTGCCTGTTCCACCTTGTGTGCGTGCATTTTAGTAGTCGTCTGCATTTCAGGAACCAGGAAGCACAGGATGAACGGATATATGGTGATCTATACACTTATTATCACTGCCTCTGTGGCAGCCGTCTATAAGGGCTCCTGTGAAGGACGACTCTACTGTATGTAAAGTCTCCACAGCAGGGAGGGTCTGGGGGGCAAGTGACCTGTGTACCTTGATCTTTAGAGGGCGCCACTGCAATACTTGGGGCCCAAACTTAGGCCACGGCCCCACTATCAGTATTTGGTCAGTATTCGGTCAGCTTTTTTTCTCAGGAGTGGGAGACAAAACCAGGAGTGGGTGATAAATGCAGAATTGGTGACTTGTTTCTATTCTACCTTTTCTCTGATTGTTCCTCACCTGGTTTTGGCTCCCACTCCTGAGAAAAAATACTGACTGAATACTGACCAAATACTGATAGTGGGGCCGTGGCCTTACAGAAAGACTGCTGCAGAGAGACAGTTCTGGTTGGCAAAGCTATTTAAGCCGTATTAATACTGGGCGCTATATCACTACTGTTACTGAGCATTATATGGCTATACTATTATTACTGAGTGCTACATTGTTGTACAAATGCTGAACGCTATATGGCAGTACAGTAATTAGGAGCTTAAGGCTGTATTAATATTGGCACTATATGGCTGTATTGGTAGTTGGTGCTATATAGTTGTGCAATTACTGAGCACTATATTGCTGTATTATTCTTGGGGACTACATGGAGGTATTGCTAGCTGGCGTTATGGCTGTATTAATATTGCATGCTAAATAGCTGTACTTTTATTATTAGGACCTACATGGCTTTATTATTAGCCACTATTTGGCTGTAATGTTATTGAGCGCTATATGGCCATGTTATTATTTGTAGCTATATGACTGGTATTATTTGGCACCTTATGGCTGTATTATTGTGTGGTATATGGCGGTGCTAAGATTACTGGATGATGTATGACTAATATTTAGTGGTATATGGCAAAACTCATTATTGAGAGATATATGGCTGTATTATTGGGTGGTATATAGCAGTACTAATATTGCTGGGCGGTGTGTGGCTGTAATACTGGGTGGTATATGGCAGTACTCATTACGTGAGAGCTATATGGCTTTATCATTGGGTGGTATATAGCGGTATTAATGTTGCTGGGCGGTATATGGCAGTACTGATACTACTGAGAGCTATATGGCTGTATTATTGGGTGGTATATGACGGTACTCATATTACTGAGAGCTACAGTGGGGAAAAAGTATTTGATACACTGCTGATTTTGCAGGTTTTCCCATCTACAAAGAATAGAGAGGTCTGTAATTTTTATCGTAGTTACACTTCACCTGTGAGAGACAGAATCTTAAAAAAAATTCCCCAAAAATCACTTTGTATGATTTTTACATCATTAATTTGCATTTTATTGCATTAAATAAGTATTTGATACAACAGAAAAGCAAAACTTAATATTTGGTCCAGAAACCTTTGTTTGCAGTTACAGAGGTCAGACGTTTCCTGTAGTTCTTCACCAGGTTTGCACACACTGCAGCAGGGATTTTGACTCCTCCATACAGATCTTCTCCCGATCTTTCAGGTTACGGGGCTGTCGCTGGGCAGCATTGAGTTTCAGCTCCCTCCAAAGATTTTCTATTGGGTTCAGGTGTGGAGACTGGCTAGGTCACTCCAAGACCTTGAAATGCTTCTTACGGAGCCACTCCTTAGTTGCCCTGGCTGTGTGTTTCAGGTCATTGTCATGCTGGAAAACCCAGCCACGGCGCATCTTCAATGCTCTTACTGAGGGAAGGAGGTTGTTGGCCAAAATCTCACGATACATGATTCCATCCATCCTCCCTTCAATACGGTGCAGTCGTCCTGTCCCCTTTGCAGAAAAGCACCCCCAAAGTATGATGTTTCCCCCACCATGGTTCACGGTTGGGATGGTGTTCTTGGGGTTGTACTCATCCTTCTTCTTCCTCCAAACACGGGGAGTGGAAGTGGATACCAAAAAATTCTATTTTGGTCTCATCTGACCACATGACCTTCTCCCATGCCTCTTCTGGATCATTCAGATGGTTATTGGCAAACTTCAAATGGCCCTGGACATGTGCTGGTGTGAGCAGGGAGACCTTGTTTGCCCTGCAGGATTTTAATCCATGATGGCGTAGTGTGTTACTAATGGTAATGTTTAAGACTGTGGTTCCAGCTCTATTCTGGTCATTGACCAGGTCCTCCTGTGTAGTTCTGGGCTGATTCCTGACCTTTCCCAGAATCATCCTTACCCCACGAGGCGAGATCTTGCATGGAGCCCCAGACCAAGGAAGATTCATGGTCATCTTGTGTTTCTTCACTTTTCTAACAATTGCGCCAACAGTTGTTGCCTTCTCACCAAGCTGCTTGCCTCTAGTCCTGTTGCCCATCCCAGCCTTGTGCAGGTCTACAATTTTGTCCCTGGTGTCCTTAGATAGCTCTTTGGTCTTGGCCATGGTCGAGAGGTTGGAGTGTGATTGATTGAGTGTGTGGACAGGTGTCTTTTATACAGGTAACAAGTTCAAACAGGTGCAATTAATACAGGTAATGAGTGCAGAGTAGGAGGGCTTCTTAAAGAAAAACTAACAGGTCTGTGAGAGACAGAATTCTTTCTGGTTGGTAGGTGATCAAATACTTATTTCATGCAATAAAATGCAATTTAATTATATAAAAATCATACAATGTGACTTACTGGATTTTTTTTTAGATTCTGTCTCTCACAGTTGAAGTGTACCTACGATAAAAATTACAGATCTCCATTCTTTGTAGGTGGGAAAACTTGCAAAATCGTCAGTGTATCAGATACTTATTTTCCCCATTGTATATGGATGTATTACTAGGTGGTATATGGCGGTACTAATTACTGGGCATCATCCAACTTGCCACAATGTGCACTATAAATGTACACTCATTATTAGCAGTAGAACTTTTCCCAGATGCAACACAAATTCCAGGGAGCACCAAAGAACGTAGGGAGCCAATGAGCAGCTGCATTGGGTTACACCGCCACAGTGTATGGGGCCTGTGTTATTCTCATGTCTGATTATTTGTGACTTTCGAGACTTTTTCACCAGGAGGCGCAGAATCTCACAGGGACATTTAGAGGAAGCGAATGGCACAAAGTTGATAATAACTCTTCCTACGCCCTGACATCGGCTGCGCCATCCTCTCCACCCCCCAAACATTCAAATTAAAGGGCAACCCCATCCAAAACAGAGATCCAGTGACATGCGCACAAGTGTATGTAGTGGTACCAGGGGTTACACCATGCAGCCCTGATCCACGCACTGTATGGAAAGTGGAATCTTATAGGGCGGTGGGGCAAGTGATCAGGGACATAGAAAAGGGCCCCCTTAAAGGGGAAGGTGTCATGAGCCAATTTGCAGTTTAGATTAAATTCCCACTATATTCAATCATTGATTGCCGTCAGTGAATGGAAACTCTAAATACGTTTGCAATCTTTGAAAATAAAGCTGTTTGTCTCTATTCACTAACAGCAAGCAGAGATCTTGAGAATGAGGAATTGTCACCAAGTCTATTAGGCTGCAGCACAACTTTTCATGATCGTTACATATGGAGGGCTGGCGAGCTCTTCCTCTGTGTGAATGGCCGTCTCTGTACCCGTCCTCTGTGTGAATGGCCGTCTCTGTGCCCGCCTGGCAGACACATGCATCACAGTGATGCATAGATGTAGAGGTGAAGGGTGAGGATCACTGGCGCTGACATTTGCCCCCCCGCAGACTCCCTCAATCTGTCGGCCTCTGTTAGGAGCAGAAGCCGCAGCGGTGGCGGCATCTCAGGGGCACATAAATGATCGCTGACATATGGTAATGGAGCGGATCAAGGTGGAAGAAGGTTCCCGGCAGCGGAAGCCTCCTTTATCATGACAGGACAGGGCTGTCAGTGTCAGCCCTGTCATGAAGGGAAGCGGCAGGAAAACCTCGCGGGATAGATGACAGCTCGGGTTTATGGGCAGCCGCTCGGAAGGTGTCGTGTCTGTCAGCTTGATCCTGGCTGCTACAGACAAGCAGATTTCACTGATGGAGTACGAGTCTCACTGACGTGAGGATCGGCCGTACAGGAGGTGAAAGGAGCAAGGGCACGGAGCTTCTCACACTGTATCAGTGCAGCTTTCCAGCCTCTAGGTGTACAGCCAGGGACGTTCTCATTCAGTGACAGCAAGCAGAGGGCATGAGACTACAGAACTAGAACAAAACGAGACACATTCTGCTGAAAACGGAAAATTTCTACAAACCTTTTCAAACCGAGGCAGCTTCCAGAGAGGAGTGGGGTCCGTAGGGGGCTGGTACCTTCTGAGCAATGTGGTTCTCGTGTCCTGAACCTTCCGCTGCTGGATCTGAGGATGAGATAGGAGGTCAGAGGTCAGGAGGAGATTCCTGGGTGCCAATGTGACCCATAGCCACAGCACCCAGCTTTACTGCCACGTGTCACTGCCCGGGCATGTACGCCCCAGTGTTCACAATCACAGATATACCGCAGCATAGAGGAGAACGGCATAAAGAACAATTCCCCAAAACTACCACAATCTCTACCATTATCTCGTCTCCCAAGGGACGTTCTCTGCATCTTGCACATTAGTCACCAGAGACCAGCGCTCCACCAATCACAGAAATACAATACTCATAGTGTAAATCCAACGTTATACCCCAGAGCTGCACTCACTATTTTGCTGGTGCAGTCACTGTGTATATACATTACTGATCCTGTACTGATCCTGAGTTACATCCAGTATTATACTCCAGAGCTGCACTCACTATTCTGCTGGTGCAGTCACTGTGTACATACATTACATTACTTATCCTGCATTGATCCTGAGTTACATCCTGTATTATACTCCAGAGCTGCACTCACTATTCTGCTGGTGCAGTCACTGTGTACATATATTACATTACTTATCCTGTACTGATCCTGAGTTACCTCCTGTATTATACTCCAGAGCTGCACTCACTATTCTGCTGGTGCAGTCACTGTGTACATACATTACTTAACCTGTACTGATCCTGAGTTACCTCCTGTATTATACTCCAGAGCTGCACTCACTATTCTGCTGATGCAGTCACTGTGTACATACATTACATTACTTATCCTGTACTGATCCTGAGTTACATCCTGTATTATACTCCAGAGCTGCACTCACTATTCTGCTGGTGCAGTCACTGTGTATATACATTACTGATCCTGTACTGATCCTGAGTTACATCCAGTATTATACTCCAGAGCTGCACTCACTATTCTGCTGGTGCAGTCACTGTGTACATACATTACATTACTTATCCTGCATTGATCCTGAGTTACATCCTGTATTATACTCCAGAGCTGCACTCACTATTCTGCTGGTGCAGTCACTGTGTACATAGGATCAATGCAGGATAAGTAATGTAATGTATGTACACAGTGACTGCACCAGCAGAATAGTGAGTGCAGCTCTGGAGTATAATACAGGATGTAACTCAGGATCAATGCAGGATAAGTAATGTAATGTATGTACACAGTGACTGCACCAGCAGAATAGTGAGTGCAGCTCTGGAGTATAATACAGGATGTAACTCAGGATCAATGCAGGATAAGTAATGTAATGTATGTACACAGTGACTGTACCAGCAGAATAGTGAGTGCAGCTCTGGAGTATAATACTGGATGTAACTCAGGATCAGTACAGGATCAGTAATGTATATACACAGTGACTGCACCAGCAGAATAGTGAGTGCAGCTCTGGAGTATAATACAGGATGTAACTCAGGATCAGTACAGGATAAGTAATGTAATGTATGTACACAGTGACTGCATCAGCAGAATAGTGAGTGCAGCTCTGGAGTATAATACAGGAGGTAACTCAGGATCAGTACAGGTTAAGTAATGTATGTACACAGTGACTGCACCATTAGAATAGTGAGTGCAGCTCTGGGGTATAATACAGGATGTAACTCAGGATCAGTAATGTAATGTATGTACACAGTGACTGCACCAGCAGAATAGTGAGTGCAGCTCTGGAGTATAATACAGGATGTAACTCAGGATCAGTACAGGATAAGTAATGTAATGTATGTACACAGTGACTGCACCAGCAGAATAGTGAGTGCAGCTCTGGAGTATAATACAGGAGGTAACTCAGGATCAGTACAGGATAAGTAATGTAATATATGTACACAGTGACTGCACCAGCAGAATAGTGAGTGCAGCTCTGGAGTATAATACAGGATGTAACTCAGGATCAGTACAGGTTAAGTAATGTAATGTATGTACACAGTGATTGCACCAGCAGAATAGTGAGTGCAGCTCTGGAGTATAATACAGGAGGTGATTCAGGATCATTACAGTATAAGTAATGTAATGTATGTACACAGTGACTGCACCAGCAGAATAGTGAGTGCAGCTCTGGAGTATAATACAGGATGTAACTCAGGATCAGTACAGGATCAGTAATGTAATGTATATACACAGTGACTGCACCAGCAGAATAGTGAGTGCAGCTCTGGAGTATAATACAGGATGTAACTCAGGATCAGTACAGGATAAGTAATGTAATATATGTACACAGTGACTGCACCAGCAGAATAGTGAGTGCAGCTCTGGAGTATAATAGAGGATGTAACTCAGGATCAGTACAGGATCAGTAATGTATATACACAGTGACTGCACCAGCAGAATAGTGAGTGCAGCTCTGGAGTATAATAGAGGATGTAACTCAGGATCAGTACAGGATCAGTAATGTAATGTATATACACAGTGACTGCACCAGCAGAATAGTGAGTGCAGCTCTGGAGTATAATACAGGATGTAACTCAGGATCAGTACAGGATAAATAATGTAATGTATGTACACAGTGACTGCACCAGCAGAATAGTGAGTGCAGCTCTGGAGTATAATACAGGATGTAACTCAGGATCAGTACAGGATCAGTAATGTATATACACAGTGACTGCACCAGCAGAATAGTGAGTGCAGCTCTGGAGTATAATAGAGGATGTAACTCAGGATCAGTACAGGATAAGTAATGTAATGTATGTACACAGTGACTGCACCAGCAGAATAGTGAGTGCAGCTCTGGAGTATAATACAGAAGGCAACTCTGGATACAGGTATATATTATCACTGTTCTAGGTTGTGGAGATATAGGTTTGCTATGTTGGCTTTGGCTATTTTAGGCTCTTCAGTGACTGGTGATCTTGCTGTCTCCATATTAGCGGTCGGAGGTCTTACATTAGAGGGTCTGCCCCCTTCCCCTGCTCCATACACAACCCACTACTTGTCATATTAAATAATGCCCCCCACTCTCCTGTGCTGTATATAATCTAATGACAGGGCAGCAGTAAATTCGCTGCTAATTAGACAAGCCGAGCCTCCCTGCACTTAAACCATAAAGCATCATATGCAGATGCCGTAAACTCCCACAGCCATCGCTTATTACCCCATTAGTGGCCTCTTATTCCTGCCATTACCATATAAACCAGTCATTGGCCGCTCTTAAGGGCTATTTAAATATTACCCGACGCCTCGGACCGGCATAAAATGTCTTTATACCCCCTAACCGCTACACCGTTAATCCCGGTTAACACTTATTATGCCAATTTAGCTAAAATATATCTCTCAATGCTGTTATTATGTAATAGGAGTCAGGGCGGGGGAGGGGAGCTTAAAGGGGATGTTCAATTCATTGCCGAGTATCACACTTTTGTGATTCCATTCTTAGCAAAAGTTGAAAGCTATAGGCAATGTGGCCCCTAGACTGGAGGACCCCAGTGAGCGATGGCTGGAGATCAAGAGATATACGTTTTCCCAAAAACTAAAGCCTGTCTGTACATATTTACTTCTCACAGAACGAGACCTTTAATTGTATATTAAACATGTGAATACCGCTTCTTCATATCTTACTTCTTGACCAAGAAATGAGCAGTTGAATATATAGGCCCAGGGCCTGAGGCTGCACTACTGAGATTCTAACGATAACCAAGTTGTATAATCCTAAGGACCGTCCAGATCACCACGTATGCTACCGGTAAAGCTAGAGACGGAGTGCATATTGGTGTGAGTGGTGATTAGACACAATTTATCATCCGAGTCTCAGTAGTGCAGCCTCAGGCTTTAATGCTAAAACTTTAAGCCATCAGATCTCTGTATAGAAATAAGATTGGTAATGTAATGATGTGTAATGTTCACTACAAGGCTGTGCTGCCAGTGTAGACACTGACCCCAGTCCTCCTACAGCAGCTTCTTCCAGGGCGGTCACCTACCTTCTCTTTAGACAGGATGCGCAAGGCCTCACTAGCCTGTCGCTGCTGCTCCAGCCAAAGACGCTGGTACTTGTGCTCCATGAGGTCGTAGATGGGTGTGGACGGCCTGAAAGAGAAGAAAGGAGTCAGATCCAAGAAGCTCGTAATCGGAGGGCAGGCCGACAGGCAAGAGGACGACGCTGGCTGACAGTTACCCCAACTTATAACCAAGGAGCCATGATGTTTTTTTCAATGTTCCCTGTTATCAGCCATTACTGGGGAGAGGTGACTGTAGGACAGGTGAGTACAATCTATTACTCCCTGTTATCAGCCATTACTGGGGGGAGGTGACTGTAGGACAGGTGAGTACAATCTATTACTCCCTGGTATCAGCCATTACTGGGGGAGGCGACTGTAGGACAGGTGCCCACAATCAGTTTCTCCCTGCTGAGAGTAGCAGCTGTCTGTGGAGCTCCAGGACTTCCAGGAGGAGGGTCGTAGTCTGCCTCTCTTCTCCCCAGGGAGAGGCAGGCTTACTGGGAGGCCGGCATGGCTTCCCAGCCTCCTATCCCCCGGTCTATGCCGGCGGGGGACAAGGAGCCACAACAACCGGCCCAGGAGGGAGTGAGGAGATCCGGTAGGGTGAAGAAAAACATACCCACCTACTCCAACCCCGAGACGGTTCATCGCCCGCAAAGAGAGGGAAACCGGGGCACCCCAGGCCCCAAGAACAAGAGTCCAGCAAGATCCTGAGGAGAGATGAGCTCCAGCGAGTCCACAAGTTCCTTCTCCTCCCGAGTGGTCGCCATGCTACGAGAATACGAGGACGCCGGCAAAGCACTAACCCAGCTGAAAGAGGAGCTGCGGGAGGCCCGGATCCTGAACACCCGAGCATCCAACAAGGAGAGACCGGTGACCTCCCAGAGGTTTAAAGCCCTCAGAGACGAGGTGGTCAGGTTAGTGCTCCTCCGGGAGGGGATTGAGAAAAGCGCAGGTCCCTTCCTGGAGAGGTTTAAGAACCAGCGGCGGGTCTCAGAAATTAAGGGGTTAAACACCTCAGGAGAACCGCCAGCCGGCGTCCTTAGTGAAGAGGAGGAGGATGAAGAGGTGACTGGAGCCCCAGCTGCTGGAGCCAGTGAGGGGCAGAGCCGGAGTTCCAGTGGTCTCCCTGCAGGGCAGAGGACTCCCAGAGCAGAGGCTGGAGTGTCGGGGGAGGAAGAGGAAGGAGGACTGCTGAGGGAAATCCGACTGCTGGAGTCTCCAGTGGACCTGACGCGGTTTTCCTTCGGGGAGGACGATCCAGTGGAGGAGAAAAAAAAGGAGGAGGAAGAAGACCGGAGGAGCCGCACAGGAGGTGGTGAGTTACAAGTATGTACCAATGTCTGATGTTGCGCCTGCCACCTCCTGTGTAAACCCCACCAAACCTAAAGGCACGGGCTCTGCAGTGGGCTCGAGCCAGAGGCAAGGTGGGGAGAGGAGAAGGACGTCCGGCGATGCTGCCATCTGTGCGGGGAACAGTGCAGGGGGCGAGGCTGTGGAGGTACTCACAGCGCCGGACATAGGGAGTCTGTGGAGTTTCCCTCCCTGCCCTCTGCGGCTAAGCCAGTTATCACCGGGGCCGGGGAGGCCGGGGGGGATTTGAAAAAAACATCCGCCAAGAATACTGGGCGCACTGCTGCGACAGGGGGGCAGTGTGCCCCAGCGCCCAAAAAGGACAGTAAGGCCCCAAAATCTGTGGGTGCAGGGCGGGCAGCGGTGCCCAACAAACAGTCTGCCCAGCACAAGGAACAAAATGCTGCAGTAGGGGGGCGGGGCGCTCCAGGAGATGACCTGCAGAAAGCCAGCAGCAACCAAAAGAAAACGGGTGTGGTGCTGCAGGGAAAGGAGTCTCTGGGAGTGCTCCCCTCCCCCGGCCCAGCACGTGTGAGTGCAGAGACACCAGACACAAGGGAGGAAGGAATGGAGGTGACTGTGGAAGGTGCAGAGAACAGCAGAGGTAATGGGGTGACAAGTAAAGGGAATGGAAGTAGTGGTGCAGTGAATGATGGGAGTAATGGTGGAGCAGATGGTGGGAGTAATGGTGGAGCAGATGGTGAGAGTAGTAGGAATGGTGGAAGTAGTGGTGCAGTGAATGATGATGCAGCAAATGGTGGGGGTAGTGGTGCAGTGAATGATGATACAGCAAATGGTGGGGTTAATGGTGGAATGAATGGTGGGAGTAGTGGTGTAGCAAATGGTGGGGGTAGTGGTGGAATGAATGGTGGGAGTAATGGTGTAGCAAATGGTGGGAGAAGTAGTGGAGTGAATGATGGGAGTGGGGGTCCTGCGAATGGTGGCAGTAGTAGTGGAGTGAATGGTGGGAGCAGCATTGGTGTTGGTGGGGGGGAAGTAGGCGATGGTCCCGCTGCCCCCCCAGCATTGGCTGGGGCTTCAGCCCAAAGCTATTCAGGAGCTGTCAGTGCTGGGGGTAGTAGTGCGCCCTCGTCTGGTGGCCCTGGGGATGGTGACTTGCAACAGCAGCTCCTGGACGCCCTGAGGAGAGGGGAGAGCTCCATCACTGTAGAGGGGAGGGAGGTTGATCTGTCTTTCTGGATAGAGAGACATGGTCTTTCAGCCTTCCGAGATAGAGGGGCAGAGACTGTCTGGTCTCTGCCGACAACGGGGCAGAGGAGTAACCGTAGGAATGTGGTTCGTCTCCAGTGGGTAAGCAAGGATGCCTGTCCTGATAGGTCGAAGGTGGTTGAGCTCCTGCTGGGGATGGGCTTTGCGGCATATGACATCTTTGCCTTGATCCATCCCTACGGGACCTCCTACTTCGATGTCAGCTTCGTGAGACCGGAGGGCCTTGAGCTTTTCCGGTCTCGCCATGAGCTGGCTCGGAGTCGCCCCGAATGGCATGGTCTTTCCCCTGGCAATAACCCGCCAAGATTCAGTCAGGAAAGTGACCGTTTTGACTAGTAACGAGTCACTTTCCTGTATGGACATTACCACCTGGGTGAGTCGATATGGAGAGGTCACCAATATTCCCGAAAAGAATCTGGATGACCATGGCATCTGGTCAGGGGCCTGGACCTTCATGGTGAAATTGAAGGTTTCGGGAAACACTGTTACCCATATCCCCTCCTCAACCTTTTTGGGGAGGGATAGGATCTTGATTTTCTACCGGGGGCAGCCTAAGGTCTGTCACAGGTGCGGTAGCCCCACACACTTCAGTGCACAGTGTACCACCCAGAAATGCGCACTGTGTGGGGACCTCTGTCATCTTGCTGCTGCCTGTCGCAGGATTAGGTGTAACTTGTGTGGTGACCTCGGTCACCCGTTCAGCCGCTGTCCGCGTTCCTTCGCCAATGCGGTCCTGAAAGCGGCGAGTGCGGGACAGGCGAAAGCCGGGACCAATCTTGCCGGTGAAGGGACCAGCAGAGGTGGGGGGGCAGGGATCCGGTGAGGAGCAAGTTGCCGCCATCCAACATCAGGCGGCAGGAGCAGCGCCGTGGGGATAGGGGGCAGGGAGTAATGTCCCTAAACTCTGACCCAGGTACTTCACTTGCAGCTGAGGATCCTAAAGACAGCGAATTGAGTGAGGTCAAGAGACTTGAAAGGGAAGAGCGAGAGGACGCCACGTCTTCCCAGGAACCCTCTTCTGGTGACAGTCTAGATGAGGGCGAGGGGGAGTGGTCACAGAAAAAGAAAAAGGGTAACAGGAAAACGGCCAGAGGTAGGAGGGGGACCAGGTCTCGAACTGCCTCTTTGGAGTGCGACCCCTCTGACTCTCTGGCCGTGATCCAGGCGCCATTGGAGGGTTCAGCCGCCCCCCATCTGGTGGATCTCTCCAACCGGTTCGGGGCTCTCCAGGACCTCCCTCTGGAGGGGGGAAGTGGGGACCCGGGGCCGGAGGTTGCGGACAAGGTGGTTGGGGCTCAGGAGATGGCTGGGTCTTCCTCTCAGGGGGCAAATACAAAGCCCTCTGGGGGGACGACTAACCCAGGACCACCAGACAAGGGCAAGAATGTATGTAAGGAGAGAATGGACGAGTCTGTTTGTCTTAAGCGCACTAAAAACCCGTCGTTATCGGAGGAAGAGGTTGGGACTGTCAGTGGTGGGAAGAAAAAGGCTATCTAATTCAGTCAATCATGATGGCAGCACCCACCCCGTTGACGCTGGCAACTATTAACGTTTTCAGCATAAAGTCAGATGCGGCAAGGTACACGGCCTTTCATTTTCTCGGCCAACTTGATGCCGACATTTTGTTTTTGCAGGAGAGCAGGTTGACCGATATATCAACCTTGCATAAAGCAAGGCGGGAGTGGAGGCATGGACCCTCCTACTGGTCTCTTGCGGCCAAGCCGTATAGCGGGGTGGCGGTCCTTTTTAAGACCGCAGCGGTTGAATGCAGACGAGTGATCGAATTAGAAATGGGGAGATGCTTGATCCTAGATGTCTCCATGGGGGGACAAGAGCTTCGGCTCATTAACATCTACGGTCCCCAGTCCAAGTGGGACCACAAATGTCTCTTCCTGAAGATCAAACCTTTTTTGTTTTCGAGTTGGCAGGTGGTCTTCGGAGGGGATTTCAACAACGTCACGAGATCCTGTGATAGAGGAGGTTCCGGAGACCAGCTGGCTTATGACTGCGTCGCGTTAAACAGGATAGTGAGTGAGGCTCGCCTGGTGGATGTCCACATCCGGCACAACCCGGGCGACACGGGATTCACCTTTTTTAGAGGTAGTCAGTGCAGGTCTAGGCTAGACAGGTTTTATTTGAAGGAGGAGGCCGTCTCTTCACCGTTGTCGGTTGTGGAGGTGGAGTTCTCCGATCACTGTTTGATTATGTTTTCTCTGAACGTTACAGAGACTCCTCGGATGGGAAGAGGTTATTGGAAGCTGAATTCGTCACTCCTTGAGGAAGAAGCTGTAAGACGGTCTTTTGAGGAATTCCTTCAGAGCCAGGTACCATTGCTGGGCCTAAGTAACACTAAGTCGGAGTGGTGGGAGATGTTCAAACATCGGGTGGCGAGATTCTTCCGGCAGCTCTCGAACCTCAGAAGCCTGAACAGGGATCGCCTGTATCAGAGCCTGAGGAGGAAACTCGAGCATCTTGTCTCGACTGGAGGTAGCCGCGAGGAGATCTCCAGAGTGAAGTCCTTGCTGAAGAGGTGTCAGTACGATAGGCACGCATCTTTGGTTTTCGAGAGGGACTACGGGAAGTACTGCTCGCCCGACCCTTACAGAAACTGTAAGATGTCAGTGAATAGTAAGATAGTGACGGGGCTGGTGGACAGTACGGGGTCCCTGAGAAGGTCCAGATCAGGGATCTTGGAGGTCGTCAGTTCCTACCACTCGCACCTCTTGGGAAGGAGGGAGCTGGATCGTGACGGGATGTCGGTTTTCCTGGCTGAATCTGTTCCTGAGCCAGGGGCTGACCTCTCGCTGGGCGGTTTGGCAGAAGCGATCAAAGAAGAGGAAGTGAGACTGGCGATCGATGGGCTTAGGCCCAAAAAGTCGCCAGGTCTGGATGGCTTAACATCCGAGTTCTTTAGGACCTTTAGGGACTCTTTGGTCCCCCTCTTGACTCAGGTGTTTAACGAGTGTCTCTCCTCGGGCACTCTGCCGAGATTATTAAGGAGGTCAGCTTTCATCATTTTGTCAAAGGGTAAGGATCCGTCACGCATTGAGAACTGGCGTCCCATAGCACTTCTCAATGTGGACAGGAAGATTTTGGCTAAGATACTTTTCAACAGGCTGGTGAAGTTTGCACCCCGGCTCCTTTCAGAGGTTCAGCACTGTTGCGTTCCTGGCCGTAGCACTTTTAGTGCTGTTCTAGGTGTCCGAGCGGCCGTGGAGAAAGGCAGGGCGGGCCTTTGGAAGGGGTTCTTGCTGACCCTGGATCAGGCAAAAGCCTTTGATCGGGTTAACCACGAGTACCTCTGGTCCACTCTTTTGAGGTATGGTCTGCCTGGAGGGTTTGTGGACTGGCTTAAGACCTTGTATGCAGGGGCTGAGTCTTTCCCTCTGGTGAATGGGTGGATTGGACGACCTTTCGGGGTAGGGTCCGGTGTCCGTCAGGGCTGTCCTCTTAGCCCTTTGCTTTACGCGTTTGCGATCGATCCCTTCCTCAGAAGGATCGATTGTGGACCGTTGGCTGGGGTGCGGATGGGCGGGAGGCTATCCTGAGGGTGGTGGCCTACGCGGACGATGTCACCGTCTTTGTTTCTTCGCAAGAGGAGGCAGCGGCGGTGATGTCAGAAGTGGAGCGCTACTCGGAGGCATCCGGGTCCAAGGTCAACCAGGATAAGTGTGAGAGTCTCTGGCTGGGAGGCTGAGATCCCGGTTTTGATCTTCCGGACACCCTCCCCGAACCCCAAGAACTGCCAAAGTCCTGGGTATCGAATTCGGCCAGGGTGATTACCCCACGAAAAACTGGGAAGGCAGAATCAAAGGTGTCGCCCAAAGAGTGGACCAATGGAGGGGTTGGTCTTTGACCCTGAGGGAAAGGGTTGGCCTGTGCAAAGCTTTCCTGCTCCCCTTGCTAATCTACCTGGGCAGCGTCTGTGTCTTGCCAGAGCCTCTCTGGACACGGGTCTACAGTCTGTTCTTCCAGATGTTATGGGGGAACAGACTGAACCTAGTCAAGCGGGAGGTCACTTACCGCATGAGGAGACTAGGGGGTTTGAATATGGTGAACCCCGTGGTGTTCCTAGTGAACCTTCTTAAAAGTGAACGTGGCAAACCTCTGGAAAGAGAGGGCTCCTCCGTGGGTATTCTCCTGCAAGGGATGGTTTCAGCCTTTCTTCCAGGAATGGGAGACAGGGGGAAGAGTGAAGGATCTCCACACACCACACGGGCATCTCCCAGCTTACGTTACCCCGGTTCTGAAAATGATCCGCAGGTGGGGTCTGGGAATGTGGGAGGTGAGGTCCCTCCCGAGGAAACTCCTCGATATGAGGGTCTTGATTTCTCATTTTCAGAGTCCATTGGTCCTCAAAGACTGCCCAAGTCGGGATCTGGAGGTTGGATTGAGTTTGTTAAATTCTAGCAGGATCCCCAAGAAGTACTGGGACTTGACTTGGCGCGGCTTCCATGGTAAGCTGTATGTGAGGAACAATTTGAAGTACAGGAGCTCCGAGGACAGGAATTGCCCCCGTGAGGCTTGTGCTAACGTGCTGGAAAGCATGGAGCACTTCCTGCTTCATTGTCCCTTTAATACAGAGGTGTACAACAGGGTGGGGGCTTCCATTGGTTGGCCGCGGCTGGCTACTCTGTCCTACGCCGGTTGGGCCTATGGAGCGTTCGGAGACCTTGGGAGAAGGGACCGAGACACTTTATTCATAGTCAGCGCAGTGGTCAGGTATTTCACGTGGAACGCACGAGTTTTAGTTTCGACGCAGAGTAAAATCCTCCATGTAGATGAAGTCTGTAGGAACATCCTAGGTGACCTGGTGAAGGTACGTTCTCTGGAGTATGAAGGACTGGGTACCCGGAGGGCGGCCCGTCTCTGGAGGGGCTTTTCCTTCAGGGTGCCTTAGTCCGGTAGTACTCCTATATCCTGGTGGTGGGCTGATGTCTTTCCACCCTAGATTTTTGTTTTTGTATTTCTGTCTCCTGAATAGAAGGTTTGCCGGCATCGAACTTGAGCCTTGGATGGTGAGTGTGTAGGTTGTGTTCTGTATATATTGTATATAATGTATAATAGGGGGTTTTAGTTAGGTTGGGTGGGGGATTTGGGGGAGTTCTTCATCAGCGGTGATAAGAGGACTGATCTGGCCTGGTCCAGGCCCCGCCTGGGGAAAAACTTTGGGGCCTGATCCTAGCTCGGAGTAATCCTGAACTTTGTGGCCAGAGCTGGATCAGGGGTGGCGGGATAGTTAGTGTAGGTCTGTGTTTTATGTATATATATTAAAAAATGACAAAAAAAATATAAAATATAAAATAAAAAAAAATATATATATAAAAAAAAAAAAAGGTTTAAAATTGTTCATGTCACTATTGTATATATTGTTATTTTTGGTTTTCTGTGGTGTGAATGAGGTGCGGTAAGGGTGTGACTAAGGTCAGGCAGTGGGACCAGTAGGTTAGTGTTAGTTCCCGGTTGTATATATGTTATATTAGGTTTAGTGTTTTATTGTATATAATCTTGTATATAGGACGGTGTTTTATGTGTATATAGGACAGTGTGAGCGTTGTGTGGGATTGTATATACAGTTATATGAAAAAGTTTGGGCACCCCTATTAATCTTAAGCTTAATGTTTTTTAAGAATTGTTGTTTTGGCAACAGCTATTTCAGTTTGATATATGTAATAACTGTTGGACACAGTAATGTTTCTGCCTTGAAATGAGGTTTATTGTACTAACAGAAAATGTGCAATCTGCATTCAAACAAAATTTGACAGGTGCATAAGTATGGGCACCCCACCAGAAAAGTGACATTAATATTTAGTAGATCCTCCTTTTGCAAAAATAACAGCCTCTAGTCGCTTCCTGTAGCTTTTAATGAGTTCCTGGATCCTGGATGAAGGTATTTTTGACCATTCCTCTTTACAAAACAATTCCAGTTCAGTTAAGTTTGATGGTCGCCGAGCATGGACAGCCCTCTTCAAATGATCCCACAGATGTTCAATGATATTCAGGTCTGGGGACTGGGATGGCCATTCCAGAACATTGTAATTGTTCCTCTGCATGAATGCCTGAGTAGATTTGGAGCGGTGTTTTGGATCATTGTCTTGCTGAAAGATCCATCCCCTGCGTAACTTCAACTTTGTCACTGATTCTTGAACATTATTGTCAAGAATCTGCTGATACTGAGTGGAATCCATGCGTCCCTCAACTCTAACAAGATTCCCGGTGCCAGCATTGGCCACACAGCCCCAAAGCATGATGGAACCTCCACCAAATTTTACTGTGGGTAGCAAGTGTTTTTCTTGGAATGCTGTGTTTTTTTGCCGCCATGCATAACGCCTTTTTGTATGACCAAACAACTCAATCTTGGTTTCATCAGTCCACAGGACCTTCTTCCAAAAAGAAATTGGCTTCTCCAAATGTGCTTTTGCATACCTCAGCCGACTCTGTTTGTGGCGTGCTTGCAGAAACGGCTTCTTTCGCATCACTCTCCCATACAGCTTCTCCTTGTGCAAAGTGCGTTGTATAGTTGACTGATGCACAGTGACACCATCTGCAGCAAGTTGATGCTGCAGCTCTCTGGAGGTGGTCTGAGGATTGTCCTTGACATTCTTCTTCTCTGCCTTTCTGATGTTTTTCTTGGCCTGCCACTTCTGGCCTTAACAAGAACTGTCCCTGTGTTCTTCCATTTCCTTACTATGTTCCTCACAGTGGAAACTGACAGGTTAAATCTCTGAGACAGCTTTTTGTATCCTTCCCCTGAACAACTATGTTGAATAATCTTTGTTTTCAGATCATTTGACAGTTGTTTTGAGGAGCCCATGATGCCACTCTGCAGAGGAGATTCAAACAGGAGAAAAACTTGCAAGTGGCCACTTTAAGTAGCTTTTCTCATGATTGCATACACCTGGCTATGAAGTTCAAAGCTCAATGAGGTTACAAAACCAAAAAAGTGCTTTAGTAAGTCAGTAAAAAGTAGGTAGGAGTATTTAAAACAAGAAAATGATAACGGTGCCCATACTTATGCACCTGTCAAATTTTGTTTGAATGCAGATTGCACATTTTCTGTTAGTACAATAAACCTCATTTCAAGGCAGAAACATTACTGTGTCCAACAGTTATTACATATATCAAACTGAAATAGCTGTTGTAAAAACACCAATTTTTATAAAACATTAAGCTTAAGATTAATAGGGGTGCCCAAACTTTTTCATATAACTGTAGTAGTATGAATGAAGCTGGGCCGGGGGTTTTATAGGTTTTATAATAGTTATTTCTTCTCTATGTATATATTCCTGGGGTGATGGTGATTTTGTTCTGTCTCTGTAGGTCGGATCTTATATTTCTGTTTTGATTTATTTTGCTTCTATTTTCTGTGATTTGTGTCGGGTTTTTGTCGTCTTGTTCTGCAGTTTTGTTCTTATGTTTTGTGTCCTGTAATGTTTTCTTCTATAAATAAAAAAGACCTACAATCTATTACTCCCTGTTATCAGCCATTACTGGGGGAGGAGACTGTAGGACAGATGCCTACAATCAGTTTCTCCCTGCTGAGAGTAGCACCTGCCTCCTGAGCTCCAGGACTTCCAGGAGGAGGGTCGTAGTCTGCCTCTCTTCTCCCCAGGGAGAGGCTGGCTTACTGGGAGGCCGGCATGGCTTCCCAGCCTTCTATCCCCCGTTCTATGCCGGCGGGGGACAAGAAGCCACAACAACCGGCCCAGGAGGGAGTGAGGAGATCAGGAAGGGTGAAGAAAAACATACCCACCTACTCCAACCCCGAGACGGTTCATCGCCCGTCCAGAGAGGGAGACCGGGGCACCCCAGGCCCCAGGAACAAGAGCCCAGCAAGATCCTGGGGAGAGATGAGCTCCAGCGAGTCCACAAGTTCCTTCTCCTCCCGAGTGGTCGCCATGCTACGAGAATACGAGGACGCTGGCAAAGCACTAACCCAGCTGAAAGAGGAGCTGCGGGAGGCCCGGGTCCTGAACACACGGGCGTCCAACAAGGAGAGACCGGTGACCTCCCAGAGGTTTAAAGCCCTCAGAGACGAGGTGGTCAGGTTAGTGCTCCTCCGGGAGGGGATTGAGAAAAGCGCAGGTCCCTTCCTGGAGAGGTTTAAGAACCAGCGGCGGTTCTCAGAAATGAAGGGGTTAAACACCTCAGGAGAACCGCCAGCCGGCGTCCTTAGTGAAGAGGAGGGGGAGGATGAAGAGGTGACTGGAGCCCCAGCTGCTGGAGCCAGTGAGGGGCAGAGCCGGAGTTCCAGTGGTCTCCCTGCAGGGCAGAGGACTCCCACAGCAGAGGCTGGAGTGTCGGGGGAGGAAGAGGAGGAGGAAGGAGAACTGCTAAGGGAGATCAGACTGCTGGAGTCTCCTGTGGGCCTGACGCGGTTTTCCTTCGGGGAGGACGAACCAGTGGAGGAAACCAAGAAGAAGAAGAAGAAGAAGAAGAAGACCGGAGGAGCTGCACAGGAGATGGTGAGTTGCAAGTATGTACCAATGCCTGAAGCTGCGCCTGCCACCTCCTGTGTAAACCCCACCACACCTAAAGGCACGGGCTCTGCAGTGGGCTTGAGGCAGAGGCAAGGTGGGGAGAGGAGAAGGACGTCCGGCGATGCTGCCATCTGTGCGGGGAACAGTGCAGGGGGTGAGGCTGTGGAGGTACTCACAGCGCAGGACATAGGAAGTTCTGTGGAGTTTCCCTCCCTGCCCTCTGTGGCTAAGCCGGTTATCACCGGGGCCGGGGAGGCCGGGAGGGATGTGAAAATAAACACCTGTGAGGAACACTGGGCACACTGCTGCGACAGGGGGGCAGTGTGCCCCAGCGCCCAAAAAGGACACCAAGGCCCCAAAATCTGTGGGTGCAGGGCGGGCAGCGATGCACAGAACAATGACCAAAATGCTGCAGTAGGGGGGCGGGGCGCTCCAGGAGACGACCTGCAGAAAGCCAGCACCAACCAAAGGAAAACGGGTGTGGTGCTGCAGGGAAAGGAGTCTCTGGGAGTGCTCCCCTCCCCCGGCCCAGCAGGTGTGAGTGCAGAGACATCAGACACAAGGGAAGAAGGAATGGATGTGACTGTGCAAGGTGCAGAGAACAGCGGAGAAAATGGTGGTAATGGGGTGACAAGTAAAGGGAATGGAAGTAGTGGTGCAGTGAATGGTGGGAGTAGTGGTGCAGCGAAGGGTGGGAGTAGTGGTGGAGTGAATGGTGGGAGTAGTGATGCAGCGAATGGTGGGAGCAGTTGTGCAGTAAATGATGGGAGCAGTGGTGCAGTGAATGATGGGAGTAGTGGTGCAGTGAATGTTGGGAGTAGTGGTGCAGCAAATGGTGGGAGCAGTAGTGGAGTGAATGATGGGAGTAGTGGTGCAGCAAATGGTGGGAGTAGTAGTGGTGTGGATGATGGGAGTAGTGGTGCAGCAAATGGTGGGAGTAGTAGTGGAGTGAATGATGGGAACAGCACTGGTGTTGGTGGGGGGGGAAGTAGGTGCTGGTCCCGCTGCCCCCCCCCCAGCATTGGCCGGGGCTTCAGCCCAAAGCTATTCAGGAGCTGTCAGTGCTGGGGGAAGTAGTGCGCCCTTGTCTGGTGGCCCTGGGGATGGTGATTTGCAACAGCAGCTCCTGGATGCCCTGAGGAGAGGGGAGAGCTCCATCACTGTAGAGGGGAGGGAGGTTGATCTGTCTTTCTGGATAGAGAGACATTGTCTTTGAGCCTTCCGAGATAGAGGGGCAGAGACTGTCTGGTCTCTGCCGACAACGGGGCAGAGGAGTAACCGTAGGAACGTGGCCCGTCTCCAGTGGGTGAGCAAAGATGCCTGTTCTGATAGGTCAAAGGTGGTTGAGCTCCTGCTGGGGATGGGCTTTGCGACATATGACAT
The DNA here is from genome assembly GCF_046119375.1 of Phyllobates terribilis. Lineage (NCBI taxonomy): Eukaryota > Metazoa > Chordata > Amphibia > Anura > Dendrobatidae > Phyllobates > Phyllobates terribilis. Next base: position 266,837,009 of record NW_027362767.1, read on the forward strand.
CTTTGCCTTGATCCATCCCTACGGGACCTCCTACTTCGATGTCAGCTTCGTGAGACCGGAGGGCCTTGAGCTTTTCTGGTCTCGCCATGAGCTGGCTTGGAGTCGCCCCGAATGGCATGGTCTCTTTCCCCTGGCAATAACCCGCCAAAATTCAGTCAGGAAAGTGACCGTTTTGACTAGTAACGAGTCGCTTTCCTGTATGGACATTACGACCTGGGTGGGTCGATACGGAGAGGTCACCGATATTCCCCAAAAGAATCTCGATGACCATGGTATCTGGTCAGGGGCCTGGACCTTCATGGTGAAATTGAAGGTTTCGGGAAACACTGTTACCCATATCCCCTCCTCAACCTTTTTGGGGAGGGATAGGATCTTTATTTTCTACCGGGGGAAGCCTAAGGTCTGTCACAGGTGCGGTAGCCCCACACACTTCAGTGCACAGTGTACCACCCAGAAATGCGCACTGTGTGGGGACCTTGGTCATCTTGCTGCTGCCTGTCGCAGGATTAGGTGTAACTTGTGTGGTGACCTCGGTCACCCGTTCGGTCGCTGTCCGCGTTCCTTCGCCAATGCGGTCCTGAAAGCGGCGAGTGCGGGACAGGCGAAAGCCGGGACTAATCTTGCCGGTGAAGGGACCAGCAGAGGCGGGGGAGGCAGGGAACTGGTGAGGAGCAAGTTGCCGCCATCCACCATCAGGCGGCAGGAGCAGCGCCGTGGGGACAGGGGGCAGGGAGTAATGTCCCTAAACTCTGACCCAGGTACTTCACTTGCAGCTGAGGATCCTAAAGACAGCAAACTGAGTGAGGAAGTCAAGAGTCTTGAAAGGGAAGAGCGAGAGAACGCCACGTCTTCCCAGGAACCCTCTTCTGGTGACAGTCTAGATGAGGGAGAGGGTGAGTGGTCACAGAAAAAGAAAAAGGGTAACGGTAAAACGGCCAGAGGTAGGAGGGGGACCAGGTCTCGAACTGCCTCTTTGGAGTGCGACCCCTCTGACTCTCTGGCCGTGATCCAGGCGCCATTGGAGGGTTCAGCAGCCCCCCCTCTGTTGGATCTCTCCAATCGGTTCGGGGCTCTCCAGGACCTCCCTCTGGAGGGGGGAAGTGGGGACCTGGGGCCGGAGGATGCGGACAAGGTGGTTGGGGCTCAGGAGATGGCTGGGTCTTCCTCTCGGGGGGCAAATACAAAGCCCTCTGGGGGGACGACTAACCCAGGACCACCAGACAAGGGCAAGAATGTATGTAAGGAGAGAATGGACGAGTCTGTTTGTCTTAAGCGCACTAAATACCCGTCATTATCGGAGGAAGAGGTTGGGACTGTCAGTGGTGGGAAGAAAAAGGCTATCTAATTCAATCAATCATGATGGCGGCACCCACCCCGTTGACGCTGGCAACTATTAACGTTTGCAGCATAAAGTCAGATGCGGCAAGGTACACGGCCTTTCATTTTCTCGGCCAACTTGACGCCGACATTTTGTTTTTGCAGGAGACCAGGTTGACCGATATATCAACCTTGCATAAAGCAAGGCGGGAGTGGAGGCATGGACCCTCCTACTGGTCTCTTGCGGCCGAGCCGTATAGCGGGGTGGCGGTCCTTTTTAAGACCGCAGCGGTTGAATGCAGACGAGTGATCGAATTAGAAATGGGGAGATGCTTGATCCTAGATGTCTCCATGGGGGGACAAGAGCTTCGGCTCATTAACATCTACGGTCCCCAGTCCAAGTGGGACCGCAAATGTCTCTTCCTGAAGATCAAACCTTTTTCATTTTCGAGTCGGCAGGTGATCTTCGGAGGGGATTTCAACAACGTCACGAGATCCTGTGATAGAGGAGGTTCGAGACCAGCTGGCTTATGACTGCGTCGCGTTAAACAGGATAGTGAGTGAGGCTCGCCTGGTGGATGTCCACATCCGGCACAACCCGGGCGACACGGGATTCACCTTTTTTAGAGGTAGTCAGTGCAGGTCTAGGCTAGACAGGTTTTATTTGAAGGAGGAGGTAGTCTCTTCACCGTTGTCGGTTGTGGAGGTGGAGTTCTCCGATCACTGTTTGATTATGTTTTCTCTGAACGTTACAGAGACTCCTCGGATGGGAAGAGGTTATTGGAAGCTGAATTCGTCACTCCTTGAGGAAGAAGCTGTAAGACGGTCTTTTGAGGAATTCCTTCAGAGCCAGGTACCATTGCTGGGCCTAAGTAACACTAAGTCGGAGTGGTGGGAGATGTTCAAACATCGGGTGGCGAGATTCTTCCGGCAGCTCTCGAACCTCAGAAGCCTGAACAGGGATCGCCTGTATCAGAGCCTGAGGAGGAAACTCGAGCATCTTGTCTCGACTGGAGGTAGCCGTGAGGAGATCTCCAGAGTGAAGTCCTTGCTGAAGAGGTGTCAGTACGATAGGCACGCATCTTTGGTTTTCGAGAGGGACTACGGGAAGTACTGCTCGCCCGACCCTTACAGAAACTGTAAGATGTCAGTGAATAGTAAGATAGTGACGGGGCTGGTGGACAGTACGGGGTCCCTGAGAAGGTCCAGATCAGGGATCTTGGAGGTCGTCAGTTCCTACTACGCGCACCTCTTGGGAAGGAGGGAGCTGGATCGTGATGGGATGTCGGTTTTCCTGGCTGAATCTGTTCCTGAGCCAGGGGCTGACCTCTCGCTGGGCGGTTTGGCAGAAGCGATCAAAGAAGAGGAAGTGAGACTGGCGATCGATGGGCTTAGGCTCAAAAAGTCGCCAGATCCGGATGGCTTAACATCCGAGTTCTTTAGGACCTTTAGGGACTCTTTGGTCCCCCTCTTGACTCAGGTGTTTAACGAGTGTCTCTCCTCGGGCACTCTGCCGAGATCATTAAGGAGTTCAGCTTTGATCATTTTGTCAAAGGGTAAGGATCCGTCACGCATTGAGAACTGGCGTCCCATAGCACTTCTCAATGTGGACAGGAAGATTTTGGCTAAGATACTTTTCAACAGGCTGGTGAAGTTTGCACCCCGGCTCCTTTCGGAGGTTCAGCACTGTTGCGTTCCTGGCCGTAGCACTTTTAGTGCTGTTCTAGGTGTCCGAGCGGCCGTGGAGCAAGGCAGGGTGGGCCTTTGGAAGGGGTTCTTGCTGACCCTGGATCAGGCAAAAGCCTTTGATCGGGTTAACCACGAGTACCTCTGGTCCACTCTTTTGAGGTATGGTCTGCCTGGAGGGTTTGTGGACTGGCTTAAGACCTTGTATGCAGGGGCTGAGACTTTCCCTCTGGTGAATGGGTGGATTGGACGACCTTTCGGGGTAGGATCCGGTGTCAGTCAGGGCTGTCCTCTTAGCCCTTTGCTTTACGCGTTTGCGAACCAATCCCTTCCTCAGAAGGATCGATTGTGGACCGTTGGCGGGGATGCGGATGGGCGGGGCGGCGCGGGAGGCTATCCTGAGGGTGGTGGCCTACGCGGCAGATGTCACCGTCTTTGTTTCTTCGCAAGAGGAGGCAGCGGCTTTGATGTCAGAAGTGGAGCGCTACTTGGAGGCATCCGGGTCCAAGGTCAACCAGGATAAGTGTGAGAGTCTCTGGCTGGGAGGCGGAGATCCCGGGTTTGAACTTCCGGACACCCTCCCCGAACCCCAAGAACATGCCAAAGTCCTGGGCATCGAATTCGGCCAGGGTGATTACCCCACGAAAAACTGGGAAGGCAGAATCAAAGGTATCGCCCAAAGAGTGGACCAATGGAGGGGTTGGTCTTTGACCCTGAGGGAAAGGGTTGGCCTGTGCAAAGCTTTCCTGCTCCCCTTGCTAATCTACCTGGGCAGCACCTGTGTCTTGCCAGAGCCTCTCTGGACACGGGTCTACAGTCTGTTCTTCCAGATGTTATGGGGGAACAGACTGAACCTAGTCAAGCGGGAGGTCACTTACCGCATGAGGAGACTAGGGGGTTTGAATATGGTGAACCCCGTGGTGTTCCTAGTGAACACCTTCTTGAAAGTGAACGTGGCAAACCTCTGGAAAGAGAGGGCTCCTCCGTGGGTATTCTCCTGCAAGGGATGGTTTCAGCCTTTCTTCCAGGAATGGGAGACAGGGGGAAGAGTGAAGGATCTCCGCACACCACACGGGCATCTCCCGGCTTACGTTACCCCGGTTCTGAAAATGATCCGCCGGTGGGGTCTGGGAATGTGGGAGGTGAGGTCCCTCCCGAGGAAACTCCTCAATATGAGGGTCTTGCTTTCTCATTTTCAGAGTCCATTGGTCCTCAAAGACTGCCCAAGTCGGGATCTGGAGGTTGGGTTGAGTTTGTTAAATTCTAGCAGGATCCCCAAGAAGTACTGGGACTTGACTTGGCGCGGCTTCCATGGTAAGCTGTATGTGAGGAACAATTTGAAGTACAGGAGCTCCGAGGACAGGAATTGCCCCCGTGAGGCTTGTGCTAACGTGCTGGAAAGCATGGAGCACTTCCTGCTTCATTGTCCCTTTAATACAGAGGTGTACAACAGGGTGGGGGCTTCCATTGGTTGGCCGCGGCTGGCTACTCTGTCCTACGCCGGGTGGGCCTATGGAGCGTTCGGAGACCTTGGGAGAAGGGACCGAGACACTTTATTCATAGTCAGCGCAGTGGTCAGGTATTTCACGTGGAACGCACGAGTTTTAGTTTCGACGCAGAGTAAAATCCTCCATGTAGATGAAGTCTGTAGGAACATCCTAGGTGACCTGGTGAAGGTATGTTCTCTGGAGTATGAAAGACTGGGTGCCCGGAGGGCGGCCCGTCTCTGGAGGGGCTTTTCCTTCAGGGTGCCTTAGTCCGGTAGGACTCCTATATCCTGGTGGTGGGCTGATGTCTTTCCACCCTAGATTTTTGTTTTGTATTTGTCTCCTGAATAGAAGGTTTGCTGGCATCGAACTTGAGCCTTGGATGGTGAGTGTGTAGGTTGTGTTCTATATATATTGTATATAATGTATAATAGGGGGTTTTAGTTAGGTTGGGTGGGGGATTTGGGGGAATTCTTCATCAGCGGTGATAAGAGGACTGATCTGGCCTGGTCCAGGCCCCGCCTGGGGAAAACTTTGGGGCCTGATCCTAGCTCGGAGTAATCCTGAACTTTGTGGCCAGAGCTGGATCAGGGGTGGTGGGATAGTTAGTGTAGGTCTGTGTTTTATGTATATATATTAAAAAATTATAAAAAAAAAAAAAAAAAAAAATTTGTTCATGTCACTATTGTATATATTGTTATTTTTGGTTTTCTGTGGTGTGAATGAGGTGCGGTAAGGGTGTGACTAAGGTCAGGCAGTGGGACCAGTAGGTTAGTGTTAGTTCCCGGTTGTATATACGTTATATTAGGTTTAGTGTTTTATTGTATATAATCTTGTATATAGGACGGTGTTTTATGTGTATATAGGACAGTGTGAGCGTTGTGTGGGATTGTATATAGTAGTATGAATGAAGCTGGGCCGGTGGTTTTATAGGTTTTATAATAGTTATTTCTTCTCTATGTATATATTCCTGGGGGGATTTTGTTCTTTCTCTGTAGGTCGGATCTTCTTTTTCTGTGATTTGTGTCGGGTTTTTGTCGTCTTGTTCTGCAGTTTTGTGCCCTGTAATGTATTATTGTTGTGTCCTGTAATGTTTTCTTCTATAAATAAAAAAGACATACAATCTATTACTCCCTGTTATCAGCCATTACTGGGGAGAGGTGACTGTAGGACAGGAGAGTACAATGTATTACTCCCTGTTATCAGCCATTACTGGGGAGAGGTGAATGTAGGACAGGTGAGTACAATCTATTACTCCCTGTTATCAGCCATTACTGAGGAGAGGAGACTGTAGGACAGGAGAGTACAATCTATTACTCACTGTTATCAGCCATTGTTAGCATTTAGCTATTATAAGCTTCTGGTCCTTTAAATCTGAAGCTACTTTGTACCCCTGGGACTCAGCGATACATTGTTATTCGCTCTGTGACCTCTGTGGCAGTATTACATTGTTACAATAGATGTCTTCTCTTCTGCCTTAGATCTGAACCCTTTCATGGTGTCTCTGCTGCGGTTGGATGTAGCAGAGCTGTGCGTGTCACCCCTGCCGTGGCTGTTATTAGTTAATTATTGCACTCTGCATGTACAGCAGTTAGATAATCTATAGCTGTGTAGTCCTAATGATGCAGATAAGGGGGGGGCCCGTCTCGTACACCACAGAGCCACCCCACATCACAAGAGACATGCCCAATGCCAGCGCTGCCTACTAAGCTGCTGGTGACCAGCTGTCATGGTGGATCAGCTGCAGCCTTTGTGCTGACTGGTGTTTAACCACATTGGCTGCATTAATCAACCCTCAGAAGCGCTCCATAATCTGTAGAAAGCAGATGACAGCCGCGCCCTGTGGAGTAAAGGGACGAGCTGCAAAGTCAGGACTGGTCATAGTGCAGATGTTAGGGGGTCCACACTTTCATGTTTCACAGTCGCCCACGAAGACCCTTCTCTACCAATGTTCTCAGGGCTAATACCCATGTGTAACTCCTCACATTAATGGCCTCCAGAGGCCTCTAAACCATTAGACCCATGAGACTAATGATCATGACACTACTGGGCAGGGGTGCAACAATTAACCTAGGGGCCTCACTCCACCAGGACCACCTCCAGCAGGCAGTTCAGGACACGAAAAACATATTACTTCTGCACAAGGTGATGTCACAGCACAGGGATAATGCACACAGGGCGATGTCACAGCACAGGGATGATGCACACAGGGCGATGTCACAGCACAGGGATGATGCACACAGGGCGATGTCACAGCACAGGGATGATGCACACAGGGCGATGTCACAGCACAGGGATGATGCACACAGGGCGATGTCACAGCACAGGGATGATGCACACAGGGCGATGTCACAGCACAGGGATGATGCACACAGGGCGATGTCACAGCACAGGGATGATGCACACAGGGTGATTTCACAGCACAGGGGTAATGGACACAGGGCGATGTCACAGCACAGGGATAATGCACACAGGGTGATGTCACAGCACAGGGATAATGTTCATAGTGATTATGCACACAGTGATGTCACAGCACAGGGATGATGCATACAGTGATGTCACAGCACAGGGATAATGTACATAGTGATGATGCATACAGTAATACCACAGTACAGGGATGATGTACACACAGGATGATGTCGCAACACAAGGATAATATACAACGCGATTATGCACACAGTGATGTCATAGCACAGGGATAATGTACACAGGGTGATGTCACAGCACAGGGATAATGTACACAGGGATAATGTACACAGGGATAATGTACACAGGGTGATGTCAGCACAGGGATAATGCACAAGGTGATGTCACAGCACAGGGATAATGCACAAGGTGATGTCACAGCATATGGATAATGAACACAGGGTGATGTCACAGCACAGGGATAATGTACAGTGATTATGCATACTGATGTCGCACACTGTGTGGTGTCACAGTACAGGGATGATGCACATGATGATGGCACATAATAGGGACAATGCACAAGGTGATGTCACAGCACAGAGATGATGCACAAAGTGATGTCATGGCACAGGAAGATTGTACACTGTGATGGCACAGTACAGTGATGATTCGCACAGTGGTGTCACAGCACTGGCATAATGCACATCAGCTGAGTCGGTATGGGCACCTTTAGATACTGCTATCCTGGTAGTTATTGTTGTGTTACTGGGCACATAGAAGAGAAAGGGAGCAGAGTAACAGAGAGGAGCTCAGTAACATGCATACTGCTATCAGCTCCTGGATGGCACAAGACCCCCTAGCCTGGTCCTGTACAGGGGATGTCCTGAATTAAAATCTTTACATCAATTATATAAATTAAAGGGTTGTTGTCAACATTAAAATGATCTTTCCACAGGATAGAGGGCCCATGTCTGACTACTTGGGCCCCCACTGATTCTGAGAACAGGGCACTAAAACTGTCATCATGGAGCAATGGTCGTGCATTTTGTCCACCACTCCATAACATTGGGGTAGTGGGTGGTCAGACCCCACCAATCCCTCACCTGTCCTGTGGTGTTTGACCATCTAAGCAAATTTTTACTAAACGTTTGACATCAAAGGAAGGGAAGAGCATGGAAAGAAGAGTCCGGTGGGCGGCTCCTTCCAGCTTAGTGTGATTCATAGACAAAGACCTGCCAATCAAGCAGAGTTGGGTGGGGACACATAGGATGGAGAGGCCCAGTGGACTTTATTTAATGCTTTCTGTAATGAGGTAGCCTATTGGGATTTCACACTGCCCCTGGGGGTTCCCCAAGAGATGTCTGCAAGGATTCTCCTTGAACCACCAGGGATGTAAATATAAATAATGTGGTATTAATTGGGCACTATGTGGAGGTATGTGGCCTGTGTCCAGCAGTTTTACATGGGCAGAGCATCAATATTAATTAGCATGGTATGGCGGTATTACGTGTATCCTCCTACTCCACCCGAGGCAGGAACACAGCTCCGTCCTTGTGCAGGTTTAACCCTGCAGATGCCAGTCCTCCCAACACAGCAGATATTCCATTCGCTGCTCCCCCCAACTTCTGCGAGAAGGTGTAGCCAGTGACTAGAAACAAACGCGGGATCACTGGATCACATCCGTCTGGAGCAGCAGGCACCAGGGGTGGCCATAAAGTCGAAAAATTCTAATCCGAGAAAGCATTAAACTGACACCTTCCTTGCGAGGGTTGTGCGCGCGCCGTGTGAAAGCTGACACTTCGGATTTGTGTGTTCGCTCGCCTTCCTTGCCAAATAAGGCTCCGCCGAGGATAGAAGGGGCGCCGTTTATGGCAGGTCATCATCATATCCGCCAGCTCATTAAAACTTGGAGATAAAAAAAATAAAATAAAAATATAAGAAAAAGTTCGGGAGAGGCGAGGAGTCATCAGAGGCTCGGGAGGGAGGAGAAATACAACGCGCCTTGAAAGGTGTTTGAGCAGCGAGCCTTGGGTCTGACAAACTGGATTCTTAGTATGCCTCTCCGTTCACTGTGGGCAAAAATAATTGGTCATCAGTGACTACTAATTCGGTTCAGTAGCCAGAGGCAATTTTTTTCTTGCGAGGAAATCAATGACAGCACTGAGGCCTTTCCAGCGCCATTCGGCTCATGGCGCGGCCCTTATTTAGCTCTTGATAAGCCGTCCGCTCCAGACAACTGTTTTGTTAAAATACCATTACAATATCTATATATGCGGACGGGGGAGGGGGCGGCGTGGTCGGATCTCCTGATTATGATGACACATGGGGTGGGGGTCACCTGACAGACCCTACAAAGTGACATAATTAAATGTGTCGAGTCCCAGTCAGGATTTTTCTTTTTTTTTTTTTTTTTTTTCTCTGGTACAAATTCCCAGTGCGTCCTCTTTCTAGTCTGATTACAGGGGTCCTTGTGACCCCCCCGGGCCAGATTCAAACTTTTTTTTTTTTTTTATATATAGAATTTCCTATTATATTTCTTGAAATGTTATTAACCTTGCATATTAAAAGAAAAAACCTTCCGTGCACCTCCATAGAAAGCCGGAAAAGATGCAGGTAGGACGGGCACCATATTTTGACTCCATAGTGCTGCCATGTGCACGGGACCAGACACATTAGACTTGTAAGTCGGCCTGATGGGGTGATTTTGGCAGGACCAGCTGATCTATCGGATGTATGAAATGTTGGCCTGTGTCGGGGGTAAAATATAAGATTTGGCGGTCTGAACTTCAACATGGCTGCTCCTTATTGATAGACCAGGCTTGGCTCTTACACACATGGGATGGGCACGTAGGAATCGCTGTTGGCCACAGCAGCTATTGTCACCTCACCATTACAGGTGAGCGGTGTCAATGACGTTCCTACCCCACTCACCTGCGGGGATGTGCGCTCACATTTTGGCAGGTGTATAGGGTCATAAAGCCATTGTCACCGCTCACCTCCGATGCAGACGTGAGAATATCTACCTAACACTCCTTTAGGTCTTCTTGGAAATTTCTGCATGTAAATATTGCAGTATTTTATAATCCCAGCAAAGTGGAGCAGCACTCACTTAACCCCTGCGTGCACCCTGAAGTAAAGGGCGCCGCAGTCAGGATGCGGATGTATGGAGCCGTGTTATACCGCCAGCATCTGCCTGTAACAGCAGCGACCGGAGCGAGCTCAGATCATTTAAGAGCCGCCATTGTCTGTGCTCCTGTGACATGATGGAAGCCGGAAACTTAGAAGAAAGGAAGGAAAAGAAAAGAATGGGAAATTTAGATGCAGAAACGCGGTGGATTTCAGTTTACAAATCTGCACGGTGTGAGCTAAGCCTTAAGTAGCCCACATAAAACTGCAGTAATAGCTCCATGCATCACAGAAAAAAAGGTTCTCGCCCGCAGAAAGTCCCAAGTAAATACGGGCCCGGTGCTACGGCACAGAGCCGGCACTAATGTGTAATTTGTACACTACAGCAGTCAGGAGGCTGATATACCACATCAGCACTGACCTGTAGGGGGCAGCATTACATCTACCTGCCCCCAAGATGTTCGGACAGACATCCAGATAAAAATGGATAAACTGACTGATAGCCTCTTAAAGTGAACCTGTCCACCATTCTCCCCCCTCCCATCATCCCAGGAACAATGGCGACACCTGTCCCTCCGCCCATCCGACGCCTGGGTGCTGTAGCTCAGCAGGACGTCCACACTACTGTTATTGCAGCTCAGGTAAAGACAGTCGTAACCACCTGTGCAGCCATGCGGCCCATCCTATAATTGTTCCCCCTTGGCTGGAGGATCTGTCGGATACAGCAAACCCCGAGCCAAGGAAAGCGAGTGCAGCTCATCCGTATTCACAGCCGCCGCTGCAGCTAATTAGTAAAGAGGCCACTGGGCTTTCATGGGACCGAGAATCGCTCAGAGGGTTTTTTTGTTAATTGTTCCTGCATAAAGAAGCCTAATGATGGTGGAGGAGACGACTTTACTTCTGAAGCTAAATCCTTACAGAAAGGTCACCAGCAATTTACCCAGACTTTCCCCACGCCGCCTCCAATTAGTGTTCTACCCAAATTAGTACAAGACATGGCGGCTGCTGGAGGAAGGGGTGAAAGTGTGCGGATCCCAGATCCCAGAGGTCCCTACATAAGATTCTACCCCAAAAAGACTACAGACACCGATAATCACCTGTTATATGACCAGAAACCAAAATCTAGTGAGTGCTGCTCTTGGGGTATAATACAGGTTGTAACTCAGGATCAGTAATGTAATGTATGTACACGGTGACTGCACCAGCAGAATAGTGAGTGCAGCTCTGGAGTATAATACAGGTTGTAACTCAGGATCAGTAATGTAATGTATGTACACGGTGACTGCACCAGCAGAATAGTGAGTGCAGCTCTGGAGTATAATACAGGTTGTAACTCAGGAGCAGTACAGGATCAGTAATGTAATGTATGTACACAGTGACTGCACCAGCAGAATAGTGAGTGCAGCTCTGGAGTATAATACAGGATGTAACTCAGCATCAGTACAAGATAAGTAATGTAATGTATGTACACAGTGACTCCACCAACAGAATAGTGAGTGCAGCTCTGGAGTATAATACAGGATGTAACTCAGGATCAGTACAGGATAAGTAATGTAATGTATGTACACAGTGACTGCACCTGCAGAATAGTGAGTGCAGCTCTGGAGTATAATACAGGATGTAACTCAGGATCACTAATGTAATGTATGTACACAGTGACTGCACCAGCAGGATAGTGAGTGCAGCTCTGGAGTATAATACAGGATGTAACTCAGGATCAATACAGGATAAGTAATGTAATGTATGTACACTGTCCTTTCTATATGTTATCTGGACATGAAAGCATATAGGAATGTGCAGTGACAGATGACGGGGGTATGGGTGGCGCCTCCTACCCTCTGTGGTTGGGGGTAAATTGGAGTTTGTTGCTCCTGATCTGAAATGCGATGAAGAAGAGGCGATGGTTCGGCATTTACCTGTACAACCCCCATCGGTGAGTTTACCCTTATGTGACGCCCTCCCTGGGAAATGGGGTTACTCGGAGCCGGGTCAGTGTAGGTGTTACGGGGGATGCAGTCGTGGCCTGGACCCGTTCCGTGCCCAGGGCAGTCACATAAAAAATATTGGGCTTTCAAGGATGAGTGGTATTTCGACTACGCCACATGCGGTTTCCGGTGATGGACACCAGTGCTGCTTCAGTCCACTGAGGCCGGTGTTAGGGGCAGCTAAGATGGGATGGCTCCCCACAGGCGGAGCAGGCCTCAGGGCAGTGTGAGGAGGAATGGTGGGTGCAGTGCCACGCAGGAAATAACAGGCTGAGGCGGTGTGTGAAGTCATCCGGGGCTTTACTCACTTTCAGATGAACTTTCAGCCGCAAAGCTTCTTTCTGCTACTCGCGGTGTACTGCAGCCACCAGGAAGGGGGTCCAGGACTTCCCAGGTAGATCAGGAGCACCTGTCGAGACCCCTCTGGTGTGTGTTCCTCTCCTTGGTAAGTTCTCCCACTACGTCTTCTCCTTACTGTATGTGTGGAAGGAACGTAGTGTAAGGCCGGGTCCCACTGGGTGTAAGAGATTCAGGTGGCGACTCCGCTCCGTCCGTATCCCCCTGGGATCCACTAAGCCTCCGGGCTTTTCTGACTGAGACGTGAAGTAACAAAGTCAGATATCGGGGGCCGGTCACCACTTTTGCAGCAGGAATCCCTCTGACTAGGCCAGAGTAAAGAATACAGGTGGCGACTGCGCTCTGTCCGTATCCCCCTGGGATCCTTTTGCCTGTGGAGCCTATCTCCTCTGCTCCCCTCCAGGCCTTCTTAGGACAGGACCCTGACCGGGTAGAGACACTGGTTAACTCTTACCCGCTCCTCATCTCAAGGCCAGAGAACGAGGACCGTGTATCTTCAGTCAGCTGCAGACTCTTGCTGGACCCTGGCAGAAGACCACAATCAAAGACCTTGAACTTAAGATGGCCGTAGATTAAATATGAATCAATAAGTGTTTCCTAAAAGTGTGTCCTCCACCCTCACCCACTACATGGTTCCCTCTATCTTTGGTTCCCCCCATCTCCTCTATCCCGGGACGGGGCAGCACCCTGGTGCATTTAGGCCCCCTACAGGACAGGAGTGGTGTAGTGTTGAGTGGTAAAGTGGGGTCCTGAGAAGTGCTCCATCCTTACCTGGAAGAGGAGATACCACACCTCAAACTGAGGTGCAGCACCCCTGTGGTGACTGAACCCTCAGGGGCGCCACACTTACATAACAATTGCTGTGATCAGGTCCGATCACGTGGAGAGATTACAGGTAACGATCACCCCTCTAAGCCTGGCACCAATTATCGCCTTCATATAGCGGAGACGCTTAGTGGGTACATGGCCGAAGCTCAGTGACTGCTTCTCTGGTGCGGCGCTCCACCTGCCGCATCCTCCTCCACCCGCGACATCCTCCTCCACGCGCCAGACCTTGTAAGGATCACACGTTACAGCGAGAATTCCAGGAAGCTGATTGGAGCTTTCCCCATGGGGGCCCAGGACGCTGGCACAGCCTCGTTAGTGCTGACCTTGGCATGGGTTCTGGTGGCTGATGGATAGGGTACCTGGCTGGACAAAGCCCTGGGGACCCCCGCAATGTATCCATTATTGTCCCATGACCCCTCCCTAGTAGTGAATGCCACAGGCATCAGGGAGAGTATAAATCTATGTCTGACGGTGCGGAGGGGGGGGGGGGGGGCGGCAAATGAAAAATGTCCTTTATATGACTGGTACAAGAAAGCGGCCTGAGCAAGAGGAGGAGGATGGGAAGGGAGAGGGGGTAGTATAGCCGCAACCAACCTGGATTAACCCCTGCCAGACTGAACATCGGATGGTCTAGAAATCCTGCTAATCCGGCAAGTGACAGATCGGTTCATGTAGGATTAGCAGGGATTGTCATGACCCACCAGGACTTCAATGGTGGATGAAAGGCTGGTGAACAGCCACAGAACTATCACGACTAGGAGAGAGCATCTACAAAATGGCAGGTGGTGAGAGAGAGGATCCGGATGCATAGAGCATCGCAGTTATGATAGACAGAGGGTCAGGACACGCAGACATCGCAGCTATGATAGAGAGAGGGTCAGGACACGCAGAGCATCACAGCTATGATAGACAGAGGGTCAGGACACGCAGACATCACAGCTATGATAGAGAGGGGGTAAGGGCACATAGACATCGCAGCTATAATAGAAAAGTGTCAGGAAACGCAAAGCATCGGAGCTATGATAGAAAGGAGTCAGGACACGCAGAGCATCACAGCTATGATAGAGGGGGTCAGGACACGCAGAGCATCACAGCTATGATAGACAGAGGGTCAGGACACGCAGACATCACAGCTATGATAGAGGGTCAGGACACACAGACATTGCAGCTATGACAGAAAGAGGGTCAGGACACGCAGAGCATCGCAGCTATGATAGAGGGTCAGGACATGCAGACATTGCAGCTATGATAGAGGGTCAGGACACGCAGAGCATCGCAGCTATGATAGAAAGGTGTCAGGACACGCAGAGCATCGCAGCTATGATAGAAAGGTGTCAGGACACGCAGACATCGCAGCTATGATAGAGAGAGGGTCAGGACACACAGACATCGCAGCTATGATAGAGGGTCAGGACGCGCAGAGCATCACAGCTATAATAGATAGATGTCAGGACATGCAGAGCATCGCAGCTATGATAGATAGGGGCCAAGACACACAGATCATCACAGCTATGATAGAGGGGGTCAGGACAGGCAGAGCATCACAGCTATAAAAGAAAGGGGTCAGGATACACAGAGCATCACAGCTATGATCGAAAAGTGTCAGGACCCCAAGAGCATCGCAGCTATAATAGAAAGGGGTCAGGACACGCAGAGCATCACAGCTATGATAGAAAGGGGTCAGGACCCCCAGAGCATCGCAGCTATAATAGAAAGGGGTCAGGACCCGCAGAGCATTGCAGCTATGATAGAAAGGGGTCAGGACATGTAGACATCGCAGCTATGATAGCTAGGAGTCAGGACATGCAGTGCATCACAGCTATGATAGAAAGGGGTGAGTATACACAGAGCATCGCAGCTATGATCGAAAGATGTCAGGACCCGCAGAGCATCACAGCTATGATAGAAAGGGGCCAGGACACGCAGACATCACACCTATGTTAGAAAGGGGTCAGGACATGTAGAGCATCGCAGCTATGATAGAGAGGTGACAGGACACCCAGAGTATCGCAGCTATAATAGAAAGGGGTCAGGACGCGCAGAGCATTGCAGCTCTGATAGAAAGGGGTCAAGACACAAAGACATCGCAGCTATGATAAAGAGGGGTCAGGACACGCAGAGCATCACAGCTATGATAGATTTGGGTCAGGTTACGCAGAGCATCGCAGCTATTATAGAAAGGGGCCAAGACATGCAGATCATTCACAGCTATGATAGAAAGGAATCAGGATGCGCAGAGCATTGCAGCTATGATAGAAAGGGGTTAGAACACACAGAACATCGCAGCTGCGGGAGTGGCCCCAGGCCGGTCATAGTGCTCCGGCTGGCCCCTGTTCATGGCTTGAAGTGCCTACATTTGGCTCATGACCATGAGAACA
Organism: Phyllobates terribilis; assembly: GCF_046119375.1. Taxonomy (NCBI): domain Eukaryota; kingdom Metazoa; phylum Chordata; class Amphibia; order Anura; family Dendrobatidae; genus Phyllobates; species Phyllobates terribilis. The sequence continues at coordinate 266,852,579 of NW_027362767.1, forward strand.
GGACGATGGAGCGATGTGTGATACTGCCCTAAGGGCTGCTGTATCTAAGCCTGTGTGATACCCTACACAGATTATACTGTGGGTGTATTGTGTATTCTCTGTGTGGATATTGTCAGCGGATTATCTGAATATGATTACAGTAATGTATCAGGTCTGATCCGCTGTAAACTAAAATAACCACATAAATGAATATAAAGCTGGATAATTCGGGGACAGATCACTGGGTGTATCCACACACTGATTACCACAGCCTCCTCTAATGATCAGACCCACTGTACCACAACCACAAACTAAAGGGGGCTCCGCAGCTGGAGGACAAGGGGCCTCTATATCCGGGAACCAGGAATTATATCAAGGATCATTTACAGAGAATGCATCACCGAATCCTAATATATGATATCGTCTGATGATCGCCTGTATATAATCCTGTCCTGTGTGATACTGTCTGCTGAGCCATGTATCTAATCCTATCCTGTGTGATACTGCCTGCTGAGCCGTGTACCTAATCCTATCCTGTGTGATACTGTCTGCTGAGCCATGTATCTAATCCTATCCTGTGTGATACTGTCTGTTGAGCCATGTATCTAATCCTATCCTGTGTGATACTGTCAGCTGAGCCATGTATCTAATCCTATCCTGTGTGATACTGTCTGCTGAGCCGTGTATCTAATCCTATCCTGTGTGATACTGTCTGGTGAGCTGTGTATCTAATCCTATCCTGTGTGATACTGTCTGCTGAGCTGTGTATCTAATCCTATCCTGTGTGATACTGTCTGGTGAGCTGTGTATCTAATCCTATCCTGTGTGATACTGTCTGCTGAGCTGTGTATCTAATCCTATCCTGTGTGATACTGCCTGCTGAGCCGTGTATCTAATCCTATCCTGTGTGATACTGTCTGCTGAGCTGTGTATCTAATCCTATCCTGTGTGATACTGTCTGGTGAGCTGTGTATCTAATCCTATCCCGTGTGATACTGTCTGCTGAGCCGTGTATCTAATCCTATCCTGTGTGATACTGTCTGGTGAGCTGTGTATCTAATCCTATCCTGTGTGATACAGTCTGCTGAGCTATGTATCTAATCCTATCCTGTGTGATACTGTCTGCTGAGCCGTGTATCTAATCCTATCCTGTGTGATACTGTCTGCTGAGCTGTGTATCTAATCCTGTCCTGTGTGATACTGTCTGCTGAGCCATGTATCTAATCCTATCCTGTGTGATACTGTCTGCTGAGCCGTGTATCTAATCCTATCCTGTGTGATACTGTCTGGTGAGCTGTGTATCTAATCCTATCCTGTGTGATACTGTCTGGTGAGCTGTGTATCTAATCCTATCCTGTGTGATACTGTCTGCTGAGCCGTGTATCTAATCCTATCCTGTGTGATACAGTCTGCTGAGCTATGTATCTAATCCTATCCGGTGTGATACTGTCTGCTGAGCCGTGTATCTAATCCTATCCTGTGTGATACTGTCTGGTGAGCTGTGTATCTAATCCTATCCTGTGTGATACTGTCTGGTGAGCTGTGTATCTAATCCTATCCTGTGTGATACTGTCTGCTGAGCTGTGTATCTAATCCTATCCTGTGTGATACAGTCTGCTGAGCTATGTATCTAATCCTATCCGGTGTGATACTGTCTGCTGAGCTGTGTATCTAATCCTATCCTGTGTGATACTGTCTGCTGAGCCGTGTATCTAATCCTATCCTGTGTGATACTGTCTGCTGAGCTGTGTATCTAATCCTATCCTGTGTGATACTGTCTGCTGAGCCGTGTATCTAATCCTATCCTGTGTGATACTATCTGCTGAGCTGTGTATCTAATCCTATCCTGTGTGATACTGTCTGCTGAGCCGTGTATCTAATCCTATCCTGTGTGATACTGTCTGCTGAGCTGTGTATCTAATCCGATTTTATGTGATACTGTCTGCTGAGCCGTGTATCTAATCCTATCCTGTGTGATACTGGCTGCTGAGCTGTGTATCTAATCCTATCCTGTGTGATACCGTCTGCTGAGCTGTGTATCTAATCCTATCCTGTGTGATACTGTCTGCTGAGCCGTGTATCTAATCCTATCCTGTGGGATACTGTCTGCTGAGCCATGTATTTAATCCTATCCTGTGTGATACCGTCTGCTGAGCCGTGTATCTAATCCTATCCTGTGTGATACTGTCTGCTGAGCTGTGTATCTAATCCTATCCTGTGTGATACTGTCTGCTGAGCCGTGTATCTAATCCTATCCTGTGTGATACTATCTGCTGAGCTGTGTATCTAATCCTATCCTGTGTGATACTGTCTGCTGAGCCGTGTATCTAATCCTATCCTGTGTGATACTGTCTGCTGAGCTGTGTATCTAATCCGATTTTATGTGATACTGTCTGCTGAGCCGTGTATCTAATCCTATCCTGTGTGACACTGTCTGCTGAGCTGTGTATCTAATCCTATCCTGTGTGATACTGGCTGCTGAGCCGTGTATCTAATCCTATCCTGTGTGATACTGCCTGCTGAGCTGTGTATCTAATCCTATCCTGTGTGACACTGTCTGCTGAGCCGTGTATCTAATCCTATCCTGTGTGATACTGCCTGCTGAGCTGTGTATCTAATCCTATCCTGTGTGATACTGGCTGCTGAGCAGTGTATCTAATCCTATCCTGTGTGACACGGTCTGCTGAGCAGTGTATCTAATCCTATCCTGTGTGACACTGTCTGCTGAGCTGTGTATCTAATCCGATCTTATGTGATACTGTCTGCTGAGCTGTGTATCTAACCCTATTCTGAGTGACATTGTCTGCTGAGCTGTGTATCTAATCCTATCCTGTGTGATACTGTCTGCTGAGCTGTGTATCTAATCCTATCCTGTGTGATACTGTCTGCTGAGCTGTGTATCTAATCCTATCCTGTGTGGTACTGTGCTGAGCCGTGTATCTAATCCTATCCTGTGTGATACTGTCTGCTGAGCTGTGTATCTAATCTTATCCTGTGTGATACTGTCTGCTGAGCTGTGTATCTAATCCTATCCTGTGTGACACTGTCTGCTGAGCTGTGTATCTAATCTTATCCTGTGTGATACTGTGCTGAGCCGTGTATCTAATCCTATCCTGTGTGATACTGTCTGCTGAGCCGTGTATCTAATCCTATCCTGTGTGATACTGTCTGCTGAGCCGTGTATCTAAGCCTATCCTGTGTGATACCATTCTTGGTGCCGTCACACAGTTCAAGGTAAGAATAGATGGAGCACGCTGCAGGATACATCTCTCGGCTCGGATACGTCCGTCAGTCAGGATTCTACGTCTCGCCGTTTTTTCGCAGGATTGACGGCTTCAGATATTTCTGACATGTGAGGACGCAGGATCCTGAGTGACAGCTCCGCAGGATCGTTAACGCTTTCACCCGCACTGGCGACAGATTAACGAGACCCTAAAATAAGTGCAGGCAACAGAAGAAGCCTCTGGATAACCAAGAACTACAAATCCCAGCAGACCCACCCTCTAGGTTTAGGCATTTTTATGACTCTCCTCTACATTACAGGATTATTTCTCACTAGTCCTTCGTGGGCAGGAAACAGCTGAAGTACAAGCCCCTTATCAACCACCGAAATATATAGGATCTATTATTCTTGATGCTCATAAGACCCTAATATAAGACGTGACGCACTGAAGGAGGGTGGGGGCGGTTTACTACTCACAGCTGAAGGATTATCATAGTGTAGCAGTGGAAGCTAAACACAGCAGACGCACAAATCTCTCCTGTCCCGCAGCCACCACTAGGGCGAGCTCACAGAAGACAGATTTACCTCCCCTCCTCCACTACAGTCTGCGTGCTGTAAGCGCCCCCTGGTGGTGACATTTTATGAAATTGATCTAAGCATGACTCTAGGCCTGGAAACAATGTAAGAAAAATTACTACAAGAGGCATACTTGGGAAGAATGAAAAAGTCTTGTCTCATCCTTGCACAAAAAATATGGCTGCCCCCAATCATTTTTTTTGACAAAAATAGAAAGAAAGGTTGAGCACGGACCTGAATCTCATGGGTAGGATCAATATAGCAAGGGTTACAATGCAGCAAGGGTTACAGTGCAGCAAGGGTTACAGTGCAGCAAGGGTTACAGTGCAGCAAGGGTTACAGTGCAGCAGGAGTTACAGTGCAGCAGGAGTTACAGTGGAGCAAGGGTTACAGTGGAGCAGGAGTTACAGTGCAGCAAGGGTTACAGTGCAGCAGGAGTTACAGTGGAGCAAGGGTTACAGTGCAGCAAGGGTTACAGTGCAGCAGAGGTTACAGTGCAGCAGGAGTTACAGTGCAGCAGGAGTTACAGTGCAGCAGGAGTTACAGTGCAGCAGGAGTTACAGTGGAGCAAGGGTTACAGTGCAGCAGGAGTTACAGTGCAGCAGAGGTTACAGTGCAGCAGGAGTTACAGTGCAGCAGGAGTTACAGTGCAGCAGGAGTTACAGTGGAGCAAGGGTTACAGTGCAGCAGAGGTTACAGTGCAGCAAGGGCTACAGTGCAGCAAGGGCTACAGTGCAGCAAGGGCTACAGTGCAGCAAGGGCTACAGTGCAGCAAGGGCTACAGTGCAGCAAGGGCTACAGTGCAGCAAAAGTTACAGTGCAACAAAAGTTACAATGCAGCATCTCCGAGCACACGCCGCAGTACAGTGCACAGGGACCAGAGATTATTTAGTGTGGTCATATTTGGAGAGCCCGGCTGGTCCCATTCCCACAGCTATTTTGGTGGCAAGAATTGTTGTCGTGCCACCCTCTCCATAACAAAGACGAATGAAGGGGCAAACAAGACCTGGTTGCTCCTATTCTGCGTTGCTAGACTCTAGATGGTCCCCCCCAGCATCTTGCTCCTTGCACCGATTCGATCCCCAGCTGTGGGGAGCTCACCACAAACTGGGTGGGTAATGGGGTACTATGAATGGGGCGCTATCCCCATTACCTCTCCAAACCACCAGGTGCTGAACGCCTCTAATCCGCGGCCGCAGTCTCCTTCCACGATGTAACCTCCATTTACGGTGGAATAAAGCAGAATTGATGCTGATTGGTGGCCGCTTGGGGGACACTTTGGATCCATAAAAGGCCTCTTTGCGGGCACTTTGCAGCGCAGCGCTGTCATACGGCAGCGGCTCCGGGCTGATCATGATAAAGCTTTATGGCCGGGCTGTTTGCATCTAAGCACCGAGTAATGGAACGGATTCATTTGGCTGCAATTAATGTTAATGTCAGCTATGAAAATCGTCATTAAATACCATTTTAAAATCCATTCAATTTGCATCTGCGGAGCCCCATTTACTCTACACAAACACCCGTATCAGCTCAGACTCCCCCGGATGGTTAACCCTCTGCTACCTTGAGGAGTCGTCCGAACACAGTTAAAAAAAAAAACATTGCTGCCAGCTTCCAGAAATAGCACCACCCCTATGCTCAGGTTGCATCTGGTATTGCAGAGCAGTTCAGTGCACAACCTGCAAACATAGGTGGTGCAGATTTCTAGAAGTAAGCAGCCATGTTTTCCTAATCCTGTCAGTGCTAGTGATTCTCAATAGTTATAAGATGTTTTTTTTTTTTTAGTTATATCAGTATCTAAAAAAGTGACAAGACTAACTGCCAGAACACGTGACTGCAATACATTGCCCTCCCCATGGGTCTAATGACCTGGCCCAAGTCACTATAGGCTTAGATGACGATTGTGGATCAGTCCATTACAAGTGCAGGGGTAAGCAGCCTTAATATAGACATAGTTTAGTAGGATATGTTTTGGGGACAGATGTAATTGGCGGTGGCGCAGCATGGCGGTGTCCTCACCTCTCACCGTTCCCACCTGGACGCAATGTTGTTCCAACTCCGGTAAATTGTTACTATGGTCAATTTACGCCTCTAAGTGTCCTCTCCAGCTCCCTCCTCCTCCACCGAATTACAGGCCACCTTCATGGGCTCTTATCTAAAGTGCAGGGCAAGAGCTGAAGTGCAGCTCAGGTGGGTGCCAACACCTCGGATCGGACAGATTAACCGCTGGGGGGCCAGGATGAGATTCAGAGGATCCGCGGGAGTGAAGCACTTTGCTGGATGGACCCCGGTGGCTGCGGTTTTACACCGAAGCTTTTAAAATGCCACAAACCCATGGGATGTAATAGGGTCGGCGGGAGATGAGGTGCACGCCATTTCTATCCCCGTAATGAGGAATAACAAGTCGGGGTGGACACCACTTCCTATGGAGAACGCCGGAGTCGCTCTCACTGAAGAAACTTTACAAACTTCCATTTACAGAGACCTGATCTCTCTGTACCGTCCACGCTATCAAAAAAAAAGAAGAGCACTTCTTTAAATAATACCCAATGGCCACCATTACTGGGGTAGTCACCCAGCTTACCACAAGCCCAGAATATACGGTTACCTATACAATATGGCGGCATGTATTTTCCAGATGGATCTGACGTTCACCTTGTGGAGATGCCGTAGGCCATGTCCTGCGGGAGGCGCAGGCTGCGCGGTTTCACACGTCCTTCATTGATGGGGCACCAGATGTTGTGGGTGTTGCGGAAAGCTTGATGTTCGGCTGCCGTCACCAGCCCGGACTTCACTGCTTCCCGGTTTAGGGCGATAAAGTTACTCTCCAGCTTCCTCTGATGAGCCTTCGACTCCACTGACTGCCAGTGTCCGATGGCTGATCATGGAGAAGAAAGGGAGCATAATCAGAGGCGGCATTAAGTGTGTACCATATGTGGCGGCATTAATTGTGTATTATATGTGGCGGCATTAATTGTGCATTATATGTGGCGGCATTAATTGTGCATTATATGTGGCGGCATTAATTGTGCATTATATGTGGCGGCATTAATTGTGCATTATATGTGGCAGCATTAACTGTGCATTATAAGTGGTGGCATTAATTGTGCATTATGTGTAACATGTGGCGGAATTAACCTTGTGACATGTGGTAGCACTAAACATGTACTATATGTGATGGCATTAATCTTGTGACATGTAGCAGCTTTAAACATGTATTACGTGTGGTGGCATTAATCGTGTATTATATGTGACATAGGAGAACAATAAGTGCATTCGTTTTCTGAATTGTAATTGTAAATATGGCTGCCTTTTTTCTGCAATATATTTTTTGCTATGTGATATGCAGCAGCATTAATTGTGTATTATATGTGACATTTGGCGGCATTGATCATGTATTATACGTGACATGTGGAGACATTAAACGTTTATTATTTTATGTGACATGTGGCAGAAGTAATCGTGCATTATATATGACAGCATTAGTTGTGGATTAAACGTGAGATGTGGCAGCATTGATAGTGTATTATACGTAACATGCGGCGGCATTCATTTTGTATTATATATGATATGTGAGGAAATAAAGTGCATCAGTTTTCTGACCTGTGTTGGTAAATATGGCTGTCTTTTTTTCTGCTATGTGTTTTGCTATATTATATATGGTGGCATTAATCGTGTACTGGATGTGAGGTATGGTGGCATTAATTGTACTATATATAAATCATGCTATAGTATTATATGTGACATATGTACCAGAGACTCCATAATAAAGAGTCTGATGGAATGTGGGACCTGAGTATCTAAGAAGGTCCCGCACCATCTATAGCACCGGATTACAGACAGCCCTGCTCTCTATGGCACTGGATCACAGCTTTAAAGAACCAGATCGAATATGGAGATAAATCCAGAAACAGGACATCCCCAGGTCACTGTGTCTATGATGGCGACTGTGTTTGATATCTACCGCAGAGGGAGAGACATCTATAATATAACTGGGGATGCGTGTCTCTGTCTGAAGCCTTTATAGACTGCGCATGCGCGACGCGCAGTCTGGCTCCAGACAGAAGCACGCATCCAGCTGTTACAGGTAAGAGGAGTGTATGGTGCTGGAGATCACGGTATGCGTAGACACTGAACACATACCGCGATCTCCGGCGCCATACTTACATATTTACCTGACCGGGAGGAGCGTTGCTGCGGCACCTCTCTTCGCCGGAGACCGGGGCAGGAGTGAGGCGTCGGATCGGCGCATGCGCATAGCGCTATACGGCGCCATTTTACTGAAGACACATTTGCAGTGTGTCTTCAGCAAAATGACGCCGGACAGCGCGGTATGGGCACGCGCGTACTCCGGCACCACACTCCTCCCCTGGCCTCTGGCAGAACAGGACACCGCAGCGCTGGGGCACAGGGAAGAAAGGTGAGTATAAGTGTTTATTTTTTTGTATGTGTGTACAGTGTGAAAGGGATGAGGGGGCCACACATACCAGGATTGTGGGATGAGGGGTACCATACATACCAGGATTGGGGGGTGAGGGGTACCACGCATACCAGGATTGGGGGGCGAGGGGACCATGCATACCAGGTTTCTGGGATGAGGAGGCCATACATACTAGAATTGGGATGAGGGGTACCATGTATACTAGGATTGGGGATGAGGGGCCCATGCATACCAGGATAGGGATGAGAAGTGCCATGCATACCAGGATGGGGGTGAGGGAGCCATACATACCAGGATTGGAGATGATGGAGCCATGCATACCAGGATTGGGGATGAGGGGCGCCATGCATACCAGGATTGGGGGGGATGAGGGGTACCATACATTGCAGGATTGGGGATGAGGGGTGCCATGCATACCAGGATTGGGGATGAGAGGTGCCATGCATACCAGGATTGGGGATGAGGGGTGCCATGGATACCAGAATTGGCGATGAGGGGTGCCATGCATACCGGGATTGGGGATGAGGGGTGCCATGCATACCAGGATTGGGAATGAGGGGTGCCATGCATACCAGGATTGGGGATGAGGGGTGCCGTGCATACCAGGATTGGCGATGAGGGGTGCCATGCATACCAGGATTGGGGATGAGGGGTGCCATGCATACCAGGATGGGGGTGAGGGGTGCCATGCATACCAGGATGTGGATGAGGAGTGCCATGCATACCAGGATGAGGGATACAATACATACCAGGATAGGGATGAGGGATGGGGTACCACGCATACCAGGATAGGGATGAGGAGTACCACACATACCAGGATAGGGATGAGGCGTACCACACATACCAGGATTGGGGGTGAGGGGTGCCACGCATACCAGGATTGGGGGTGAGGGGTGACATGACTTCCAGGATTGGGGGTGAGGGGTGCCATGCATACCAGGATTGGGCGTGAGGGGTGCCATGCATACCAGGATTGGGGGTGAGGGGTGCCATGCATACCAGGATTGGGGGTGAGGGGTGCCATGCATACCAGGATAGGATGGTGGGGACAGGATGGGGGCAGCACAAATACCAGGAGGGGAGCAGCACATACGCCACCCGGGCGTAGAACAGGTTCAATAACTAGTACAATAGATAGGGCTGTGTGAGAGAGTGAGAGAGAGCAAGCGCTGGGAGAAAGGGGCGGAAGACAAAGGGGCAGAAGAGAAACACAGGGGGGGGCAGAAGAGAAACACGAGGGGGGCAGAAGAGAACGCTGTGAGAAAAAGTGAGGAAGGCAAAAGATAGAAGAGAAAAAAAAGAGTAAAGAAAAAGAGAAGCAAGAAAAATAGCTGCGATAAAGAGGTACTAGAGAAAGAGAAAGTGAGAAAACAAAGGAGAGTTGTGAAAAATACACAAGAGACACACACACACACACACACACACACACACAAGAGAGAGACACATACAAGAAAGACACACAGGACAAAGACACACACACACAAGACAAAGACACACACACACACAAGACAAGGACACACACACACAAGACAAGGACACACACACACAAGACAAAGACACACACACACACAAGACAAGGACACACACACACAAGACAAGGACACACACACACACAAGACAAAGACACACACACACACAAGACAAGGACACACACACACAAGACAAAGACACACACACACACACAAGACAAAGACACACACACACACAAGACAAAGACACACACACACAAGACAAGGACACACACACACACAAGACAAGGACACACACACACACACAAGACAAAGACACACACACACACACAAGACAAGGACACATACACACAAGACAAGGACACACACACAAGACAAAGACACACACACAAGACAAAGACACACACAAGACAAGGACACATACACACACACACGCAAGACAAAGACACACACACACACGACAAAGACACACACACACACAAGACAAGGACACATACACACACACACACAAGACAAAGACACACACACACACACAAGACAAAGACACACACACACAAGACAAAGACACACACACACACACAAGACAAAGACACACACACACAAGACAAAGACACACACACACAAGACAAAGACACACACACACAAGACAAAGACACACACACACAAGACAAAGACACACACACACAAGACAAAGACACACACACAAGACAGACACACACACACAAGACAGACACACACACACAAGACAGACACACACACAAGACAAAGACACACACACAAGACAGACACACACACAAGACAAAGACACACACACACAAGACAAAGACACACACACAAGACAAAGACACACACACACAAGACAAGGACACACACACACGACAGACACACACACACACAAGACAAAGACACACACACACAAGACAAAGACACACAAGACAAAGACACACACACACACAAGACAAAGACACACACACAAGACAAAGACACACACACACACAAGACAAAGACACACACACACAAGACAGAGACACTCACAAGACAAAGACACACACAAGACAAAGACACACACAAAACAAAGACACACACACAAGACACACACACACAAAGACACGACAAAGACACACACACGACAAAGACACACACACGACAGACACACACAGACACACAAGACAAAGACACACACACGACAAAGACACACACACGACAAAGACACACACACAAGACAAAGACACACACACGACAAAGACACATACACACAAGACAAAGACACACACACAAGACAAAGACATGCCGCAGATGTGTGACAAAGCGCATCCCCTATGATGACACCAGTTTCTGCCGTTATCACTACACACAACAGATCAATAAGATCTCACAGATTCTCACCAATTCCTCCTATATGAAACCTACGAGCTGAGTGATTGCTGCAGAGTCTCCTCTAGTCCAGCTGGACCCCCGTTATTGTCTCAGAGCCTGGGACCATCTTAGTATTGTGGTGGGCAAAAATAACGAGATTCTCCGGTGAAAACTATTTATCACCAATCCACAGGATGAATGATGACTTACTGACCATGGGGGCTGACAGATGGGACCTGCACCGATCGGCAGAACGGGGGACGTTTATCCCTGCTACAATGCACGGGCAGCGAGCTTGTTCGATCACCGATGTGCCCATAGGTGCAGGTCCCAGCAGTGGGACACCCACCAATCAGCAAGGTATCACCTATACCACAGATAGGTAATAAAAAGTTTGTCCAGGTAAAACAAGAAATACAGTAAGTCCTGCACCACAATCTATAATGTGTAAGACTAGTGTCTTCTCATGTGGTACAGGAGCCATTCAGCCCCATAGGCACCTCTGCACCCACAGGCTCACCCCTGCAATCCCTATAGATCTGTGATGCTTCTAATCTGCTCGTCCATGTGGAGTTAATACATTCTTTAAAACTTCCCTGGAAGGTCTTAGAGGCCCCTGAAAAAAGGCAAGATCTCCCAGCTCCCAGAGAAGGTAAATATCCAAAGAACCCCCAAAAGTCATCATTGCAGGAGCTGCACCCACCTTCCGCCACTCCTCCCTCTCTCAGGAAACTGTCCTGGCCGTAGGTGAAGTCTGGTCCTGGCAGAGAGTAACACCTTCTTTTTGTCTTTCCCAGTTCTGCCTAAAAAGGACAAAAACTAGAAAATAAGATATTAAAAAAAAATACCAAAAAGACAAATAAGTAGGTCAGATATCAATACAACACAAATGTTTACGAAAAAGTCACTGGAAACAAATATATGAAAATAAAAAAAAATAGAAAATTAATTTACTACATTGATTTTATTTTTATTCTGAATGTTCCTCCATTATCTTGCTGTAAACTGAAGGACAGATATGAATGAAGGGAAGGGAACTGACAACTACTCACAGCACATTACAGACCAAAAGACAAGGATAGCAGACCAATAAAAGATTGAGTTACAAAAAGTGGCAAGCTAGGACGTTTATTCACGAACAACAACTATAATACTGCCCCTTATGTACAAGAATATAACTATAATACTGCCCCCTATGTACAAGAATATAACTACTATAATACTGCTCCTGTGTACAAGAATATAACTCCTATAATACTGCTCCTATGTACAAGAATAGAACTACTATAATACTGCTCCCGTGTACAAGAATATAACTCCTATAATACTGCTCCTATGTACTAGAATATAACTACTATAATACTGCCCCCTATGTACAAGAATAGAACTACTATAATACTGCTCCTGTGTACAAGAATATAACTACTATAATACTGCCCCCTATGTACAAGAATATAACTACTATAATACTGCCCCTATGTACAACAATATAACTGCTATAATACTGCGCTCTCTGTACAAGAATATAACTACTATAATACTGCCCCTATGTACAAGAATATAACTACTATAATACTGCCCCCTATGTACAAGAATATAACTACTATAATACTGCCCCTATGTACAAGAATATAACTACTATAATACTGCCCCCTATGTACAAGAATATAACTACTATAATACTGCCCCCTATGTACAAGAATATAGCTACTATAATACTGCCCCCTATGTACAAGAATATAACTACTATAATACTGCCCCTATGTACAAGAATATAACTACTATAATACTGCCCCCTATGTACAAGAATATAACTACTATAATACTGCCCCCTATGTACAAGAATATAACTACTATAATACTGCTCCCTATGTACAAGAATATAACTACTATAATACTGCCCCTATGTACAAGAATATAACTAATATAATACTGCTCATATGTACAAGAATATAACTACTATAATACTGCCCCCTATGTACAAGAATATAACTACTATAATACTGCCCCCTATGTACAAGAATATAACTACTATAATACTGCTCCCTATGTACAAGAATATAACTACTATAATACGGCCCCTATGTACAGGAATATAACTACTATAATACTGCTCCTATGTACAAGAATATAACTACTATAATACTGCCCCCTATGTACAAGAATATAACTACTATAATACTGCTCCCTATGTACAAGAATATAACTACTATAATACTGCTCCTATGTACAAGAATATAACTACTATAATACTGCCCCTATGTACAAGAATATAACTACTATAATACTGCTCGCTATGTACAAGAATATAACTACTATAATACTGCTCCTATGTACAAGAATATAACTACTATAATACTGCCCCTATGTACAAGAATATAACTACTATAATACTGCCCCCTATGTACAAGAATATAACTACTATAATACTGCTCCTATGTACAAGAATACAACTACTATAATACTGCCCCCTATGTACAAGAATATAACTACTATAATACTGCCCCCTATGTACAAGAATATAACTACTATAATACTGCTCCCTATGTACAAGAATATAACTACTATAATACTGCCCCCTATGTACAAGAATATAACTAATATAATACTGCTCATATGTACAAGAATATAACTACTATAATACTGCCCCCTATGTACAAGAATATAACTACTATAATACTGCCCCCTATGTACAAGAATATAACTACTATAATACTGCTCCCTATGTACAAGAATATAACTACTATAATACGGCCCCCTATGTACAGGAATATAACTACTATAATACTGCTCCTATGTACAAGAATATAACTACTATAATACTGCCCCCTATGTACAAGAATATAACTACAATAATACTGCCCCCTATGTACAAGAATATAACTACTATAATACTGCTCCCTATGTACAAGAATATAACTACTATAATACTGCTCCTATGTACAAGAATATAACTACTATAATACTGCCCCTATGTACAAGAATATAACTACTATAATACTGCTCGCTATGTACAAGAATATAACTACTATAATACTGCTCCTATGTACAAGAATATAACTACTATAATACTGCCCCTATGTACAAGAATATAACTACTATAATACTGCCCCCTATGTACAAGAATATAACTACTATAATACTGCTCCTATGTACAAGAATACAACTACTATAATACTGCCCCCTATGTACAAGAATATAACTACTATAATACTGCTCCCTATGTACAAGAATATAACTACTATAATACTGCCCCCTATGTACAAGAATATAACTACTATAATACTGCCCCCTATGTACAAGAATATAACTACTATAATACTGCTCCTATGTACAAGAATATAACTACTATAATACTGCTCACCCTGGACAGTGATATAGAGCTGCCTGTACAGTGTCAATATCGGAAGCATTTTTGTTAGGTATTAGAGTTCCTCTAGGGGGAGCAGTTGCTGGTGATAAGTTACCTGTGGATATGGCTTATCATCAGGTATAATGGTCTTATTTTCTCTGAGGTTTGTATAACAGTTATCTTGCAGTAATATTAATTACCCAGAGTCCTCGGAGACAGAATCCTGTAATTAAATTTACCTTTGTTGATAGATTTCCCCCAGGGTCTGATGAGGTTTCCTCTCCCATTTAATATGGATATATGATAAGAACGTGTCATCTGCAATCAGCACAAGTACAAACAAGAGGAACGTTCAGAATATTCTATGGATATATCCCCATCCGCAGTTCTATATTCTACACCAGCGGTCCCGCTGACATTAGGAAACTACCATTCCCCGCATCCAAGCACCATCCACTTGAGGAGGAGCTTGGTACACAAAGCCTTATTGACAAAAAACTTGGGAAAAGATATATACACGTGTGTATATGTGTAATATATATCTATATATATATATACACATACACACACACACACATTATATACCATATGTATTGTAACACGCCAGGGGCGTTGTAGGGCGGCATGGTCGTGACAGACTGAAACAGTCCATATAAAGGAAACATGGGCTTTTTTTCAGCCAAAATGCAGCAAACAATAAAGCAACCGAAAAACAACCAAGATTTGCCCGGCTAGGCGCTAACTAATACATCATACCTCTGACTCATGCTACCAGGTATGTGCGCGGGGTTTGACTCTCCAGCAACTCAGCATTTAGCACATTTAATCGCCGTGCATATCCTTCTCAGAAATGCACCATATCAGTTTGGAGGCTGTGTCTCTTTGAAGCTTTTCCTTCAGCCCTTTCTGTGTAATAAGGTGACCTCTCTCAGCTGAGCTGCCTAAGCCTCTAGTACTACCTGTACTGAAGCGGGAGTGACGAGTCCTGCTTATCACTCCAATAAAACTCGTCCCGGAATGACCATATATAAAACGGCACAGCCCCTAAGCTGCCGCCCCAACCAGTCTACCTGGCTTTTAATATCTCGCCCGGCTAAGTTTCTGGGAGAGATATACACTCCGTCCAGCATCCTCCTTGTCGGCCACCTACATACCCCCCCCTTTTCTAGACCAGAGGTCTGAGCATTTTGGGCCATCAAACAATGAATCCTTGATAATGCATCTGCATTCCCGTGATTTCTCTGGTCTATGTTCTACGGAGAAATTCAAATTCTGCAGCGAGAGAAACCTCCCTGTCACGCTAGCATTTGTTTCCTTATTATGTTTCATCCACGTAAGCGAGGCATGATCTGACACAAGCTTAAGTCTCCTACCCAAGAGGTAATACTTCAAAGATTCTAGTGCCCACTTTACAGCTAAAAATTCACGCTCTACAGTGGCAGTTTTTTTCCGCCGGAGTCAACTTCCTGTTCAAATATACTACTGGGTGTTCTTCTCCATTTATTCGTTTGAGACAAGACGGCTCCCAACCCTGTGTTCGAGGCGTCTGTCTGAGCCAAGAACTCCCTTTTTAAAATCCAGTGTAATTAACACGGGTTGCTCACACAGCACAGACTTAAGGCACTGAAAGGCTTGTTCCACTTCAGGACACCATTACAGATTTCCCTACTCTTGTCAGGTCTGTCAAATGTGCTGCCCTTGAGGCAAAATTTGGTATGAACCTCTGATAGTAGCTGGTGATCCCTAAAAAAGCCTGCATTTGTTTCTTAGTTACTGGCCTAGGCCAACTCTATATGGCCTCAACTTTATTATTTTGATGTTTGATCAAGCGCCTGCCAATAACAAACCCCAGATACTTGGCCTCCTCTAGCCCTCAGACACATTTTTTGTGAGACTTGCACCACTGATCGCATCTAGTACGGCTTGCACTTTACAGAGATGGCTTCCTCAGTCTGCACTGAAGATACCCAGCTGCTTACCTAGAGGATGTGGTTAAGTATTAGATGGCCTCAAAATGAAATCCATCAGTCTCTGGAAGGTTGCAGGCGCTCCGTGTAGAGAAAATGGTATGTTCTTGTATTTGGCACAAAACCCTCCTGGGTGGAAAAAGCAGTTTTTTCCATGGCCCTCTTTGTTAAAGGAATTTGCCAATAACCTTTGGTACGATCCAGAGTCGTTATGTATCTGGCATTACCAAGTTTATCAATTAATTCATCTACCCTAGGCATGGGATACGCATCAAATTTAGAAATTTCATTTAATTTCCAAAATTCATTGCAATCATTTGGTTTGGGAATCAACACAACCGGGTTAGACCATTCACTTCGGGACTCTTTGATCACTCCCAGCTCCAACATACATTTGACTTCAGTCAAGATTACTTCTCGGCGTGCCGCTGGTATTCTATAAAGTTTAAGGTTTATTTTCTTACCCGATTCAGTAACTATATCATGTTTTATTAGATGGGTATTCCCAGGCAGATCAGAGAAATTTGTTTTGTTCATCTGTACGAATTGTTGCGCTTCCTTTCGTTGAGCCGTCGAAAGGGTATCCCCTAATTTCACCGCTGGAACCAATTGTGCTGACATACTACACTTAAGACTGGCAGCGCCCAACGATTCCCTGTGTTTCCAAGGTTTAAGTAGATTCACATGATACAGCTGGTACAGTTTACATCTCCCTGGTTGATGTACTTTATAATCTACTTCTCCACCCTTCTCTACGACTTCATATGGACCATGCCACTTCGCCAAAAACTTGCTTTCAACTGTTGGCACTAAGACCAAGACTATCTCCTGGGTGGAAGTTCCTGATTTTGGCTGCCCTATTATACACTCGGCTTTGGGCTTCTTGGGCCCTCTGCATGTGCTCTCTGACAATAGGCAAAACTTTTTCGATTCGGTCCTGCATCTGCGCTACGTGTTCAATAACACTTTTATACAGGGTGGCCTCAGCTTCTCATGTTTCTTTCGCTATGTCCAACAGACCTCTTTGGTGCCTCCCATACACTAACTCGAAAGGCGAGAGACCAGTAGAAGCCTGCGGTACTTCTCTCATGGAGAACATTAAATATGGCAAAAGATAATCCCAGTCACATCCATCTTTTTCCACTACCTTTTTTAATATGTTCTTCAGCGTCTTATTGAACCTCTCGACTAGTCCATCCATTTGTGGATGATATACCGAGGTACGTATGTGTATCATCTTCAGCATTCGGCACAGCTCCTTCATTACCTTTGACATGAAGGGTGTGCCTTGGTCTGTAAGGATTTCCTTCGGAATCTCAGTCTGAGAGAACATAAAAAATAACTCACTGGCGATACTTTTGGACGCGGTATTTCTTAGGGGAACAGCTTCAAGGTTGCGCCATGGTGTAATATACTAGGACAAGGATATACTGGTGCCCCTGAGCTGATTTTACAATTGGTCCCACCAGATCCATCCCAATCCTCTCAAAAGGTATTTCAATGATGGGAGGGGTACTAGCGGACTGTGAAAATGGGTCATGGGTGCAGTTATTAGGCATATGGGGCAGGACTTACAATAATCTTCAATCTCCTTGTATATCCCTATCCAGCAGAACCTCTGGAGAATCCTCTCCTGGGTCGTCTTGGTCCCCAAGTGTCCCCCTAGAACATGGCTATGAGCCATATCAAGCACCCAGCACCGATTGGCCATAGGGACCAGCAATATTCAATGATTACCAGATCTTTCTTGATCACTCTATACAAGAGCTCATTATTAATAGCAAAGTGGGGAACCTGTTGGTCACCTCTTAGATATTTGGAAACGCCATTGACAAAGACGATATTCTCCCTTGCATATCTAAGGGTGTCATCCTTCAATTGAGCTATACCAAATTTATCTTGTGTTTCCTCTACCTCCAGTAGCACTAGGGGATCGGAGAATTTCGCGTTCTCCAGCAAGACCTGCAATGGGGAATTCTCACCCTCTTTCCTTGGGCCGGTACTGAGACTACCTTCTGCGTCCATATCTTTCTCCCAAAACTTCCAGATAATCGCGGCCCAAAATTATGCTATGCATAAGAGCTTTTACCACCCCCACTGTGTAGTCCACTATCCCATATGTTGTCTCTATTTTCTCAAGGCACACAGAATACATTCTGATGTCACCATAGACACACATTACACGTATGAACCTGTCAGGTATATGACCCCCGGGGTATGAGGCTGTATATGTACTTGTGTCACGAGACTACCTGAGTCTAGAAGGGAGGTCACAGGACAACCATTCCGCCTGATTTTACACACTTGTGGCTCAGTCTCTAGTCCAGGTGTGGCCACCTGGGTCTAATGGGCACTGAGCCATGACATGACCAAACTGACGACACCTCCAACACTGTACCAAACCATGTTTTCTAAACAGAGTCCCTATGGACCTCTGAATGGCTTAAGAAAGACAAAATTAAGACTTTGGAGTGGCCTAGTCAAAGTCCTGACCTTAATCCGATTGAGATGCTGTGGCATGACCTTAAAAAGGCGGTTCATGCTCTGAAACCCTCCAATGTGGCTGAATTACAACAATTTTGCAAAGATGAGTGGGCCAAGATTCATCCAGAGCGTTGTAAAAGACTCACTGCGAGTGTAGGGATTTGTACTCACTGAGTCACGTTGGAGGTACAGGTTCACACAGTGATGCAGTCCGCGGGGTCAAACAAACTGGTGGTTTATTCAGTGTCCATACACCAGTGAGGAAACAAAAGTAACAGCCTTTTCCTGGCACAAAAAGGAATAACAGAACAAAGCTCAAATTAACAAGTCCATTCAGCACGGCCTCAGCCGTTTAAACAAAGTGCCTTCCTCTGCCTCCAGCAGAGTCTGAGCAGCACATGCAAGGTCTGCTCACCTTGCCCAACACACACAAAAAGACTGAGACTGGAGCAGCTGTCTTAAATCAGCCTTTCAAGACCTGGACTGGAGGTAGGTGAGCAGCTGTTGCCCCTCAGCTCTTTCAGCTACTCGGAAAACTCAGCCCTGTAATCCGGGCCCATTAAATTCCTCTCAGCACTATGTGTGCTGGATACTGCTTCTCCAGGTCCTACATCACTAAAGCCTGGCACTTCGGGGACACATCCCTCCCGTCCAAGACCTGTTCGGCAGCCACCATACATACCCCCCCTCTGCCCAAAGCTGGGGGGCTTGACACCTTCTGTCACCATACAATAAACCCTTGACAAGGCATCAGCATTTCCATGTTGATTCCCAGGCCTATGCTCTACCTGGAAACTAAAATCTTGTAGAGCCAGGAACCACCTAGTCACTCTGGCATTGTTCCCCTTCTTTTCTCGCATCCACCTCAGTGGGGCATGGTCTGAAACTAACCTGAACCTTCTATCTAACAGGTAATACCTCAGAGTGTCTAACGCCCACTTAATGGCCAAACATTCTTTTTCTACAATGGAGTAGTTCTTCTCACAAGTGGAGAGCTTCAGACTGAGGTATATTACAGGGTGTTCTTCTCCGTTAATCTCCTGGGACAAGACTGCTCCCAGCCCAACATCCGATGCATCCGTCTGGACCACAAACTCTTTGGAGAAGTTGGGCGCCACCAAGACTGGCTGCTTACAGAGGACCAGTTTCAATTCCTGGAAGGCCGCTTCTGCTTCCGGGGCCCACTTGGCCATAGCCGACTTCGTCCCTTTTAGAAGATCCGTCAGCGGGGCTGCTATCAGGGCAAAGTTAGGGACAAATCTTCGATAGTAGCCCACAATGCTTAGAAACGCCCTCACCTGCTTCTTCGAGAGCAGCTGTGGCCAGTTCAAGATCGCCTCGACCTTATTTATTTGTGGTTTTATTTCCCCTCTACCAACCACGTACTCTAGGTACTTGGCTTCCTCCATTCCCATGGCACATTTCTTCGGGTTGATGGTAAAGCCCGCCTTCCTTAGGGCATCAAATATGGCTTGAACTTTGTCCAGATGACTTCCCCAGTCCTGGCTGAATATGACGATGTCATCTAGATAGGCCGCTGCATACGTTTTGTGGGATCCAGTCCATGGCTCTCTGGAAGGTGGCCGGAGCTCCCTGCAACCTAAACGGCATCCTGACGTATTGATAACATCCATCTGGCGTCGAGAAGGCTGTCTTCTCCTTGGCCTCTTTGGACAGGGGAATTTGCCAATATCCTTTAGGGAGGTCCAGGGTGATGATGTACAGAGCGGGTCCTACCCTTTCGATAAGCTCATCTACCCTAGGCATTGGGTAGGCGTCGAACTTCGAGACCTCGTTCAGCTTCCTATAGTCGTTGCAAAACCGCCTTTCCCCATCTGGTTTCGGCACTAAGACTATAGGACTGGATCATCCACTTTTGGACTCTTCAATGGCTCCCAGGTTAAGCATCCGCCTCACTTCTTTTGAGATTACCTCTCTGCGGGCCTCTGGGATCCGGTATGGTTTTAGATTGACGCGAACATGAGGCTCTGTGAGTACCTCATGCTCTATGACCTGAGTGGGTCCTGGCAACTCCGAAAACAGGTCTTTATTTCGCTGTAGCAACTCTTTGCACTGTTGCTTTTGGGCACGTGACAGTGACTCTGCCACCTTGATCTCTTTCACATCGGCGTCAGCCTCAGCCACTAAACAGGGAGCTTCCACGGGCTCTCTATCTTGCCATGGCTTAATCAAGTTAACATGGTAAATTTGGTAGGGCTTCCTCTTCCCCGGTTGGTGGATTTTATAGTTGACTTCCCCCACCTCATAGGGGCCCTGCCACTTGGCCATGAACTTGCTCTCCACTGTGGGCACTAGCACAAGCACTCGATCTCCTGGGTTGAACGGTCTCACCCTGGTCGACCTATTATACACCATGGACTGTGCCTCTTGTGCCTTGAGGAGGTGCTCCCTCACAATGGGCATCACGTGGGCAATCCTTTCTTGCATCTGGGCAATGTGCTCCACCCGCTCCTATAGGGAGTGGTCTCAGCTTCCCAGGACTCTTTCGCCACATCCAGGAGTCCTCGAAGGTGTCGTCCATAGAGTAGTTCAAACGGGGAGAAACCTGTGCAAGCTTGGGGAACTTCCCTGATGGCGAACAACAGATAGGGAAGCAGACAGTCCCAGTCTCGGCCATCCTTTTCCACTGCTTTCCTCAACATTGCTTTCAAGGTTTTGTTAAACCTCTCAACCAGTCCGTCCGTCTGGGGATGGTACACGGAGGTTCTCAGTTGTGCAATCTGCAATGTCTTGCACAATTCCCTCATGACGTTCGACATAAATGGAGTTCCTTGGTCTGTTAGGATCTCCTTAGGCAACCCCGTTATTGAAAACATGTGGACTAACTCCCGTGCTATACACCTGGCGGAGGAGTTTCGTAGTGGTGCGGCCTCCAGATACCATGTAGCATAATCTAATACCACCAGGATATACTGATGCCCTCTGGCGGACTTGACCAGGGGCCCCACTAGATCCATTGCTATGCGTTCGAATGGAATCTCGATGACGGGTAGGGGCACTAGGGGACTGCGGAAGTGGGCCACTGGGGAGGTTATCTGGCATGTGGGGCAGGAACGACAATAACTTTATTTCTCTGTAGCAACCTGGCCAATAGAATCTCTAGAGGATCCGTTACTGAGTCTTTTCTGCACCCAGGTGACCACCCAACACATGAGAATGAGCCATGTCTAACACCCTGCGTCTATAGGACCCTGGCACCAGCAACTGTTCTATTACCTCACCCCTTGGCTTGGTTACTCTATACAGCATATCCCCATTCACAGTAAAATGAGGGAACCAAGTGTCAGCCCCCCCCCCGCCCGGTTCCTGAGGCACCACATTTAACACAGTAACATTTTCAAAGGCCCCTTTCAGAGTTAAATCCCCGAGTTGGGCGGTTCCAAAGTTTCCCTTGGACACCTCCAGCTCAGGGATATTGGCCTCAGGGGATGTTGCCTCATCCTCATCGCCCACAAACACACACATGGAAACTCATCTACCATGTTCTGCGGGTAAGTTTCCTTAGGGGCGATCTGGCTGTCGTCCGAGCAACCAGGTGTCCCCGCTTCCCCCCACATTTCCCAGAATAATGCAAAGTCATGTCCAATTATTATGGGATGCAATAGGTCCTTAACGACCGCCACTTAATGAGATGTGGTGCCACAGTCCGTGTTTACATCCACGTGGGCCACAGGATATTTCTTAGCGTCCCCATGGATACACCGGACACCCACCACCTTCCCAGGAACCAGTCGATGAGGGAGTGTGGCCCTCATCGGGGTCACCAAACTTCCTGAGTCCAATAGTACAGAGACTTGTACCCCATTTACTGACACTGAGCATGCCTGAGGGCCCTTGCCATGTTGAGGAACCGCACTGCAGGCGGGGTAGGCAAAATAGGAGCAACGCCAGCCCATGTTGCAGTCCATTGGCCCAGAGTTTATAGGACACCGGGCAGCAATATGGCCAGGGGTATGACATCTCCAACACACTATATTATGGGGTGGGACCTTGGGCAGCAACTCAGACCCCTCCTGAACTCTAGGACACCTCCCAGGTGTGGCTCTAGCTCCCTTCTTTTGGGTGTCCATCCCATTTTGGGAACCCCAGTATTGAGAGGCTACGACCCCTTGTTTTCCCAACAAACTCTCAACCGCCTGGTATCTTTCCACTCAACCCCACCAAGTCAACGGCATTATGGGGATCTCCCTGGGCAACCCAGGATTGCACCGAATTCGGAAGAGAGTGTATAAACCTGTCTATAACGACCTTCTCCACCATCTGTGCTGAGGAGGAAGATTCAGGTTGCAACCACTTTTGGACCAGGTGTAGGAGGTCGAACATCTGGGACCGGGGAGGTTTGTCACTGCAATAGGCCCAGTGATGCACCCGTTGCGCCATGACAGTCAGAGTCACTTCCAAGCGTGCCAAAATCTCAGTTTTCAACTTAGCGTACTCTTTCGCGTCCTGCAAGGCCAAGTCATAATAGGCCTTCAGCGGCTCGCCTGTCAAATATGGCGCCAGTACCTCCGCCCACTGTCTGGAGGCCATTTCTCCCGTTCTGCCACCCTCTCAAAGACCGTGAGGAACGTCTCAACGTCATCACCCGGGGTCATCTTTTGTAGTGCTCTTCTTACCGTCTTCCTGACGTGTGAGTCATCACCTGGATTTGAGGATGTGGCGGTTGTCCTGCCACGGATCTGCTCTGCCAGGATTTCCATTTGTCTTTGCTGCTGTTGGATCTGCTGCATCAGAAGTTTATTTGTTTCCTGCTGCTGCTCCCGTTGCTGCTGTAGCATGCTCTGCAGGTACTGCTGCTGGAACTGCGCCTGCTGGGCCTGCTGTTGCTGAAGTTGCTGCACTTGTTGCTCCTGCTGTGCCTGCAACAGATGTTTAAGCAGGTCCTCCATTTTGTCCAGCGACACTTGCTGGCTTATGGCCAACTTCACCCAGGACATATACGTCTTCTTGTAGCAGTCACACTGCCGCTTGGGATCTGTGCCCGTGCTTCTAGCACCAATTGTAGGGATTTGTACTCACTGAGCAGCATTGGAGGTAGGCACAGGTTCACACAGTGATGCAGTCCGCGGGGTCAAAAACTGGTGGTTTATTTAGTGTCCATACACCAGTGAGGAAACAAAAGTAACAGCCTTTTCCTGGCACAAAAAGGAATAACAGAACAAAGCTCAAATTAACAAGTCCATTCAGCACGGCCTCAGCCGTTTAAACAAAGTGCCTTCCTCTGCCTTCAGTAGAGTCTGAGCAGCACATGCAAAGCCTGCTCACCTTGCCCAACATACACAGACTGAGACAGGAGCAGCTGTCTTAAATCAGCCTTCCAAGACCTGGACTGGAGGTAGGTGAGCAGCTGTTCCCCCCCAGCTCTTTCAGCTGCTCGTAAAACCCGGCCCTGTAATCCGGGCCCATTAAATTCCTCTCAGCACTATGTGTGCTGGAGCCTGCTTCTCCGGGTCCTACATCACCGAAGCCTGGCACTTCGGGGACACATACCTCCCGTCCATGACCTGTCCAGCAGCCACCTTACACCAGTTATCGCAAACACTTGATTGCACTTGCTGCTGCTAAGGGTGGCCCAACCAGTTATTAGGTTTAGGGGGCAATCACTTTTTCACACAGGGCCCTGTAGGTTTGGATTTATTTTTCCCTTAATATTTAAGACCTTCATTTAAAAACTGCATTTTGTGTTTACTTGTTTTATCTTGGTCTAATATTTACATTTGTTTAGTAATCTGAAACATTTAAGTGTGACAAACATGCAAAAGAATAAGAAATCAGGAAGAGGCAAACACTTTCACACCACTGCATATGCCGTATATGTACAGTTGTGTTCAAAAGTTTATATACCCCAACAGATTTTTTCCTTTCTTGGCCTTGTTTCAGAGAATATGAATGATAACAAAAAAACTTTTTCTCCACTTATGGTTAGTGGTTGGGTGAAGCCATTTATTGTCAAGCTACTGTGTGTTCTCTTTTAAAATCTTAATGACAACCAAAAACATCCAAATGACCCTGATCAAAAGTTCACATACCCTAGTTCTCAATACCATGTATATCCCCCTCTAACATCAATGACAGCTTGAAGTCTTTTGTGGTAGTTGTGGATGAGGTGCTTTATTTTCTCAGATGGTAAAGCTGCCCATTCTTCTTGGCAAAAAGCCTCCAGTTCCTGTAAATTCCTGGGCTGTCTAGCATGAACTGCACGCTTGAGATCTCCCCAGAGTGGCTCAATGATATTGAGGTCAGGAGACTGAGATGGCCACTCCTTCACTTTGTTCTGCTGTAGCCAATGACAGGTCGACTTGGCCTTGTGTTTTGGATCATTGTCGTGTTGGAACGTCCAAGTACGTCCTATGTGCAGCTTCAGGGCTGATGAGTGCAAATTTACCTCCAGTATTTTCTAATAACGTGCTGGATTCATCTTTCCTTCAACTTTTACCAAGTTTCCTGTGCCTTTGTAGCACACACATCCCCAAAACATCAGCGATCCACCTACGTGTTGTACTGTAGGAATGGTGTTCCTTTCATCATAGGCCTTGTTGACCTCTCTCCAAATAGAACGTTTATGGTTGTGGCCAAAAAGTTAAATCTTGGTCTCATCACTCCAAATTACCTTGTATCAGAAGTTTTGAGGCTTGTCGGCGAGATACTTTGTGGCATTTGCGCAGTAATGGCTTTCTTCTGGCGACTCGACCATGCAGCCCATTTTTCTTCAAGTGCCTCCTTATTGTGCATTTTGAAACAACCACACTGCTAGTTTTCAGAGAGTCCTGAATTTCAGCTGATGTTATTTGTGGGTTTTTCTTTGCATCCCGAACAATTTTCCTGGCAGTTGTGGCTGAAATTTTTGTTGGTCTACCTTACCGTAGTTTGGGTTTTACAGAGACCCTGATTTTCCATTTGTTAATCACAGTTTGAACGCAAATCACTGAGACAAATAGGTTTTGCTCAAAAATATCACTGTATTTCGCACTGTATTTCGAGGGGAAGATGGAAGATCTTCCCCTCGACTCGGACCATTTTCCCTGTCCTGCTGCCGAAAAATGTTCCTACAGCATGATGCTGCCACCACCATGTTTCAATGTGGGGATGGTGTTTTACGCGCCCCCTGGGCCGTGGGGTACTCGGCAGCCAGGCCTCTGTGGATGCCGGTATGGGAGATATCACGGTGGCTGGCCCGGTCCGTGACCCAGGGCGGTCAGTAAAAAGGGGAAGATATACTTTTATATGGGGACTTTTGGGATTTTTCGTGACGCCACCTGTGGATTCTGGTAAGAGGTTACCAGCGCTGTGGCAGTCCACTGAGGCTGATGTTAGGGGCAGCTATGATGAGACGGCTCCCCACAGGTGGAGCAATCCTCAGGGCAGTGTAGAGGTGTAGAAAGATGGTGGAAGCAGGAGGGAGACGGCAGGACGCTCCTAGAGGAGGTACAGGCACACACACAAGGGTAAACTTCAATACCTTTACTGGTGGTGATGCAGGTACGGTCCAGGGCACTCAGGGCGAAGGGTACATTTCTGGACTCTCCCCAGTGAGCGGGTGTAAGGCCTCCTGATCTGTGTCTTTTACTCTCTAAGCTTCGGGCCTGCCTGGAGCTAGGCCTGGCTTGCTTACTGCTTCCTTCTTGTACATACTGACCTGGCGGTAGGGTTTTCTCCTGGTTCCCACTATTCCTGGTCGCTGAAGCCTTAGTGGTACCTAACCCTGTTGCTGTGGTCAGCGGTTGGTTAACCTGGGACTTGTAGTTCTCCAGGGATTCCGGTTGTTCCTACTGGTCATAAAGATCCCTGTAGGCGCGGACCCAGTGTCCGGTATATGGTTCGGGGTGAGCCTGTTATGCTTCTCTGCCCCCTATGCGTTTCTCTTTCTTCTCCTCAGTCTGCAGGCTCTCTCATGCAGACTCTCTGAGTTTTGTCCCTGTCTGTGCCTGACAGGAACTCTCACTTGCCTTCTAGCCCGCTCCAGGCTCTCACTGGCAAGACTATCCCGCAGCTTGGGCCTAGCCTGGCCTTCAGCCACACAGACTTCAGCTTGTCTGGAGCTGCAGCATGGTGTCACACTGTCTGCTTCCCACTGACTGACTTCCTGAACTCCACCCCCCAGTATTTATATACCTGACAGGGCTCCATCTAGTGGACTTGGGTGGAGGTGTCTGCATGTATTGAGGCCACTGGGGAGAATTCCATCCATGCACCCCTCTGGGATCTGTGGCACCAGTGCGCAGCAGGGCACCACTTGTTCTTGGGGTGATGAGCTGTGTTGGTTTGGTGCTATAACATTTACATTGGTATCCAAAAAATTAAAATTTGTTCTTATCTTACCATAGCACCTTCCTCTATACATTTGGGGAGTCTCCCACATTTTTTGGCAAACTCAAAATGAGCCTTACAATTTTTGTGTGTAAGTAAAAGCTTTTTTCTGCGTACTGTTCCATAAAGGCCACCTCAACGGAGCGTATGGCTTATTGTGGTCGCATGGACAGATACTCCAGTCTCTGCTTGGGAACTCTGCAACTCCTTCAGTGTTACCTTTGGTCTCTGTGCTGCCTCTCCGATTAATGCCCTCCTTGCACCGGCTAAGAGTTTTGGTGGGTGGCCCTCTCTTGGCAGGTTTGTTGTGGTATCATGTTCTTTCCATTTGATGAGAATGGACTTGATGTTGCTCCAGGATCAGCCGTTATCGGTGCCAGCGGCGGCGGCCACCGGAAGTCCTTACCTGCGGTGCTTGGCCGTCAAGTTGTAGTGGCTGGTGCAGGGTACTGCACATCCGCCACCCATTCAATTGAATGAGAAGCAGATCAGCAGTAACAAGTGGCAGCCACTATAACTTGACGGCCAAGCACCGCAGGTAAGGACTTCCTGCCAGCGGCCGCTGCCACCGATAACAGCTGATCGGTGGGGGTGCTGCTTGCAGGAAGTCCTTATCCTACAGATATATACATAGGTGTATAGAGGTCCATTTCCAACAACCACCACTTCAGTGTTTTAATGGTACATTGTGTTTTTTAACTGTGTAAGAAGGCTAATGGATGTTTAGAAAACCCTAGAAAACCCTTGCACAAGTATGTTAGCCCAGCTGAAAACGGTTTAGCTGATTTGAGAAGCTATAAAATTTACCTTCCTTTGAGCTAGTTGAGAATCTGGAGCATTACATTTGTTTGTTCTATGAAACTCTCAAAATGGCCAGAAAAAGAGAACTTTCATGTGAAACTCAACAGTCTATTCTTGTTCTTAGAAATGAAGGCTATTCCATGCGAGAAATTGCCAAGAAACTGAAGATTTCCTACAACGGTGTGTACTACTCCCTTCAGAGGAGAGCACAAACAGGCTCTAACCAGAGTAGAAAGAGAAGTGGGAGGCCCCGCTGCACAACTGAGCAACTAGACCAGTACATTAGAGTCTCTAGTTTTAGAAATCGACGCCTCACAGCTCCTCAACTGGCAGCTTCATTAAATAGTACACGCAAAACGCCAGTGTCAACGTCTACAGTGAAGAGGCGACTCCGGGATGCTGGCCTTCAGGACAAAGTGGCAAAGAAAAAAGCCATATCTGAGACTGGCTAATAAAAGGAAAAGATTAATATGGGCAAAAGAACACAGATATTGGACAGAGGAAGATTGGAAAAAAGTTTTATGGACAGACGAATCAAAGTTTGAGGTGTTTGGATCACACAGAAGAACATTTGTGAGACGCAGAACAACTGAAAAGATGCTGGAAGAGTGCCTGACACCATCTGTCAAGCATGGTGGAGGTAATGTGATGGTCTGGGGTTGCTTTGGTGCTGGTAAAGTGGGAGATTTGTACAAGGTAAATGGGATTTTGAATAAGGAAGGCTATCACTCCATTTTGCAACGCCATGCCATACCCTGTGAACAGCGCTTGATTGGAGCCAATTTCATCCTACAACAGGACAATGACCCAAAGCACACCTCCAAATTATGCATGAACTATTTAGGGAAGAAGCAGGCAGCTGGTATTCTATCTGTAATGGAGTGGCCAGCGCAGTCACCAGATCTCAACCCCATTGAGCTGTTGTGGGAGCAGCTTGACCGTATGGTACACAAAAAGTGCCCATCAAGCCAATCCAACTTGTGGAGGGGCTTCAGTAAGCATGGGGGGGGGGAATGTCTCAAGATTACCTCAGCAAATTAACAGCTAGAATGCCAAAGGTCTGCAATGCTGGAATTGCTGCAAAGGGAGCATTCTGTGACGAAAGCAAAGTTTGAAGGAAAAAATTATTCTTTCAAATAAAAATCATTATTTCTAACCTTGTCAATGTCTGGACGATATTTTCTATTCATTTTGCAACTCATTTCATAAATAAAAGTATGAATTTTCAGGGAAAACACAAAATTGTCTGGGTGACCCCAAACTTTTGAACGGTAGTGTATATGCACATGCCAATTTTTAGTTATTTGATCACATAAATAATAAATGGTTGCACATCCAATTGGAAGAGCGTTTCAAGTGGGGTACCACAAAGCTCTGTCCTGGCTCCAGTGTTGTTCAAGATTTTTATAAATCATCAAGATAAGGGAACTAAAAGGTAAACTAATCAAATTTGCAGAAGATGCACAGCTAGGAGGGATAGATAAAGCTGGAGAAGAGAGTGAAAAGATTCAGAAGGCTCTAGATAAGCTTGAACGATGGGCAGTAACTAATAGAATGGTATTTAACAGGGAGAAATCCAAGGTTCTGCATATGGGCAAGAAAAACGAAAATTACATTTACAGAATGGGAGGAATAGAACTAAGCAACAGCAGGTGGGAAAAAAACTTAAGTATACTAATCAATCACAGACTGCACATGAGTCAAAAGTGTGATGCAGCAGCAAAAAAAGAAAGGCAAACAGTTCAAGGATGTATTAAAAGAAGCATAGAGTTTAGATCACATGAAGTAATTATCCCCCTCTCCTCCTCCTTGGTCAGACCTCATCTGGAATACTGTGTACAGTTCTGGGCACCACATTTGAAAAAAAAATTGAAAAACTGGAGAAAGTTCAGAGAAGAGCTACCAGGATGGTGAGCGGACTGCAAAAAATGTTCTACAAGAAACGGTTGAAGGATCTGTGAATGTTTACCTTGCAAAAAAAGAACGCTAGGAGGAGACTTAATAGCCTTCTACAAATATCTTAAGGCAGAGGTGTACGTTTTTTTGGCACCTGGGGCAAGAATTCAGTTTGGCGAGTATTTGACTGCAGACTTCTGAATTCTCACAGCGCATGCACTGCACACTTTTAGGATTCTCCCTTGCCGTGGCAAGATTGGATGGTCATGTCAGCACAATTTTGCGATTTGTATACTTATGCCCACATTCCGACTAGATGTGTGCGGCCTCGCTTAATTCATTTTCATTGAGTGAGGCCACATATGTCTAATCGGCATGTGACCACATATATGTAAACCGCCAGTACGAGACAATCCTGACGGCATGCGGTGCGCACTATGAGAAGTCAGAGGTCTGCAGTCACACAGAATGACTGCAGACTCATCACAAACTTGGACAACCCCTTTGATGCTCCTAGCATAAATAAAAAAACGAGAATTAGCCATCATCACGAACAAACATTTACATCCTGGTACCTGATAGATGATGTTGTCTCTGGAGTCGGTCTCTCTCTTTTCTTCATCTTGTCCAGACTCCATGATGACTTTTCACATCCACAGCTAGTCTCTGCAGACTTCCATGTTCTCCAGTCTTCTGCAGCACATCCCCACAAGATGCCCTTTAAAATAGCCGTGTCATTATAATGCTGCTGAATAAAAAATATCTGCCCTACACTGAGCCTGAATAAATAATTGCCCCTCACTATATTCCCGGCACAAAATATGACCCACACACCGTTTCTCTTATGGTACATGCCCTCTACACTGCTCCCTTCTTTCCATACTGGGCCCCCTCCTCACACTGTCCTTTCTCACTGGGTCCCCCCTATAGGGCCCAGTCTCTATACTGTGCCCCCTCATCACACTCCCCCTCCTTGGCATACTGTCCCCTTACACCGTCGCCCCATGCTACCACCCCAACACTACTCAGTCTCTATTCTGTGCCCACTCATACTTTTCTCCCCCCATACTGTCTCCTCACAATATTCATCTCAATAGGCTTCTCACACATTTCCCCCTCCCTCTTCATATTGTCTCCTCTCGCATCAACCCAGTTAACCATATGGTCTCCTCATATATTTATCCCCTCACTCTCCATACTGCCTCCTCACCCATCCCCCCACTCCCGACTCCCAATACTGTGTCTGCACACATCCCATCACCCTTGCTCCCCATACTGTGTCCTCATACATTTTTCCCCTCGCTATTCTCATACTGTGTCCGCACCCATTCCCCGACTCCCCATACTGTGTCTGCACCCATGCAATCACCCTCGCTCCCTATACTGTGTCCGCTTACATTCCTGCCCTCACTCCTCACTGTGTCCGCATCCATCCCTCCTCTCACCATACTGTGTCTGCATCCATGCCCCCCTTGCATTTCTCCCACTTCCCCCTCCCCATGTTGTGTCTGCACCCATCCTTTCCTTGTTCTCTAAACTGAATCTTCAAATCCTATTTCACCTGCCCCCAAACTATGTCCATAAGTTCTATTTCTCCTGCCCCCACCGCAAACTGTGTCCATGAATCCTATTTCCCTCCACTGTTACAACAAAGCTTCAGTGTCTTCAGCTCCACAGGAGAACATGCCACCATTTGTACCTCTGCAGCGACAGCGAGTGACATCAGCAGCGTGATCACATGACTTGATCACGCAGCTGACGTTGCCCTGTCCCGACGTTCAGAGCATTACTTGTACTCGTGTCTGAAAGACACGAATACAACTGAACACTTGGAGCCAGTGCGCTGTACCTTCTGTGAGCCGGCTGTCAGCTTGACAGCTGGCTCAGAGAATGGCCGACTCCCAGTACGGGAGGTAGCAAAACGCAGCTCCTTGGGAGACACCTCAGACCGTCATATAGGGTGGCCCAACGGCACCAGCCTGCAGGCTGCGGCCGGAGCACATGCCCCGCCTGCCCCACCCCCCTGATACGCCCCTGTCTGAAGGGATGTCACAGTGTAGAGTAGGGGTGGCGAATCTCAGGCCCGTGGGCCATTTAAGGCCCTTGATGACCATTTATATGGCCCCTGGGCAGATTTTTGGGGACTGCAGTGCCTGGGCCGGCAGCTGTATTTTGACGTCCGCCATTAATTTCTTCTTGCTCTGTGAGCACGCCGTGTTCACTACTGAACGCTGAGGTGCGCACAACAAAAGATTACATCCTGACACCAGTGCCAGCGTCAGGACGTACTTTGTGGGCGGAGTTAGTGAACAATTTTGGACGGCCCCCGAAGGATGGTATAAATATCCAAGTGGCCCTTGTTAGAGAAAAAAATAAAAAATATTCCCTACCCCTGGTGTAGAGGGATCATCCTTATTTTCATTTGCACATGGAAACACGAGAAGCAATGGAATGAAAATGAAAGGGAGAAGATACAGATTAGATATTAGAAAAAAGTTTTTGACAGTGAGAGTGATCAATGAGTGGAACAGGCGGCCACGAGAGGTGGTGAGTTCTCCTTCAATGGAAGTCTTCAGAGGCTGGACAGACATCTGTCTGAGATGGTTTAGTGAATCCATTGCGCATTGGACACAACGACCCTGGAGGTCCCCTCCAACTCCATTTATGCCTATAATTTTCTCACTTCACCAACTGAGACTATTTATTGCTGATGCATCTCACACAAGTCACATTACAAAAATATTTAAAAACAGGTTGTAACGTAACAAAATAGGTAAATAGCCAAGGGGGTGAATACTTTCGCAAGCCACAGTAATATATATGTATTATATTATAATAATATATATACATAATAATATATACATAGTACAGACCAAAAGTTTGGACACACCTTCTCATTTAAAGATTTTTCTGTATTTTCATGACTATGAAAATTGTACATTCACACTGAAGGCATCAAAACTATGAATTAACACATGTGGAATTATATACTTAACAAAAAAGTGTGAAACAACTGAAAATATGTCTAATATTCTAGGTTCTTCAAAGTAGCCACCTTTTGCTTTGATGACTGCTTTGCACACTCTTGGCATTCTCTTGGTGAGCTTCAAGAGGTAGTCACCGGAAATCTTCTTCCAACAATCTTGAAGGAGTTCCCAGAGATGCTTAGCACTTGTTGGCCCTTTTGCCTCCACTCTGCGGTCCAACTCACCCCAAACCATCTCGATTGGGTTCAGGTCTGGTGACTGTGGAGGCCAGGTCATCTGGCGTAGCACCCCATCACTCTCCTTCTTGGTCAAATAGCCCTTACACAGCCTGGAGGTGTGTTTGGGGTCATTGTCTTGTTGAAAAATAAATAATGGTCCAACTAAACGCAAACCAGATGGAATAGCATGCCGCTGCAAGATGCTGTGGTAGCCATGCTGGTTCAGTATGCCTTCAATTTTGAATAAATCCCCAACAGTGTCACCAGCAAAGCACCCCCACACCATCACACCTCCTCCTCCATGCTTCACGGTGGGAACCAGGCATGTAGAGTCCATCCGTTCACCTTTTCTGCGTCGCACAAAGACACGGTGGTTGGAACCAAAGATCTCAAATTTGGACTCATCAGACCAAAGCACAGATTTCCACTGGTCTAATGTCCATTCCTTGTGTTCTTTAGCCCAAACAAGTCTCTTCTGCTTGTTGCCTGTCCTTAGCAGTGGTCTCCTCTTAACCTGCGATTTCTGAGGCTGGTGACTCAGATAAACTTATCCTCAGAAGCAGAGGTGACTCTTGGTCTTCCTTTCCTGGGGCGGTCCTCATGTGAGCCAGTTTCTTTGTAGCGCTTGATGGTTTTTGCAACTGCACTTGGGGACACTTTCAAAGTTTTCCCAATTTTTCGGACTGACTGACCTTCATTTCTTAAAGTAATGATGGCCACTCGTTTTTCTTTACTTAGCTGCTTTTTTCTTGCCATAATACAAATTATAACAGTCTATTCCAGGGGTCTAAAACACGCAGCCAGAGGGCCGCAAACGGCCCCTGAGGCTGCTTAATGTAGCCCGCAGGCACCATATCCCCCGTAATGATTGCGGCCTGGTCCTGAGGGCCGCCGAAGTCAGTGATTCTTTTCAGCTGAATGTCTTACAAGTTAGGGACCAGCATGGGCCATTACTGCAAGATGGGGACCAGTATGGAGACATTACTACAAGATGAGGACCAGGATAGGCACATCACTACAAAATGGGGACCAGGATGGCCACATTACTACAAGATGGGAACCAGGATGGGCCATTACTACAAGATGGGAACCAGTATGTGGACATTACTACAAGATGAGGACCAGGATAGGCACATTATTACAAGATGGGGACCAGGATGGGCACATTACTACAAGATGGGGACCAAGATGGGCACATTGCTACAAAATGGGGACCAAGATGGGCACATTACTACAAAATGGGGACCAAGATAGGCACATTACTACAAGATGGAGACCAGGATGGGCACATTACTACAAGATGAGGACTGGGATGGGCACATTACTACAAGATGGGGACCGGGATGGGCACATTACTACAAAATTGGGACCATGATGGGCACATTACTACAAGATGGGGACCAGGATGGGCACATTACTACAACATTGGTACGAGGATGGGCACATTAGTACAAGATGGGGACCAAGATGGGCACATTGCTACAAAATGGGGACCAGGATGGGCATATTACTACAAGATGGGGACCAGGATGGGCATATTACTACAAGATGGGGACCAGGATAGGCACATTACTACAAGATGGAGACCAGGATGGGCACATTACTACAAGATGGGGACCAGGATAGGCACATTACTACAAGATGGGGACCAGGATGGGCACATTATTACCAGATGGGGACCAAGATGGGCACATTACTACAAGATGGAGACGAGGAAGGGCACATTATTACCAGATGGGGACCAAGATGGGCACATTACTAAAAGATGAGGACCAGGAAGGGCACATTACTACAAAATTGGGATCAGCATGGGCACAATACTACAAGATGGGGACTGGGATGGGCACATTACTACAAGATGGAGACCAGGATGGGCACATTACTACAAGATGGGGACCGGGATGGGCACATTACTACAAGATGGGGAACAGGATGGGCACATTACTACAAGATGGAGACCAGGATGGGCACATTATTACAGGATGGGGACCAGGAAGGGAACATTACTACAAAATTGGGACCAGGGTGGGCACGTTACTACAAGATGGGGACCAGGATGGGCCATTACTACAAGATGGGGACCGGGATGGGCACATTACTACAGGATGGGGACCAGAGTGGGCACATTACTACAAGATGGGGACCAGGATGGACACATTACTACAAGATGGGGACCTGTCACGTCAAGTGTGAGGGTAACACAGAGGGGAAAGGGAGCCCAGACACTAGGGAAAGGGGGAAGAGAGCCCAGACACAAGGGAAATGGGGAAGAGGTGACCTCCTAATCTGGACTAGCGTCACCCTGTCTCCCCCTAATGTCCCTATACAGCCTCCGCAGCTGTCGCCGATCACGTGCCTCGCCCTACTATCCCTGGCGTAAGGCTATAACTGGGGGTGGAAGGAGATGAGCACTAGTCAACCTCCGCTAGCACTCTAAAGGCAAAAGGGGAAGACAACACAGGGGAATAACAACTTCACTTAAGAAGAACCCCAACAGGGCACACGGCCTCAAGACTCCAGAGAG
Organism: Phyllobates terribilis; assembly: GCF_046119375.1. Taxonomy (NCBI): domain Eukaryota; kingdom Metazoa; phylum Chordata; class Amphibia; order Anura; family Dendrobatidae; genus Phyllobates; species Phyllobates terribilis. The sequence goes on from NW_027362767.1 coordinate 266,888,180, forward strand.
GACGAGATGCTGCTTCAGCCAAGTTCCAAGTAGAAATGAGTATAACCGGTGATGCCCACCTAGACACACTAGGTATATATACACCCAGACTAAAGGGAGGTAGTCGCTGGGTCTTAAACACAGCCTCCTATCTAGGCAGCTGTCTGCATTGCCAAACGTGGAGATCTCCTGCAAACCACTACAGGGCGACTGTCTGTCACCTCTGACACACCCGTGACAGGACCAGGATGGGCACATTATTACAAGATGGGGACCAGTATGGGCACATTACTACAAGATGGGGACCAGGATAGGCACATTATTACAAGATGGGGACCACGATGGGCACATTACTACACAATGGGGAAACTACTACAAAAAGTTGGTCAGAATTACTATATGGTGCTAATTGTAAGAAAAAAATGAATGACTGTATGTGACCAATTAGGGGAAACAAAAAGGAAACAAAAATTGTAAAACAGTAAACTTGTAAAAACGATAAAACTGTACCACACCCCATAAAATGAATGCCATTTAAAAGAATAAAATAAAAATACCAAAAATGTTCAAAAAATGATCCAAAAGGCGTATAGAAAAAACAATATGGTATCATTAAAAATTTCATATCATCCTGCAAAGAATGCGGCCCTTCAAATCACATTTTTTTCTATATGCGGACCATATACTTAGCCGCGTTTGAGACCCCTGGTCTATTCAGTAGGACTATCAGCTGTGTATCCACCTGACTTCTGCACAACACAACTGATGGTCCCAACCCCATTTATAAGGCAATAAATCCCACTTATTGAACCTGACAGGGCACACCTGTGAAGTGAAAACCATTTCCGGTGACTACCTCTTGAAGCTCATCAAGAGAATGCAAAGAGTGTGCAAAGCAGTCATCAAAGCAAAAGGTGGCTACTTTGAAGAACCTAGAATATAAGACATATTTTCAGTGGTTTCACACTTTTTTGTTAAGTATATAATTCCACATGTGTTAATTCATAGTTTTGATGCCTTCAGTGTGAATGTACAATTTTCATAGTCATGAAAATACAGAAAAATCTTTAAATGAGAAGGTGTGTCCAAACTTTTGGTCTGTACTATATATACACACACACACACACACACACACACACACATTCAAAAATCAGTAACAATATAAAAAAAGAAGGTTGATGAAAGTGCCATACATGACAAATTAAAACTTTAGGAACAGAATGAAATTCCTAACATTTATACAAAGTAGATTTTTTTTTTCTCAGAAAGAAATAAAAAATAAGTACAACAAGCAAAAACAAACTGACCTATGTAAAAAAACAACAAAAAAACACATAAAACTGTGAATAAAAAAGTTATAAAGCGCCAAACTCCCCCCATCATAAGAAACAATGTAGCAGTTAAAAAGTGATAAAAATGACAAGTTAAAGCATCAAAAAGCAAGACAGGAGAAAAAGGCTTCACACTGGATACAAGTTGTGTCTCTAAACGTTTCTCTTTTTTCTCACAGTTTCGGAGTCTTCTGCGCTTTACCGTGTGTAATTGTGCCGCCGACAAACAAGGAGATCAAATGATATGGACACAAAAGATCCAAAAGTTCAGACCACGTCCTAAAGATCTGGGAGGGGGCACATGAAACACCACTGGAATGACCACAGAAAAATCCTTGATCAATGGAGTAAAGAGATGAAAATGTTCCCTGTCCAGGCATTTAAGGCTCTAAGTTTTGGATTTTTTTTTTAATCTTTAAATCAAACTGAGAGGGTAATGAGGGCGGACAATGACCAGGCTCAGCTCTTTATCTAGTCCTGATGAAGTGCCTTTGTGTGTGGAGGAGATTTCGGGAGGATTAGCAGGAGATCAGTTGGTTGTTGTGTTTGCCGATCATCTCCACGGTGAGGTCTTTGGGGGATTGGCATTGTCCCTCTACCATACGGGATGGATGGAGTCTTGCCCCTCGTCAACATCACCACTCTTTCATGTCGATGGTTTGCAGGCTTCGATGGCCAAATTGCTGGAGATTTGTGGAGCTGAGGATCCAAGGATGAATTAATAATGGATTGGAGGGAGTTTAATGAGTGAACCTCCGAAGACTTCCATGTCAACCTTTGATGTTCTCCACCACTCAGTGAGGCTGGTAGTAAATGAGTGCGACTTCACAAATCTGCAGCCAGCAATCCCCCTGACTCCGGCCCATTCATGGTCTCATGATTCATTCTGGCCCGATTCATAATTCATACAGTGTCCTGAAATTTGCAGCAAAACTCCACCTAGGAGGCCATTTACAAGGCGCCCCCTCTATTGAGGTCGACTAGTTAAAAAAAAAAATGAATAAAAGAAAATGACAAAGAAAAAAAAAAATTGTACATGCCATTATAATATATCTTAACATATCTATATCTCTATATATAGAGATATCCGTATCTCTATATATATAGATCTATCTATCTATCTCTCTATAGATATATATATAGAAATATAGTCATGGCCCTTGAAATTGTTCCAGAAAATGAAGTATTTCTCGCAGAAAATTATTTCAATTACATGTTTTGTTATACACATTTATTTCCTTTGTGTGAATTGGAACAACGCAAAAATATAGAGAAAAAATAGGCAAATTAGATATAATTTCACAAAGAAAAAAATGGGTGGGACAAAATTGTTGGCATTTTTTCAAAAATGTAAATAAAAAACTTTGTTTCAAGCATGTTATGGTCGTCCAATCTCACCTGTGGCAAGTAACAGGTGAGTAACACGGGCAATATGAAAATCACACCTGAAACCAGATAAAATTGGGAGAAGTTAACTCAATCTTTGCATTGTGTATGTGTGTGCCACACTAAGCATGGAGAGCAGAAAGAGGAGAAGAGAACTGTAATCCGATTGGCGTGTGATGCATCAGCACTAAAAAGTCTAAGTTGGTTAAGTGAGAAAAATATAAATTAAATTTATGGGATCAAATTACTAAAGATTGTCATGTGCATATGCATTCACTCCCTTTTACGATGAAGCCTCTAAATATTTCTGGTGCAAGCAATTACCTTAATAAGTCACATGCTTAGTGAAAGGAAGTCCATCTAGTGAGGCACCACTAACCAAACATCATCATGAAGACCAAGGAGATCTCCAAACAAGTCAGGGACGAAATTGTTAAGACGCACACATCAGGGTTGGGTTATAAAAAAATATCCCAATCTCTGATGATCCCCCTGAGCACCATCAAATCCATTATCATCAAATGGAAAGAACATGGTACCATAATAAACCTGCCAAGAGTGGGCCGTCCACCAAAACTCTCAGCCCGGGCAAGGAGGGCATTAATCAGAGAGGCAGCACAGAGACCAAAGGTAACCCTGAAGGCGCTGCAGAGTTCTCAAGCAGAGACAGGAGTATCTGTGCATACGACCATAATAAGCCGCACAATCCATAGAGGGGGCCTTTATTGAAGAGTGGCCAGAAAAAGCCTGTACTTACACAAATTGTAAGGCTCATTTTGAGCTTGCCAAAAGACATGTGGGAGACTCCTCAAATGTATGGAGGAAGGTGTTGTGGCCAGACGAGACCAAAATTTTACTTTTTGGCCACCAAGGTAAACGCTATGTCTGGCGCCAAACCAACACAGCTCATTACCCCATGAGCACCATCCCCACAGTGAAACATGGTGGCAGCCTCATGCTGTGAGGATGTTTTTCGGCAACAGGGAAAAATGGTCTGAGTCGTGAGGAAGAGCTTTATGAAGTTTTTAGTGCCTACAGTACAGACCAAAAGTTTGGACACACCTTCTCATTTAAAGATTTTTCTGTATTTTCATGACTATGAAAATTGTACATTCACACTGAAGGCATCAAAACTATGAATTAACACATGTGGAATTATATACTTAACAAAAAAGTGTGAAGCAACTGAAAATATGTCTTATATTCTAGGTTCTTCAAAGTAGCCACCTTTTGCTTTGATGACTGCTTTGCACACTCTTGGCATTCTCTTGATGAGATTCAAGAGGTAGTCACCGGAAATGGTTTTCACTTCACAGGTGTGCCCTGTCAGGTTTAATAAGTGGGATTTCTTGCCTTATAAATGGGGTTGGGACCATCAGTTGTGTTGTGCAGAAGTCAGGTGGATACACAGCTGATAGTCCTACTGAATAGACTGTTAGAATTTGTATTATGGCAAGAAAAAAGCAGCTAAGTAAAGAAAAACGAGTGGCCATCATTACTTTAAGAAATGAAGGTCAGTCAGTGCGAAAAATTGGGCAAACTTTGAAAGTGTCCCCAAGTGCAGTTGCAAAAACCATCAAGCGCTACAAAGAAACTGGCTCACATGAGGACCGCCCCAGGAAAGGAAGACCAAGAGTCACCTCTGCTTCTGAGGATAAGTTTATCCGAGTCACCAGCCTCAGAAATCGCAGGTTAACAGCAGCTCAGATTAGAGACCAGATCAATGCCACACAGAGTTCTAGCAGCAAACACATCTCTACAACAACTGTTAAGAGGAGACTTTGTGCAGCAGGCCTTCATGGTAAAATAGCTGCTAGGAAACCACTGCTAAGGACAGGCAACAAGCAGAAGAGGACTTGTTTGGGCTAAAGAACACGAGGAATGGACATTAGACCAGTGGAAATCTGTGCTTTGGTCTGATGAGTACAAATTTGAGATCTTTGGTTCCAACCACCGTGTCTTTGTGCGACGCAGAAAAGGGGAACGGATGGACACTACATGCCTGGTTCCCACCGTGAAGCATGGAGGAGGAGGTGTGATGGTGTGGGGGTGATTTGCTGGTGACACTGTTGGGGTTTTATTCAAAATTGAAGGCATACTGAACCAGCATGGCTACCACAGCATCTTGCAGTGGCATGCTATTCCATCCAGTTTGCGTTTAGTTGGACCATCATTTATTTTTCAACAGGACAATGACCCCAAACACACCTCCAGGCTGTGTAAGGGCTATTTGACCAAGAAGGAGAGTGATGGGGTGCTACGCCAGATGACCTGGCCTCCACAGTCACCAGACCTGAACCCGATCGAGATGGTTAGGGGTGAGCTGGACCGCAGAGTGAAGGCAAAAGGGCCACCAAGTGCTAAGCATCTCTGGGAACTCCTTCAAGATTGTTGGAAGACCATTTCCGGTGACTACCTCTTGAAGCTCATCAAGAGAATGCCAAGAGTGTGCAAAGCAGTCATCAAAGCAAAAGGTGGCTACTTTGATGAACCTAGAATATAAGACATATTTTTTCAGTTGTTTCACACTTTTTTGTTAAGTAAAAAAATCTTTAAATGAGAAGGTGTGTCCAAACGTTTGGTCTGTACTGTATATTATGTTCTATTGGTCTGATATATTAATATCTTGCTGAGCATTTTCGTATATATACTTTGGCTAAGGTGTTATACGATTTCATACTATGTTTATAATGTATATTGATTTAGATGTTACCCATGCCCATATACTGCATGGGCCAATGGGGTTTTTCTGTATTGTGTTTGGTTTTAATTTTTTTATGAGTAGTTGTGAATAAAATAGTAAATATATTTCAGGTGTGCCCATCATTATTGTATCTCCTTGTTTCTTGTACTACGAGGGGAAAATGGATGGTGCGAAATATAGTGATATTCTTGAGCAAAATCTGTTGTTGGTCAGTGATTTGAGACTGGGACGGAGGTTACATAGTAACGTAGGTTGAATAAAGACTTAGGTCCATCAAGTTCAACCTTTCTCCCTCAATTGTACTCCCTACACTAACACTACACTAACTTACTAACCTACTGGGACTAGGCCTCACAAATGTATTATTACCATTTTTATAATTGCTGCACTATTACAATTACAAATTAACCAGTTTATAATTTTTTAGTTAGTTTTATTTTTTTGTATTACTGTTATGATATTACTAAAATCCCTGTACCTAAATCTGTTGATCCAGAAGAAGGCAAAAACCCCAGGACACATTGAGCCAATTTGCATCATGGGGAAAAATTCCTTCTTGACCCCGAGAAAAGGCGATCAGTCCTAGAACCCTGGATCAAATGTACTACTATAGGTGTAACATTTTGTCTAATTTAACTGTAACCCACAATGTTACCTGTATCAAGGAAATCATCCAGCCCTTGTATAAAAGCTGTTATAGTGTCGGCCATCACTACCTCTTGTGGTCAGCATTACACAGCCTGACTGCTCTGACTGTAAAGAACCCTTTCCTGTTCAGCTGTCGGAATCGCCTTTCTTCCACCCGTAATGAGCTCCCCCTGGTCCTTAGTATGGTCTTTGGAAGGAATAAGTCATGTGCTAGTCCTTTGTACCGACCACACATAGATTTATACATGTAAATGGGATCCCCTCTGAGGAGTCGTTTTTCTAAGCTAAACAACCTCAACTTTTCCAACCTCTCATCATATGAGAGGCCTCCATCCCTTGTAATAAGCTAGCTGCCGCCTTTGAACCGACTCTGAACTTCTGAATATCCTTTTTAAAATGTGGAGCTCAAAACTGGATTCCATATTCTAGATGTGGCCTCACATAGAGGGGTAACAATATGTTGGGATCGTAGGATTTTCTCTCTCTTTTTATGCACCCTAAAATCTTGTTTGCTTTTGTAGCTGCTGCTTGACATTGAGTACTGCTGCTCAGCTTACTCGTAACCAGAATACCCAAGTCCTTCTCCTGTTCTGTAGTCCCGAATATACTCCCATTTATTGTATATGCAGCAATAGGATTACTCTGTCCTAGGTGCATTACTGTACATTTATCTACATTAAACCTCATCTGACAAGTGTTTGCCCATTCAGTCATCTTATCCAGATCGTTCTGCAAGATCGTAATGTCAAGATCAGATTTTAATATCCTACATAGTTTGGTGTCGTCAGCAAAGACTGACACTTTACTCTCAATCCCAACCTCAGGGTCATTAATAAATAGATTAAAAAGAATCGGTCCTAGCACAGATCCCTGCGGTCCCCACTGCTGACTATATCCCATTCAGAGAAAGTACCATTTAAGACGACTCTTTGTTTCCTATCATTTAGCCAATTCCTTACTCATCTGCATATAGTTCCCCCAAGTCCCTGATTCTGTAGCTTCAGTATAAGGCTGTTATGTGCTACAGTATCAAATGCCTTTGCAAAGTCCAGATAAATCCAGGTTCACCTTCCAACAAGACAATGACCCAAAGCATTCTGCTAAAGCAACACTCGAGTGGTTTAAGGGGAAACGTGTAAATGTTTTGAAGTGGCCTAGTAAAAGCCCAGACCTTAATCCAATTGAAAATCTGTGGTCAGACTGAAGATAGCTGTTCACCAGAGGAAACCATCTAACTTGAAGGAGCTGGAGCAGTTTTGCCTAGAGGAATGGGCAAAAAATCCTAGTGGCAAGTTGTGGAAAGCTCATAGAGAATTATCCAAAGTGACTTGCAGCTGTAATTGCAGTAAATGGAGGCTCTACAAAGTACTGACTTTAGGGGGGTGAATAGTTATGCACACTGAAGTGTTTGCCCTATTTGTTGTTTGCTTCACAATAAAAAGAAAACCAAATGTTCACAGTTGTAGGCATGTTCTTTACATGAATTGATGCAAACCCTCAAAAAAACAAGAAAATTCCAGGTTGTGAGGCAGCAAAACACGGAAAATGCCAAGTGTGGGGGGGGGGGGATAATTTCGCAAGCCACAGTGTGTGTTAGATTATATATATACAGTACAGACCAAAAGTTTGGACACACCTTCTCATTTAAATTTTTTTCTGTATTTTCATGACTATGAAAATTGTACATTCACACTTAAGGCATCAAAACTATGAATTAACACATGTGGAATTATATACTTAACAAAAAAGTGTGAAACAACTGAAAATATGTCTTATATTCTAGGTTCTTCAAAGTAGCCACCTTTTGCTTTGATGACTGCTTTGCACACTCTTGGCATTCTCTTGATGAGCTTCAAGAGGTAGTCACCGGAAATGGTCTTCCAACAATCTTGAAGGAGTTCCCAGAGATGCTTAGCACTTGTTGGCCCTTTTGCCTTCACTCTGCGGTCATGAAAATACAGAAAAATCTTTAAATGAGAAGGTGTGTCCAAACTTTTGGTCTGTACTGTATGTGAGGGGATCCCCGCATGATGTAAAGTGTTTTTTTTAAACCTAATATTGGGAGCTTTTCTTTGGAATAAACTTGTAAGTGATACACAATGCATCACTAACAACACACTGGGACCAGTATAATAGCTAAACATGGGGTGACAGGTTCCCTTTAAAATTTTGTAGCAATTTTAGAAAACACTTTTTATTATTTTCCACATTTTTTTGGCAATGAGGCTTTGTGTGCCAACGCCTCCTCAAATGGGTGGTGCTTTTTAGCGGCTATCAATGCATCCTGGGAATTGAAGTTTCCAAAATGTTTGGAGCGCTGGTGTAGAATATAGAACTGCGGATGGGGATATATCCATAGAATATTCTGAACGTTCCTCTTGTTTGTACTTGTACTGATTGCAGATGACACGTTCTTATCATATATCCATATTAAATGGGAGAGGAAACCTCATCGGGTAGCTTCCACTGAGTGACATGACATCACTGTCCGCCATATCTGGAAGTATTCCTCCCAAGACGCATTGCATCTGGCGGAGGATGTGGTGCTTCACGGGATCATGAGTGCATAATATGGACCCATGGGGACCCCGTATGTCTCTGCAGCTTCATTACACATTTTGCTTACAGTGGTTGTCCAGTGAATAGAAATTAGCACCTATTCATGGGTTAAGGCTTATTGATTGTTGGGGTCCGACTGACTGGAAGAAGGGAGCACTGTTACTCCTGTTAGAATGGCGCGGTAGAGTGCATGCCCGATCGCCACTTCAGTCCTTCCCTATAGGGCTGACGAAAAATGCTGAGCACAGCACTCAGCGGCCCCATAAAAAATGAATGGAGCAGCAGTCGAGCATGTGCACCTCCACTCCATTCTAAGGGGGTAAAAGTTCCAATTTTTGCAGGTCCCAGAGGCCGGACCACCTCTAAAAATCAAAATGTGATCACCTACTACATGGATAGGTGATAACCCCTCCAAGATTAATTCAAAAAAGGTATAAAAAATTTTTGTCTGGGAAAAAAAAAATAATAAGTTTGTGCGTCACACGTGGATTCATCATCATTGAATCATTTCTTTGGAATAACTGGGTGTCAAAAAACATGTCTGCAATCACTGCTCCTGCAGGGGTTTGGCTTTTCTAGGGACCTGGACCTAAAGTTATATATTTCCTACAGAGATTTTTGATGCACTGGATGATTGAAAAATTTGGATTTTAGCTCATAGTAAAAAAAATAAAAAAAAAATCCCCTGTGCGTCATGCCCCAATGTAAGTTCTCAGGTGAGCGAGTGATACCCGGCCCCAGCCTGTTGTAATCTCCTCCAGTAGGAGATCCGGCAGGAATACAGAGCAGCCTGACAGCTGTCTCCATCAGTCTACGGCTTCATTAAACCTCGTTAAGATGTCATCCGCGCGCCTCGTACCTCAGCCTCTCAGCTCTAATTAAAACCAGCTCCTGCTACCTTTCCCGGCCCGTCCCTATCTTCTCCCGGCGCCTTCTGGAAAATTACATCCCTTTTTATGACCCCGCTATGTAAATAAATGGCGGCCTACTTCTAGCTGTTGTTTATGGCGCCTGTACGGGAAATATAGCGGAGATTCCTTACAGTCATTTTTATGCAAATGAGACGGGAGGATTATGAGCGGCCGGGGACTGTGGGGTTTTATTTAATCATTGCAGCCTTCGACTGTAAAATACAAAGGATTTTAAAGTTAAAGCGGTCGGCACCGAATTATGTCAACTTTTAATCATCATTCCAACCAAAACATGTCACATAAAAAAAAAAATAATTAAAAAACTTCTTAATTGGAGCTTCCACTGGAAAAAAAACATAACAAAAATGTACTAGTGAATATAAATTGTTGTTTTCTACTAGGAAGAAAACCAATATGGCCACCATCAAAATTCCCAAAGGGTTTGCTGCCCAGCTTTTCCCAATTCTCATCAGAATGTTTTTTGGATTTTAGGGTGAAGCCCATAAAAAATAGGAAATAGGGTCTCAGCTGTAATGGGTGTAGAGGCAGTAGTTGCACCCGTGTAACGTGGCACAGGGCGGTAGCCATGGGTAAGGTACTCATCTCTTACATGAAAGCGGGGGTCCTGGCTGGGTGTGTGGACTTGTGCTATTGGGGTGCTACCCCCTTGCAGGTCGCATGATGCTGGTGACTTTGGCTGGCCAGGACCAGATGTTTGGCAGCTCAATGAGGGAGACCACCAGTCAATAATAAACTTTTTACTAAACGATACTTGCTGGGGATTCTATATATAGCGGGGACACAGAGTAATGAACGCTTCCTTCACAACACAAAGCATTTTCTAAACAGTTCCAATTCTTTCCTCTTTACTCGCTCGTTCTCCATCTTCACCGTTCCTCTCAGCCTCACCACAATGCAGTTAGCAAAAGTCCTATTCTCACCTGGGGCGCTCTATTCATCTTACATACTCTGTCCCGTCCTGGCCCGTTACTTTTCCGAATTGTAAACTCTGGGCCATACTGCTAGGCGTCCTGTCCCAGGACCCGTCTCTGATCGATCACTTCTCACCGCTAGGGTCTCACAGTCCTCTGTCATGGTCTCCTCTCACATTAGGGACACCCAAATCATGCAGGATTGCTACTGTCTAGACATTAGGTCTACTTTAGACACACGCTGATGTCCTGACTGGAAAAGGTCTTTGTCCCTTCACCTTAGCCCCTCCAAATCTGGGCTAGTCCCAACCATTAACTAACTTTCCCTACTGTCCAGCAGAAAACAACACCAACACTATTAACGCATGTTATAATTTACATTACACTTGTTCTTCAAGAGGGACCGTGGACTATATGTCCAACTCCATACACCTGAGCCCTGGTGCCGGAAGGGCCCCAAAGACCTTGCGGCTACATGACACCTGTATTATAAATAGGGCCATAGGACAGATCTTCTGTTTTGGCCCCAAATTACGCCAAGAAACCATCATCCCAGAAATATATATATAATTTTTTTTTACATTTTTTTAAAAAAGGAAGGAAATTTTTTTAAACTAAATTTTAGCAGATTTTCACAAATGTTCAGTTTTTTCTGCAGGACTTTGATGCTGCGATTTCCAGAGAGCAGCGATGTGCTGAGACGGGCCCGGTGTTCCCTCTCCTGCGGCAGCTGGAATTCATTTGCATTTACATGATCTCGCTGCGCGGCTTACCAGACGGCGAGATTTATTTTCCACTTAGCCTGAAGTTTGATTACTCCAAGAAAAACAATGAGGAGCAGACAGGGATGGCACAGGAGGGGCAGGAAGAGGGGCAGTAACTCAGGGAGCACGGCAGCACGGCTGGAGGGTACCAATTTACTGCCAGGTGGGCTATGGATAAATCTGCCAATGTTTTTTGCTCACCCTACACCCCCGTTTTATTGATCTCACAAAATAAAAATCTCTTACCAGTGGAGTCAGGTTGCAGGTTTTAGCTTGGGAATTAGCCAAGACAACAATTGATGGAATGTCCCTTTAAGTGAGACCGCAAACATCATGTGACACCTTATTTAAAGTGATACCTCCATTTTTATTACTTTATCTCCCACCCCCCTTGCCTCCCAAGACCATTTTTATGACATCTGTATAAAGACAACGGCATCCAGCAAAAAGCTTGATTCTGATTGGTTATTGGTCGCTGCTCCTCTGCTTATTGGGCCCAATAGGCATTACACACAGTAAGAGGGGGCGGAGCTTGTTTGCATTAACTTTATTGACAAAGTTGTCAAAACGTCAGATTCCTCTGACCACGCGTCCATATCCATGCATAGAAGTTTTCCTCCTGGTGCAGATTATTTATGTGACCCCCCCCATAAACCAGGCTTCATGCCCCCCGGTCAGGGGCCATTCTGGGCACATGAAGCGAGCTGTATTTTATTATTTCCAGCTCTCACAATGTGCGGCGGACGTCACTTTTTATTAATAACCGGCAAGATGAAATTAAATCTTTAGCGAGATTCATTAGCTGTGGTTATGAGGAGCAGCGGGTGACGAGCCGGAGAGGAGAGGAAATTCACTGCTTCTACTGTCAGACTTTGCCTCCTTATATCTGTTCCCGGGAAAGATGACAACCAATATGGCCGCCAAAGGAACGATTAGGAGCTGGGAAAGCTGGGTGACTTCTCCTAAGAGAGCCATAAAAGTGGTCAAATTAGTCACGGAAAATGCCAGAATGGTGCAGGAAGGGAAGGTTTTTGGTTTGCAGGTGCAATATCAGGGGCAATACAAGGGGCTCTGCACACTCAGCACAAGGGGGCACAATAATGGGGGGCACCTGGCGAGGCAAAATATCAGGGCAGTAGCAAGTACAATATAGGGGCATGAAAGTTATTAGGGAGCTATAGTATTTTGGGATTTGAGGGTGGGGATGGAGAGCCCCCATGAACGGCCGATTACAATGCTGACAGCAGCTTCCTCCGCTGGCCGGCCCACACAGGTGACAATTAGCCACCTGTCCGGGCCGCCCCTTCTCCACATCCTCAGATCTGCTGCCGCCACTTCCTCATAATCTCCTCAATTATAGTTTTCCTTTTGCACTGAGACGGATGCAGATTCGATAAAACGCGAGTCTCGGGGGAGCGCCGCCGCACCTCTGCCGGTCCCCGAAGAAATCAACTCTAATCCTTTACTAAGAAGCTTTAAATAATTTGGAGCTGCCATATTGACTGATTAAAATTCAGGCAAGATCCGGGGGCAGTCGCATGACTAGGATGCGCCCTGGAAACTTTCAAAAAGTGTACGAGAACAGAAAACGGGGCGCTGCATCACAGCCGGAAAAAAAAAAGATGCCAACGTTAGCCTATGGCACAGCGGCAATGACTGACCCTATAACACAACAATGGGGGCTGCACATCCACGGCATCAGCCAAAAAATGGCCCATGCATCGGTGGAGGAAAGGCTGCAGAAGGCCAATTAGGCAGCCATTTTTAACGCCAATACATGAACTCCAGTGGCCTTAGGTGAAGCCGCTGACCTCGGTTTATGCAGTCACTACCATAAACAGCACTGTGGACGGGCCCGTCAGGAGACTGGGAAAGTTCGGTGGTAACCTCTAGGAAAGCTGCAATGGTGGCAACTTTTTGGAGGCTTTATTCTTCTGCCCATATTCCGAATTGGTTACCAGAAACTAATCAGATGCTCAGAAATAAATCGCCACTGATAATTGTAGGACGAGGATCTCAGCACAGGACAAAAGTAACATTCATAGTTTCCCCAGGACAATGCCCCGCGCGTCATTAACCTTATGTCTCTATCTACGCCCACTCCCCATTCAGCCTCCTAATGAGTGACTGCCGCCGTTCTGTCACTGTCAGTTGTCGGGGCGGGTCCTGTGGTTTTACAAGCTTGTTCTGTCCTGCCCTTTGACACGTCTAGGCAGGGGCGACATTATCTGGGCTGGATGTGCAGTTTGGAAACAATTCATAATGTTTAGGCCACTTACACATTGTCACATCTGTGCTGCCGCCGTCCCCCGAGAGGCCGCCGACATCTGACGCCATCATTAGCTCGGTGCATACGATGATGGTAACGGCCGATCTAAGGATGAATGAAGCGACACATTCAGAACGGATGGAATAAGAAAAAAAAAGGTGAAAGATTGTCGACAACCAGCAGAGTCAATATTATTTCCCGGGTGGGTTGTCAGCACTGAACACCATATTTAGTGGACAGATAACTGTATCCATTTCAGTGAAGTGGGGTGACAACACATATGGCCACTATTATAAGGTAAATAACCAAACTTTTCCAGTCCCCAAAGGGCAAAAGGTCTGGGCCCCTGAATGGTGAAGGTCATCGACTATACACTATATGCGGCATTTCAGCAGCTTGTTTTTTTTTTTGTACTGGACTGAGGGGTTACCACCGGCCCCAAGTAGTGCCCTCATAGTCCACGCTGAGAATTAAAAAAAAATCTAATTATCTTCCTTGTATAATTTTTTTGACACGATTGTCTCCCTAAACACTTAAATTAATAAATAAATATAACGGGACTGAAGACTTCTCCGGCCGGACTGTTACGTTTTCAGTAGTCGTGAGTTTCCCCGCCCGCTGGTGATTTCCGACCGCGTGACTATTTATTTAAATGCTATCTGGCATTATGAAGCGATAATCCTCGCGCACAGGAGATAATTTATGAGGCATTTAAATTAAGAGGAGCAGCTAATTGGGAGCATGTGTCCCGGTAAGCCCTGCGAACGCGCCACAACTGCAAATGAGGGAAGGCGCGGCGGCGGCGCTGCTCTTGTTGTTCTTATTTTTCTTGTTCTCTGTTTTTTTTTTCTCCAGTAACAAAACATAAAAAAGAAAAAAAATGTTCAAAATCTTTTAGAAAATGATGCGAATCCTCGCAGCGCGGCATTTGATGTGACACACAAGGACGGTTTATGAATCCTGATGACAGCGGAGGCCGTTAGATGCCGCCATGAGCTTCTACGTTACCAGACGCCGTTTTTCCAGCTGTAAACTTTACTGGGTTTGAAAATGTAATTCTAAGACGTTCGGGTCTCCAGTGGCCCCTACGAAGGAAGGAGCTCGGCAGCTCTTCCTGTGCGCGTCACGGAGGGGAGGATGACCCACACATGGGAGACTGGCAATCATCCAGCTTTTCAAGACTTCTGACAGGCAGCTAAGCCTAATGCTATGGGGGAGGGAGTCTGGGAATGCAGAATCATAGCAATCCCACAACAAAACACCCATTAAACCCACCTTCCCCCCAAAAAAAGCATAAAGAGTCACTCTTATTATAGTGAGTGATATAGTGGCAATATAGGAGCCACGTTTGCTCTCGCTGTAGTCCACCCCTAGGTTTGGGATTTCAATAACCAAAAGGCCTCAAAGTAGAAATTTGAGGGGAATTTCCCTTTAAGTCCTCCCCACCAGCGTTGCAAAATGTAGTCACGTAATCCTACCTCCTAACATGCAGTGAGTCCTGCTTCTACAGTCAAGGAGGAGGGGCCGAACTTATTTTCTGATTTTTAGGTTAAGCGGCTGTGGAGTACGTTTTCCAGGAGCCCTCCTTGCTGACAGTTTCCCTTTAAGAAGCCGGTGATGAGATTCCCCGGTACGCGTGCTGCCATCTTGACTGTCGCTCGCCTTTATTCCAGAGCAGGTTCCCTTACATATTTATACGGTACGAGGCGCGGGCCTTCCCCGTATTCGCCTTTGATACTTGGCGGTGTAATTGCATCGCTTGTGCGGATAAACGCACATGAATATTCTCTATCATTTCCTTTGTTCCTTTCTTCTCTGACTTACAGGATCCGATGCTGAACACAAAAGGGATCAAACGAGGGGGGAGACCGACGAGACCAGGAGGCTTGCTGTCAGTGAATGGGTACATTCTTGTTTGCTTCCTGTCACAGCTGAGGGTTTGTTACAGTGTAAACTGTGCCAATACGGACCTCTTGGTAGTAATTACAATTTGCTGAGCTGCTTCATCACAAATTTTCTGATCACGCCGAATGAAAAATATGTAATAGCCCCTCACTATTTATCATACTGGTGTCGTGTCATGTGGCCCCACCAGACACCCCGGCTCAGGTGCAGCGGCCATCTTTCCTTCCAGCTCCACCGCTGCCTGCAGCCCCTTCCTTATCATACCAAGGGGTCTCTGACTCCTTTAAAGCAATGATCTCTGACCTGTGCTCCTCCAGCCGTTGCATGACTACATCTCCCAGCATGTTCTGGATCCAGCCGATTATAACCAGGCCCCGGAGTCCTAATAACAGCCATAAAACTCAGATTGTTTACAATCTACTTTTTGGTATCTTCTCCATTACTATGGTTTCTGGTCCCGGTGTCCCTCTGGCTTTCTGCAGGTCCATGTGTGTTTCTGCATTGCTTTACCTTGCAGATCGGATCCAAGGTGAGATTCCCTCAGTAGCTGACACGGCAGTTATTAGCGGGCTCCGGGTCGGCCGGCCAGAATGCTGCATCAAGAGTAAGACCTGCAATGAGGAGTCTCCGGAGGACATAGCGGGTCAACGTGGTTCAAGAGCTCGTGTAGACCTCATCTCGGGGCAGCCCCGGCATAGCTGGAGGGGAAGGTGCGAAAGTAGATCAGAATTAAGGTGGGCCAGCTGCCATGGTGCCAGCCCGGCTGATCATCCTCACCTTCCACCAGCAAGAACAGCTACAGCAGACAATATGCAGACACTCCGCTCATTCCTGACCCCAAGATAAATCTCCCCATCCAGCTCCCACAACCTACAGGTCCCTCTTTATATAAAGGAAAACTCCACCTAAACTCATAGAAAGAAGTTCCATTGGGAGGATTTTTAATCATTTCATCCACCCGACCAAAAACACCACGAGATGCTGGATCTAGACAGAACCTGAGGGGCAGCGACAGAGGGGTGAGCCAAAGTCTGACAATCCCACACCCACTCACTTCTCAAAGGCAAAGGAGACAGCTGTCCTTGTATAAAGGAGAGACCTTGAGAATCTTGCCACAAGAAATTTTGGATGGATTTCCCCTTTAAATTAAACATTACATCTCAAGATTGCCATTCATTAAAAGCCACATTTTTAAAGGGGTGCCCACACCAACATGGGGATTGGTGCACGAGTATGACCCCCGCTCCATTCACTGTCTATGGAAGCAGTGTGCACTTACTTCATGCCCATAGTGGTGAAAGGAGCCCTTCCATTTATACATGGGACCCCCATTCTCAAACTAGGACCCCCGAAGACCAAACATATAGCACATGCCCTATAGATAATTGCTATTCCATTCAGATACAACGCGAGCACCATACTGCAGTACCAGACACAACCTGTGGACAGGAGTGGCGCTGTTCTTTATGGATTTTTTGGGGAAGAAAGCAGCTATGTTTTTGTTTGAGGGTCTTCGTCGCGGACATTTATCACACCTACGGCTCTTGTAATAAGAGGTGACGCATCGTCCGGATTTAGGAGCCCCATATAACACAGAATGTCTGACAGTCTGTGGTCTCGCTCCCGGCAGGTGCTCTCCTAGCCTCAGCCTTGCAGGGGGAAGTGATGAAATATTACAGCGGAGGGCTATGAAGTAGTCCCTGGGGCGCTGCTCTTGGTGGCACGTGCGTGGAGACATAATAAAAAACTTCACAACATTATCCGTAACGTGTCGCCACCGCAGCCGCCGCCAGCCCGGACTTTTCTTCTCTGCTGGGACCGTTACTTACAATAGATTCCTCCTGGCTCTAAGCACCGCGTATCCGGCCGCGGCATTACCATGATTTATACAGCCCATTTCTGCCGAGGATCTAATACATCAACGCAGGAGAGAAGCAGCTGCAGCGGCCGGATACCGGAGGCCGAGAAAAGAGCCCTACATGATAAACTAGTCGCTGACAGGCCGCGCCGGTAACAAGGCGAGGAGAAATCGCTTTTATATCAAGCCTAGAGAGAAAAAAAAAAAAAAAGTCAAAAATTAATTTCGAAGAGCGTCAACAACACCGCCATGAGAGAAAGCGCTAAATTCCTGCGAAGGAACAAGAAATCTGTATATCCGAAAATAATTTTATTAAATTTTATTTTTCCTATTTTTTTTTTTTAACTTCGTATTTAGTAGATATTATTCCAGAAATCTTGTTTCAGTTAAGGGTATTTTTTTTTTTTTTTAAAATACCATTATAATATGCTGTTTATATGTCATCAATTATAATTATATTTATTTTTATTAAATATTACACTTCTATATTTAGGGCCTGTTCACGCGTAGCATTTTTGCTGCGTTATTTCAGTAAGTTTTTCTCGTATGTAAAAACCCCCAAAACCACAGGGTTTTACATCAGCTGCAAAATAAAGGAGATTTCTCATCTCATTCACAAGATGCGTTTTTTTTCTTTAAGTTTGAGCTGGAGGTTTTTTTTTACGCATTCAACTGAATGAAAAAAAAAGTATGAAAAACATCAAATTCACAATTTTTTTTTCTACCAAAGCTCTACCTTTTTCATGCATGGAAAAAAAACAAAACAAAAGCACTGTGTGAACATACCCTTAGACAGAATTCCATTTATTACTATATTTCATGATTGTAGACATCCGGACACACATATGGGATGAGTCCTAAGGAAGCACCCAACAATATAAAGGGGTCCTCGCACACAAGACCAAAGATGTCCCAACCAGTTTGTTTTGTATGGCGGGGGGGGGTCCCTCAGGTCTCATTGTGACGGCGGTAATGCCTAGTAAGACTTCATGGATGTACTAATAATGAAGGTGCTGCCGTCACTCACCATCTTATATATAACTTAAAGGGGTTGTCCATAACTCCCAGACTGCAAGAACAAATCTCTAGTAACCTGTAGGTTGAAAAAGTCTCCCACAAAGAAGAAGTGTTTCTTGTACAGGACCTGACATTTTGCGTCATGAGACAGAAGCAATGAGTCCGATCACACATTCAGGGAACCAGGAGTGGATGGGACATTGGGAGGTGTGGCCTGTAAAAAGGGGCGTATCAGATTACATTTCCACGATCATGCACCTCCCGGTAGACCGCCATTAAAAAGTTGCCAAGTACGGTCTGTATCTTCCCACCGGACACGGCTTACAAGAAGCGTTGTGTCATGCAGACCCTAACATCCCCTTTAAGAATTTAAAATTAATATAAGGTCCACATTTTTTGGACTCTCGACCGTATATACATATCAGACAGGAGATGTACGCCTCCGCCGCACCCCTTGCTACAATATATATGAATCTCATAGACTTAACAGTATATACACAGGGTCAGGGGTAAAGGAAGGAAGTGATGGAACAATTATGGTATAAAGGAAAAAGTGCAAAAATTTAGTAAAAAAATGAAACCTAAAAAGCGCAGGGGTCTGAACAGTCTCTAAGGAAATATATAAAACACAAAAGTCATATGCGACAAACATGAACAATGAGGCGGTGGAAAGCGTCCATTTAATACCGACCGCTAACGGCGTTAATAATGCTTTAGGTCACGAGTTGTTAGCATGGTATGGGCTCTTCCCCTCGCTCTCCGAAGGGCCCGTACTCAGCGTTCCAGAAATACATCCCATTCCCCAGGTGGCCTCATTTGTTATCTCGCCGCTTCTTAAATGCCAGAACAATAAAGCAAAGTCTATTGTTAGCTCTAAAGAGCCAGGTGATTTGCATCTGGTCATGGGTTACTGTTCGCTGCCTCCTTCATTTAGGCTGAGCAAGCCGGATCGTCTCGGATAGTAAAAAAAATAAATAAAAATAAAAAAAAATTCCCTTCCTCCCATGGGTAATTGGGGAGAAAAGACCCCACCTCTCGCTTCACGGCATGGTGGGTTATTCCTACCCAAACTCATAAAACAGCTGCACTCGGCTAAATTGGTCTCCGGAATAATCCCTGATAATTTATTATACCTCTTAATTCGCGTAAACTTACACCTATATTATTTGCTTCATTTCTACGGCGGAGGAGACGGCGTTCGGCGAGGCCGTCCTGCCGGATAACCTACTTATTAGCATTATAATTTATGACCGTACTGGAGCGGAAGCAAGACGACAAGAGGCGACCCTACAAGCGGAGGAATAATCCAACAATCTGGACAGGAGATGTCTCCTATACGCGCTATACAACATTTCCAAGTCCAATATAAAAAAAAATTCACCCCTTCCAAAAAAAAAAACCTCCAAAAACATATAAAATAACTATCTACCCACATACAAAAACGCAGCATTTTTTCTTTTTTGGCAGGTGTCTGCACCAAAATACGCAGGAGTAATCTGCTCTGATAATTGCGTTTTTGGTGCAGATTTCAAGCAACTTTTGTTTTTGTTGTTAATGGGCGCCTACAAATATATATATATTTTTTAAATGTGTTTTTATTCAGGCTCCCCATAACAGCCCATAGGATAAAAAAAAAAATGCACCAAAAACTGCACTGCTCCACAGTGTCATTAAGCGCACGTTGCCAGGAGTTTTTCTTAAATCACAAAATTAGTAAAAGCAGATTTTCTGCACCAAAAAAACAAACTTGCAGCATTTACAATGTATGGGATCATGGCCTAAGGGTTTACTTAAAACACTCAAAATAGGCCAATTACAATTCATAACCAAATCTATAAAAAGATAAAAGAAAAAAAACATACAATAACAAAAGCAGTACAAAAAAACAAAAACAAAAACACACAGTTCTAATAAAAAAAGGAAAACAAAAAGTGAAAAAAAGTTACAAAAATAAACAATTCTGACAAAAAGTTTTAAAAAAAAGGAAATCCCACAAAAAAAGTATCAGTACTAAAGTATTGCAAAAAGTTGTCATAGAATAGAAACAATGGAGAAAAAAAAGTGAGGAAAAACAACTGTACAAAGAATCCCTCCAAAAGCCCATTGCAAAGAAACACCAGTAAATCAGTGATTTACTTTCGACTATCAAGTTGTCCGCTTTTGGAAAAGCTTAGTGACAATATGGCAGCCACTACTTCAATGGGTTTTGCCAGTTTTCCCTGAAGGACAAACATGCCCATGTAGGAGGCATCCACTGGGGTGAGGAATGTGCCACCATGACCGAACTAGCCAAGTCTGCAATTAGGAAGTCCAGAACAGATGATGTCCATCCTTTCTAGACTCCAGAACAGCAAAGAACCACTGACACAGCTGTGAAAGAAACGCCTGCAGACACCCAGCTTTCCCAGAGAAAGATGCAGCCAAGGAACACAATGTGACAAACAATGGGGGGCAACTCCACTCCAGGGGGTTTCTACTCATTTTTGGGTAACTGCTCACCGGATTTTTCTGTGACTCATTTGTAGGAATTGCTGGAAAGACACATCACACTCACATGTAATTAAGCTTTGTGGTATTCTGAAGGACATTAATTTTCATTATTTCTCCCCCCCCCCCCCAAAAAAAAATCCTAAAACTGATCCAGTGTTATTAATAATCTGCCTAATCCACAGCACAGTCCAGAATGAAGGTCCCGCCAGCAAAGTCAGCAGTAATTACAGGGACTGCAAGTTATTAGAAAAGCAGACAAGATATAGAAAATGATCATTAGAAAAGAAGATGAAAAAAAGGAGACACATACAGTTGTGCAGTATTATCGATAGTTATACCCTGTAAGGGGCAGTATTATAGTAGTTATATTCTTGTATATAGGGAGCAGTATTATAGTAGTTATATTCTTGTACATAGGGAGCAGTATTATAGTAGTTATATTCTTTTACGTAGGAGCAGTATTATAGTAGTTATATTCTTGTACATAGGGGGCAGTATTATAGTAGTTATATTCTTGTACATAGGGGCAGTATTATAGTAGTTATATTCTTTTACGTAGGAGCAGTATTATAGTAGTTATATTCTTGTACATAGGGAGCAGTAATATAGTAGTTATATTCTTGTGCATAGGGGCAGTATTATAGTAGTTATATTCTTGTACATAGGGAGTAGTATTATAGTAGTTATATTCTTGTACATAGGGAGTAGTATTATAGTAGTTATATTCTTGTACATAGGAGCAGTATTATAGTAGTTATATTCTTGTACATAGGAGGCAGTATTATAGTAGGTATACTCTTGTACATAGGAGGCAGTATTATAGTAGGTATACTCTTGTACATAGGGGGCAGTGTTATAGTAGTTATATTCTTGTACATAGGAGCAGTATTATAGTAGTTATATTCTTGTACATAGGGGGCAGTATTATAGTAGTTACTGTATAATCTTGTACATAGAGGCAGTACTACAGTAGTTATATTCTTGTACATAGGGAGCAGTATTATAGTAGTTATATTCTTGTACATAGGGGGCAGTATTATAGTAGTTATATTCTTGTACATAGGTGGCAGTATTATAGTAGTTATATTCTTGTACATAGGAGCAGTATTATAGTAGTTATATTCTTGTACATAGGGGGCAGTATTATAGTAGTTATATTCTTGCACATAGGGGCAGTATTATAGTAGTTATATTCTTGTACATAGGAGCAGTATTATAGTAGTTATATTCTTGTACATAGGGGCAGTATTATAGTAGTTATATTCTTGTACATAGGGGGCAGTATTATAGTAGTTATATACTTGTACATAGGGGCAGTATTATAGTAGTTATATTCTTGTACATAGGGGGCAGTATTATAGTAGTTATATTCTTGTACATAGGAGCAGTATTATAGTAGTTATATTCTTGTACATAGGGGGCAGTATTATAGTAGTTATATTCTTGCACATAGGGGCAGTATTATAGTAGTTATATTCTTGTACATAGGAGCAGTATTATAGTAGTTATATTCTTGTACATAGGGGGCAGTATTATAGTAGTTATATTCTTGTACATAGGGGCAGTATTATAGTAGTTATATTCTTGTACATAGGGGCAGTATTATAGTAGTTATAATCTTGTACATAAGGGTAGTAATATAGTAGTTATATTCTTGTACATAGGAGCAGTATTATAGTAGTTATATTCTTGCACATAGGGGGCAGTATTATAGTAGTTGTAGTGCCGGCGTCCCTGCCCTCTGCTAGGCAGGGACGCTGTTCCCCTCACCTCTCTGCTCCGTGCCCGGCGTCCTCCTCCCGCTCTGCTGGCAGCGCGCGCTCCTTCCCGGCCACTGTGCTTAGGGCGCGCGCGCTCTCCCTCCCTCTTAAAGGGGCCGCGCGCGCCGTCCTAAGGAGTCCCCGGCCAATGGCCGGAGGACTTCACCATATATAAGGCACCTCCTCCAAAATGGAGGTGCCCGAGCAATGTTGTTGCACTGTTCACTACTCTGCTTCAGCCCTCAGGTCCCGTTGCCAGTTACCTGCCAGATTCCTGCCAGCTTGCTGTCTTATTCCTGCCTGATTATCTGCTACCTGCCTGCTAGTCTGAGGTCCGACGGTCTGCCTTACTACTCCTGTCAGTCTGTCTAAGGACCAGCCTGTCCGCTCACCTGGGAGCGCACTTCAGCCACCTGCCTGAGGTCCGACGGTCTGCCTTCCAACTCCTGTCAGTCTGTCTATGGACCAGCTTGCCTGCTCACCTGGGAGCACACATCTGCTACCTGCCTGCTAGCCTACCTGGAGGCTCCGCCGTCACGTGCTGTGACCACCTGCCTGTCCAGTGACTCCTGCCCGCTCACCTGGGAGCGCTCATCTGCTGCCTGTCTGCTAGCCTACCTGGAGGCTCTGCCGTCACGTGCTGTAACCACCTGCCATTCCAGAGACTCCTGCCCGCTCACCTGGGAGCGCTCATCTGCCGCCTGTCTGTTGGTCTTCCTGGAGGCTCCGCCGTCACATGCTGTGACCACCCGTTCATTCAGAGACTCTCGCCTGCTCACCTGGGAGCTCACGTCTATCATCAGCCGCCACAGGTCGTACCAACCCTTTACCCAGAGACTGCCCCGGTCACTTGCCGTGACCATCTGCCCGTTCATCCAGAGACTGCCCCGGTCACTTGCCGTGACCATCTGCCCGTTCACTTGCCGTGACCTCCTGCCCGTTCACTCAGAGACTGTCCCGGTCACCTGCTGTGACTTCCTGCCCGTCTTCCCTGGTCGCCACCCGCTCCCCTACAAGGACCGCCCCCTTGTATAGTAGCTCAGAGGTTCCGCCTCCCAGACCCGTTACAGTTTGCTCGGGCCATGGAACCCGGTGGCACCCAAGCTCCCTCGCTCTCGGACCTGTGTCATGAACTGTCCCGTCAAAGGTCCCAACAGGAGTCCATCCTGGGTCACCTGCGGAATGTCAATACTCGCCTGGACACTCTGACTGCTCCACCAGCAACCTCCGCCAGTGCCATGTCTCGCAATCCGGCAGCTCCGCTGCCCACTAATACCATGGTATCCTACCCCGGACCCCGGCTTTCTGCACCTCCTCGCTTCGGAGGCGACTCCGCCCAGGCTCGGGGCTTCATAAATCAGTGCACCCTGCACTTTGAACTATTGTCCCACCAGTTTAACTCCGACCGAGCCAAAATTGCATTCATCATGTCCCATCTCACCGGGGAGGCCCTGGCCTGGCTAAATCCTCTATGGGAGAGAGGAGACCCCCTGGTGTCCAACTTGCCTGCTTTTCTCACGGCTTTCCGGAAAGTCTTCGACGAACCCGGACGGAAGACCTCATCCGCATCATCACTGCTACGCCTCCGTCAGGGAAGTCTCACCGTGGGCCAATATGCCATACGGTTCTGTACCCTTGCCTCGGAGCTGGCCTGGGATAACGACGCTCTGGTATCCGTCTTCTGGGAGGGTCTGTCCGGCCGTATTAAAGATGAACTTGCCGGTCGGGACATCCCTACCACTCTCGATGACCTAATAACTCTTGCCACCCGGATTGACCTACGGTTCCAGGAGCGTGCCAAAGAGGTCACCCGTGAGAGGAGGTTACCACGTCTAGCTCCTACTTTTCAGAAACCCGTCACTCCCTCCGTCTCTACCCAGGTACACTCTCCTGAGCCTATGCAGGTTGACCAGACCAAGATGGTCAAAACCCGTCAGGACTTACGCCGTGCCGAGGGGAGCTGCTTCTACTGTGGCAGTAAGGAGCACCGGATCCGTACCTGCCCGGAGAGGTCGGGAAACGCCTGTGTCTAGGTTCGCTCAGAGAGGTCGACCTAGACAAGAATAAATCCTCTCCATCTCTGCTGTTGTCAGTCTCAATCGTCTGCGGGGAGAACCGTTATTTCGAACTAGCCCAACTTGACTCTGGAGCAGCCGGGAATCTTATTTCACAGTCCCTGGTAGAGAAATACCGCATCCCCACCAAACCTCTGGCTGTACCCTTGTCTGTTGCTGCCGTGGATGGGGGTCTCTTACCACGCCCCATCCAACTCATCACCGAATCCATTACTCTGCAGGTGGGAATGCTGCATTCTGAGAGTATCTCCTTTCATGTTCTGCCTGGACTCTCCCACGCCCTCTTGCTAGGCCTACCTTGGCTCCAGAGACATGCACCCGTGCTTGACTGGCAGGCCGGAGAAGTCCTTCGCTGGGGACAGGACTGCCATAAGACCTGTCTGGTTCCCGTCCATCCTTCTCCTACCCCAGCTAATCTACCTGGACTTCCGATTCCTTATTGGTCTTATGCTGATGTCTTTAATAAAAAGGAAGCAGAGACACTACCCCCTCATAGACCATACGACTGCCCTATCGACCTGTTACCTGGTACTACTCCTCCCCGTGGGCGTATTTATCCATTATCCGCTGCTGAGACCCGGTCGATGTCCGAATATATTGAGGAGAATCTGGCCAGGGGATTCATCCGGAAATCTACCTCCCCGGCGGGAGCAGGCTTCTTTTTCGTCAAAAAGAAGGACGGCTCTCTCCGTCCCTGTATAGACTATAGAGGCCTTAACCAGATCACGGTGAAGAATAAGTACCCCCTTCCGCTCATTCCGGAGTTATTTGATCGTCTGAGGGGGGCTAGAATCTTCACCAAACTGGACCTCCGTGGGGCGTACAACCTGGTTCGTATCCGTCAGGGGGATGAATGGAAGACGGCATTCAACACCCGGGATGGCCACTATGAATATCTGGTAATGCCCTTTGGTCTCTGTAACGCTCCTGCCGTCTTTCAAGAGTTGGTCAATGACATCTTCCGGGACCTTCTCTACTCCTGCGTAGTGGTGTACCTGGACGACATCTTGGTCTTCTCTCCGGATCTCCAGACTCACCGGAGGGACGTTCGTCAGGTCCTGCTCAGGCTCAGGCAGAATCACCTCTTCGCTAAATACGAGAAGTGCCTCTTTGAGCAGACCTCGCTTCCGTTTTTGGGCTACATTATTTCACAGACCGGCCTACGAATGGATCCAGAGAAACTGTCTACCATCGAGAAATGGCCTCGACCGGAGGGGTTGAAGGTCATTCAGCGATTCCTGGGCTTCGCTAACTACTACCGCCTCTTCATACCACACTTCTCTTCCCAGACTGCCCCAATTTCCGCGCTCACCCGTAAGGGTACTAATCCCAAAGAGTGGCCGCCCGAAGCAGAGGAGGCCTTTCTTTCCCTAAAACAGGCCTTCTCTTCCGCCCCGGTGCTGCATCGCCCGGACGGCAACAAGCAGTTCTTCCTGGAAGTTGACGCTTCCTCCTCTGGAGCCGGAGCGGTACTTACTCAAAAATCATCTTCCGGGAGAATGGTAACTTGTGGCTTCTTCTCCAAACTCTTCTCCTCTTCTGAGCGCAACTATTCCATAGGAGACCGAGAGTTATTGGCCATCAAGCTGGCGTTGGAGGAGTGGCGTTACCTACTCGAGGGGGCTCTTCACCCGTTAATAATTTACACTGACCACAAGAACTTGGCTTACCTCCAGCATGCCCAGACTTAACCCGCGCCAAGCCCGGTGGTCCTTGTTTTTTGCTCGCTTTGATTTTGTTCTTCATTTTCGCCTGGCTGACAAAAACGTCAAAGCAGACGCCTTGTCCCGATCCTTTCTGGTGTCCGATCTCGAGGAAGAACCTAAACATATCATCGATCCCGCCAGAGTAATGCAGGTGGCTCCCGTGAGTCTAAATCGTCTCCCTCCCGGTAAGACGTTTGTTTCAGTACCTGATCGGAAGAAGATCCTACACTGGGGCCATTCGTCTAAACTAGCTGGCCACGCCGGTCAGAAAAAGACCCTCCAGCTTATTGCCCGGCACTACTGGTGGCCTACCCTGCACAAGGACGTAATAGACTTTGTTTCTGCCTGTGTGTCCTGCGCCCGCAACAAAGTCCCGAGACACCTGCCAGCCGGTCGCCTCCTTCCGCTTCCTGTGCCTGCTGCCCCCTGGCAGCATATTGCTATGGACTTCATAACTGATCTCCCCGTCTCTGCCGGTTGTACGGTCATTTGGGTGGTCGCTGATCGCTTTTCCAAGATGGCTCACTTTATTCCCCTGCCAGCCCTCCCGTCTGCACCCTGGCTGGCTAAAGACTTTATCCGCCACATCTTCCGTCTTCATGGCCTGCCCCTCCACATCGTGTCGGATCGTGGGGTACAGTTCACCTCACGTTTCTGGAGAGCCACTTGTAAACTGCTAGACGTCACCCTGGACTTCTCTTCCGCTTACCACCCACAGTCCAATGGTCAAGTGGAGCGGATCAATCAGAACCTGACCAGTTACCTCCGGCACTTCGTTAATGCCCATCATTCAGACTGGGTGGATCTCCTACCATGGGCCGAGTTCTCTTATAACAATCACGAGAGCGAATCCTCCTCCAAATCCCCGTTTTTTGTAGTCTTCGGTCAGCATCCTCGGATTCCATTTCCTGTCTCCACCTCTGTGGACAACCCGGCTGCGGAATCTCTCGTTAGCAAATTTTCCTCCATTTGGGAGAGTACCCGATCCGCACTCCTTCAGTCGTCTGAACGGATGAAAAGACACGCTGACAAAAAACGCCTGGATCCTCCACAATTTCATCCTGGAGATAAAGTCTGGCTCTCATCTAAATATGTCCGACTCAAGATACCTTCTTACAAGTTAGGGCCTCGGTTCATCGGTCCTCTGGAGGTCATTAGTCAGATCAACCCGGTGGCCTATAAATTGAAACTCCCGGCCAACTTACGGATCCCTAACTCCTTCCATGTATCTCTCCTCAAACCTGTGGTACTTAACTCTTTTTCCAAGTCTACAGGTACGCCTCCTGCTCCGGTTTCTGCTGAGGACGAGTTTGAGGTAGAGAACATTCTTGCCACCAAAAGGGTAAAAGGGAAAGACCTTTTTTCTAGTAGATTGGAAGGGGTTTGGTCCTGAGGAGAGAACGTGGGAGCCCCGGGAGAACATCCATGCCCCTCTTATCCTAGCTAAATTTCTGTCTGGCCTAAAAAAGGGGGGGCCTAAAGGGGGGGGTACTGTAGCGCCGGCGTCCCTGCCCTCTGCTAGGCAGGGACGCTGTTCCCCTCACCTCTCTGCTCCGTGCCCGGCGTCCTCCTCCCGCTCTGCTGGCAGCGCGCGCTCCTTCCCGGCCACTGTGCTTAGGGCGCGCGCGCACGCTCTCCCTCCCTCTTAAAGGGGCCGCGCGCGCCGTCCTAAGGAGTCCCCGGCCGATGGCCGGAGGACTTCACCATATATAAGGCACCTCCTCCAAAATGGAGGTGCCCGAGCAATGTTGTTGCACTGTTCACTACTCTGCTTCAGCCCTCAGGTCCCGTTGCCAGTTACCTGCCAGTTACCTGCCAGATTCCTGCCAGCCTGCTGTCTTATTCCTGCCTGATTATCTGCTACCTGCCTGCTAGTCTGAGGTCCGACGGTCTGCCTTACTACTCCTGTCAGTCTGTCTATGGACCAGCTTGCCTGCTCACCTGGGAGCACACATCTGCTACCTGCCTGCTAGCCTACCTGGAGGCTCCGCCATCACGTGCTGTGACCACCTGCCTGTCCAGTGACTCCTGCCCGCTCACCTGGGAGCGCTCATCTGCTGCCTGTCTGCTAGCCTACCTGGAGGCTCTACCGTCACGTGCTGTGACCACCCGCCTGTCCAGAGACTTCTGCCCGCTCACCTGGGAGCGCTCATCTGCCGCCTGTCTGTTGGTCTTCCTGGAGGCTCCGCCGTCACATGCTGTGACCACCCGTTCATTCAGAGACTCTCGCCTGCTCACCTGGGAGCTCACGTCTATCATCAGCCGCCACAGGTCGTACCAACCCTTTACCCAGAGACTGCCCCGGTCACTTGCCGTGACCATCTGCCCGTTCATCCAGAGACTGCCCCGGTCACTTGCCGTGACCATCTGCCCGTTCATCCAGAGACTGCTCCGGTCACTTGCCGTGACCTCCTGCCCGTTCATCCAGAGACTGCTCCGGTCACTTGCCGTGACCATCTGCCCGTTCATTCAGAGACTGTCCCGGTCACCTGCTGTGACTTCCTGCCCGTCTTCCCTGGTCGCCACCCGCTCCCCTACAAGGACCGCCCCCTTGTATAGTAGCTCAGAGGTTCCGCCTCCCAGACCCGTTACAGTAGTTATATTCTTGTACATAGGGGGCAGTATTATAGTAGTTATATTCTTGTACATAGGGAGCAGTATTATAGTAGTTATATTCTTGTACATAGGGAGCAGTATTATAGTAATTATATTCTTGCACATAGGGGGCAGTATTATAGTAGTTATATTCTTGTACATAGGGGTAGTATTATAGTAGTTATATTCTTGTACATAGGGGCAGTATTATAGTAATTATATTCTTGTACATAGGGGGCAGTATTATAGTAGTTATATTCTTGTACATAGGGGCAGTAATACAGTAGTTATATTCTTGTACATAGGGGCAGTATTATAGTAGTTATATTCTTGTACATAGGGGACAGTATTATAGTAGTTATATTCTTGTACATAGGAGCAGTATTATAGTAGTTATATTCTTGTACATAGGGGACAGTATTATAGTAGTTATATTCTTGTACATAGGGGCAGTATTATAGTAGTTATATTCTTGTACATAGGGGGCAGTATTATAGTAGTTATATTCTTGTACATAGGGGACAGTATTATAGTAGTTATATTCTTGTACATAGGAGCAGTATTATAGTAGTTATATTCTTGTACATAGGGGGCAGTATTATAGTAGTTATATTCTTGTACATAGGGGCAGTATTATAGTACATTTCACCTAGTGGTCAAGTCCAACAATGAACCTACAACAACCCTGACAATCTAATTTCTGGGTTCAGCACTGTCTCCTGTTACATGTAAAGTAGAAGAGTGATGATACAGCGCTGTCTCCGCACTGCTATTAAGTAGCAAAAACAAGGTCAGTCCACAGTTATTAATGCAGGTGACCTAATTTCTTTGCTTTTCAGTCTCGAGCCGATTGTCGTACACCAATTACATTTCTTCCTATAATTCAGACTTAAAGAAACTTCAACAAAAAGATAAAAAAAAAAAATAAAAAAAAAAGGAAAAAAGATCATTGCTCATATCGAGGGGTCAGAGTTGGAGTAAAAGCTAAACCATGTGACTGTGATGGTGACAGAGCGGCTTATTTATGGTGGTCCTGACATGCTGGGGCTTGGCCGTGACAAGTTTCAGGATAAATATCGACTTATAACAGGCGGCCATTACCTGAGATCTCCAACTACCATCAAGCATCAGGATGATGGCGGTGACGTCACCCATATGCTGTTGATCTATGCAGAGAATGGCGAGAGACATTAACACAGCCTCAAAGTAACCGTCGGAAAAAGTTTAGAACGGTAAGAATAAATCTTCTACAATACGTTGTTCCCAGGCACAAAACTGTAAAGATTTTTTTTTTTAATAAAGACACAAAAATGACAATGGGAAAGGCACAAGTTGCTTTTCATTGAGTGTCCTTATTGCAATACCAATTTTCACCACTATGTTAATTGCAAACCTATCCCATAGACTGCTATACAACAGCGCCACCCTGTGAGTGACGTGCCACAGGGTTTTTTATTTCGAACTTTGGGATAAAGGATCCTTTATAAATATCAAATGTGATCATCACAGATGGGGAGATCACCTTAGCATTGGGGGTGGGGGCAGCTAACATTCGGCCGCAGTGAGAAGTCGACAATATTAATTTAGGGATTATCATGGAGACAGAATTTCTAATCAATAATCAGAGGATTATATCATACACCTCATGCACAATAATATAACACGTCATAAATGAGGCAAATATCTATGGAAACTTATCATTTACAGGTTATGTCAGCACAAAATGACTGTTCAAACCTAGCTCAGCTCCTTATAGGGGACAAAGTCCTAGTAAAATTCACACTTAGTATCCAAATCCATTGACGCGGTCTCTAGAAATCATTCTTCATTCAAATATGCTGATGAGGTGTTTGGCACACCTTGGGCGTGGCCGAGCAGTTCAGGGCATTTCCCACCTTCTTGCTTTTCCATTTATCTATGCCCTTCACTTCAATGATTGGTCGATCTCGCTGTACAAAAGTCAGAAGAGGGAAGCAAAGATGGAGAGCAGATAGATGGGCAGGTGTACTGATCTGCCAGCCACGACCACAGTGCACAGTGCACCTCATTAGCATATGTGGAAAAAAGAAATGGATTTTTGGCAATAACAGCAATGGATTTGGACACTAGAGGTATTAATAGTACTAGAGCTAAGTCCCCCTACAAGGGGCCTGGGCTTGGTTTGCACAGTCATTTTGTGATGACAGACTCCTTTAAGGCAACCTATCATCTGATTCATTCTGCCCGTACCACAAGCAGCATGAATCCCAGACTGTCTGTACGATTGCAACCAAGTACTGAAACGCACCAGTGTTTCAGAGAAGATATATTTTCGGGATTCAACCGGGGACCAAATCCATAAGTGAGACTTGTCTGGCACCGTCCTTGGGCCGGCTCTTCCCAGCGCTGCTGCAGGTGATTGTCAGATCTGTAGCTTTGGGAGACACCTGTCAATCACCATCAGTAGTGCTGGGAAGAACCGGCCAGGGGTGCAGTTGGACTAGTCTCCTCTCAGGCTATAGTACACAGCCAGATCTTCAAAGTATATCTTCTCTGAAATGTCAGAATAATATACCTGGCTGCAATCATGGGGCCGGGCTCTGATAGATCTCATACATGTATGGAATGGATATTAGAAAGATGGGTGATCTCTAACATTTACCGTATCTAATACAGTTATATGAAAAAGTTTGGGCACCCCTATTAATCTTAAGCTTAATGTTTTATAAAAATTGGTGTTTTTGCAACAGCTATTTCAGTTTGATATATGTAATAACTGTTGGACACAGTAATGTTTCTGCCTTGAAATGAGGTTTATTGTACTAACAGAAAATGTGCAATCTGCATTCAAACAAAATTTGACAGGTGCATAAGTATGGGCACCCTTATCATTTTCTTGTTTTAAATACTCCTACCTACTTTTTACTGACTTACTAAAGCACTTTTTTGGTTTTGTAACCTCATTGAGCTTTGAACTTCATAGCCAGGTGTATGCAATCATGAGAAAAGCTACTTAAAGTGGCCACTTGCAAGTTGTTCTCCTGTTTGAATCTCCTCTGAAGAGTGGCATCATGGGCTCCTCAAAACAACTATCAAATGATCTGAAAACAAAGATTATTCAACATAGTTGTTCAGGGGAAGGATACAAAAAGCTGTCTCAGAGATTTAACCTGTCAGTTTCCACTGTGAGGAACATAGTAAGGAAATGGAAGAACACAGGGACAGTTCTTGTTAAGGCCAGAAGTGGCAGGCCAAGAAAAACATCAGAAAGGCAGAGAAGAAGAATGGTGAGATCAGTCAAGGACAATCCTCAGACCACCTCCAGAGAGCTGCAGCATCAACTTGCTGCAGATGGTGTCACTGTGCATCGGTCAACTATACAACGCACTTTGCACAAGGAGAAGCTGTATGGGAGAGTGATGCGAAAGAAGCCATTTCTGCAAGCACGCCACAAACAGAGTCGGCTGAGGTATGCAAAAGCACATTTGGAGAAGCCAATTTCTTTTTGGAAGAAGGTCCTGTGGACTGATGAAACCAAGATTGAGTTGTTTGGTCATATAAAAAGGCGTTATGCATGGCGGCAAAAAAACACAGCATTCCAAGAAAAACACTTGCTACCCACAGTAAAATTTGGTGGAGGTTCCATCATGCTTTGGGGCTGTGTGGCCAATGCCGGCACCGGGAATCTTGTTAAAGTTGAGGGACGCATGAATTCCACTCAGTAGCAGCAGATTCTTGACAATAATGTTCAAGAATCAGTGATAAAGTTGAAGCTACGCAGGCGATGGATCTTTCAGCAACACAATGATCCAAAACACCGCTCCAAATCTACTCAGGCATTCATGCAGAGGAACAATTACAATGTTCTGGAATAGCCATCCCAGTCCCCAGACCTGAATATCATTGAACATCTGTGGGATCATTTGAAGAGGGCTGTCCATGCTCGGCGACCATCAAACTTAACTGAACTGGAATTGTTTTGTAAAGAGGAATGGTCAAAAATACCTTCATCCAGGATCCAGGAAATCATTAAAAGCTACAGGAAGCAACTAGAGGCTGTTATTATTGCAAAAGGAGGATCTACTAAATATCAATGTCACTTTTCTGGTGAGGTGCCCATACTTATGCACCTGTCAAATTTTGTTTGAATGCAGATTGCACATTTTCTGTTAGTACAATAAACCTCATTTCAAGGCAGAAACATTACTGTGTCCAACAGTTATTACATATATCAAACTGAAATAGCTGTTGCAAAAACACCAATTTTTATAAAACATTAAGCTTAAGATTAATAGGGGTGCCCAAACTTTTTCATATAACTGTATATGCCAATATATATAATACGAGACCATAGATATAGGAGATTAAAAAAAATACAATTCTTGAATAATTATTTATCACCAGGATCTAGAAAACTTTGTAATAATGTATAAAATGTAACAAAGGAGGGAGCAGATTTGTAACATAAGATGCATCTCGCTCAATGGTGGCATTATATCACTCTGCTGTGATTTCTAGTATTATTTTGTCGCTTTTGCGTCTTTCTAAATTTGCACTTTGCGGAACAATATTGGACGAGGAGGAGGAGAGAAAATCGATTTAAGTGTGCGGCACCTCCCTGTACAATGATCGGAGAGGGGTGAAAAGACGACATTAAAAAGGACAAGTGGAGAAGACATAAAGGGATAAACTCAACAGCAACAATTTAATTAACCCTCCTGTCTCATTAGCGGCCGGCGGGGCTCGCTTTAATTAGTGGACTTGTAAGGCTTTATTGTAGACAATGGTCCCTCCTGCTGACGCCCAGATTACAGCCCCGGCTTATCACTACAATGGCCGATCCCGCACATGTACCACCACGTTGGCTGCTGTTTCCACCGCCCCGATTCCATTGTCTTCTTCCATTCAGGCCTAATTGAAGCAGAACATTGGGATGTATGGGACACAATGGAGCGGCCACGGATCTTCTTTACTTGGCTCTTTAGGTTTTCGACTTGCATTTGTGCTACTTTTGACAAGAGGCGAGAAAGTGATCGGTATCTGGCTCCGCATAAGGGAATCAACACGCTGGAAAATATATGGATTCAAAACCTTCCGAGCATGGAAAATACATTTAGGTTTGTGCAATACAATGGAGAGCTGATATAGGCTACATGGCAGCGGATACATTTTCTAGTTCCGTAATGTAAAAATATTAACAAAAAAAAAAAGATTTAAAGGTTTGCTGTATGGCCTGTGCTCCACTAGTCCTGACTTCAGCCCATCTACTGTATAACCTGTGCTCCACCAGTCCTGACTTCAGCCCATCCACTGTATAGCCTGTGCTCCGCCAGTCCTGACCTCAGCCCATCTACTGTATAGCCTGTGCTCCGCCAGTCCTGACCTCAGCCCATCTACTGTATAGCCTGTGCTCCGCCAGTCCTGACCTCAGTCCATCTACTGTATAACCTGTGCTCCTCTAGCCCTGACCTCAGCCCATCTACTGTATAACCTGTGCTCCGCCAGTCCTGACTTCAGCCCATCTACTGTATAACCTGTGCTCCGCCACCCCTGACCTCAGCCCATCTACTGTATAACCTGTGCTCCGCCAGCCCTGACCTCAGCCCATCTACTGTATAACCTGTGCTCCGCCAGCCCTGACCTCAGCCCATCTACTGTATAACCTGTGCTCCACCAGCCCTGACCTCAGCCCATCTACTGTATAGCCTGTGCTCCGCCAGTCCTGACCTCAGTCCATCTACTGTATAACCTGTGCTCCTCTAGCCCTGACCTCAGCCCATCTACTGTATAACCTGTGCTCCGCCAGTCCTGACTTCAGCCCATCTACTGTATAACCTGTGCTCCGCCACCCCTGACCTCAGCCCATCTACTGTATAACCTGTGCTCCGCCAGCCCTGACCTCAGCCCATCTACTGTATAACCTGTGCTCCGCCAGCCCTGACCTCAGCCCATCTACTGTATAACCTGTGCTCCACCAGCCCTGACCTCAGCCCATCTACTGTATAGCCTGTGCTCCGCCAGTCCTGACCTCAGCCCATCTACTGTATAACCTGTGCTCCTCTAGCCCTGACCTCAGCCCATCTACTGTATAACCTGTGCTCCACCAGTCCTGACATCAGCCCATCTACTGTATAACCTGTGCTCCGCCAGCCCTGACCTCAGCCCATCTACTGTATAACCTGTGCTCCGCCAGCCTGACCTCAGCCCATCTACTGTATAACCTGTGCTCGGCCACCCCTGACCTCAGCCCATCTACTGTATAACCTGTGCTCCGCCAGCCCTGACCTCAGCCCATCTACTGTATAACCTGTGCTCCGCCAGCCTGACCTCAGCCCATCTACTGTATAACCTGTGCTCCACCAGCCCTGACCTCAGCCCATCTACTGTATAACCAGTGCTCCACCAGCCCTGACCTCAGCCCATCACCTGTATAACCTGTGCTCCACCAGCCTGACCTCAGCCCATCTACTGTATAACCTGTGCTCCGCCAGCCTGACCTCAGCCCATCTACTGTATAACCTGTGCTCCACCAGCCCTGACCTCAGCCCATCTACTGTATAACCTGTGCTCCACCAGCCCTGACCTCAGCCCATCTACTGTATAACCTGTGCTCCGCCAGCCCTGACCTCGACCCATCTACTGTATAACCTGTGCTCCGCCAGCCCTGATCTCGACCCATCTACTGTATAACCTGTGCTCCGCCAGCCCTGACCTCAGCCCATCACCTGTATAACCTGTGCTCCACCAGCCCTGACTTCAGCCCATCTACTGTATAACCTGTGCTTCGCCAGCCCTGACCTCAGCCCATCTACTGTATAACCTGTG
Organism: Phyllobates terribilis; assembly: GCF_046119375.1. NCBI lineage: Eukaryota > Metazoa > Chordata > Amphibia > Anura > Dendrobatidae > Phyllobates > Phyllobates terribilis. The sequence continues at coordinate 266,923,873 of NW_027362767.1, forward strand.
CTCCACCAGCCCTGACTTCAGCCCATCTACTGTATAACCTGTGCTCCGCCAGCCCTGACCTCAGCCCATCTACTGTATAACCTGTGCTTCGCACGCCCTGACCTCAGCCCATCTACTGTATAACCTGTGCTCCGCCAGCCCTGACCTCAGCCCATCTACTGTATAACCTGTGCTCCGCACGCCCTGACTTCAGCCCATCTACTGTATAACCTGTGCTCCGCCAGCCCTGACCTCGACCCATCTACTGCATTATCATTATTTATTTATATAGCACCATTGATTCTATGGCGCTGTACATAAGGAGGGGTTACATACAAAATACAGATATCACTTACAGTAAACGAACTAACAATAATAGACAGGTAAAGAAATAAGAAGACCTTGCCCTGCGGACTTACATTCTCTATAGCCTGTGCTCCGCCACCTATGACCTCGGCCCGTTTGCTGTATAACCTGAGCTCCGCCAACCCTGACCTCGACCCGTTTACGATACAACGTGAGCTCCACCAGCTCTGACATTGGCAACTCTTTGGTATAAGCTGTGCTTCAACAGGCGTGATCTCAGCCCATCATCTATATAACCTGTGAACTGCCAGCCCTGACCTCGGCCCTTTTGCTGTATAACCTAAGCTCCATCAGCCCAGAACTCTGACGTTTTATTGTATAACCTGACCTCCAGCCCCGACCTCAGGCTGTTTGCTGTATACCTGAGCTCCGCCAGCCCTGACCTTAGCACGTCTTCTGTATAACCTGTGCTGCGCCAGCCCTGATCTCAGCCCTTCATCTGTAAAACCTGTGAACCGCCAGCCCTGACGTCAGCCCTTTTGCTGTACAACCTGAGCTCCACCAGCCCTAACCCTGGACAGCCTACTGTATAACCTGAGTTCGGTCTGCATACCACTGTATAACCTGATCTTTGCTAGCCCTGACTTATAGCTCCATGTTTCTGATCCAGTACTCCAATCTCTCTGAATAAACATGAAAAAAGATTGACTTCCTGCAGCCACCACTAGAAGGCGCTCCCAAACTAATAGTATACAGTAAGCTCCCTCTACTGGCAACTGCATGTAACTGCCAGTGCAGCAGAAGTAGGGAGAATACAAACTGCTGTAGATAGTGTTTGTATTCTGCAGATAATTTAGAAGGCTAATGGGAAAGGGTTTCAGGTCCCGGTTTAATATAGCAATACGGTAAAAAATCATCATCTTTATTAAATACTTCCAATACAAAAATATATAATTAGGACTTTGCACAGACCAATAGAGACACCCCGGATCAAGAGAAACCAGCACCACGCAACTTACAACCCCATACGCCCAGCTGATATTGCACAGTGGGTTGGTTGATTTTTTACCTTATTGCTCCTAGTTCTTCCTCCTTGATATTGCCTTTGGAGTTGGTAGATTTATGCTGATTTTTGGCATCGTTCAAATGTCTCAGCAATGCTCTTTTCTGTTTGTGAATATAAGGCCGTTCTATGCATATTACCCGGTTTATTATAGGAATGCCACCACTGGTAAAAGTGCAAAAAGTCCAAAAATAGCAGTATATAAAAAAAAATTACTATAAATGCAGTGAACTATTGGTGGTTGTTGGACTTGCTAAAGAAGAGTCAGAACGCTACCACCTCAGATCCTATATGACAACACTGCTATCGAGATCCCAGTAATAACTCGATCTTTCATTTCCATGATTACCTTACAATATGGCTGCCCCCATATCTACATGACAGGAATGTCTTCAGAGCGGCAGCAGAAGAGGGGCAACTCAATATCTGCCAAGCTCAGACATCCTCTCATCTGATTAATACGCCGCATCTTGTTAGGGGAAGAAAAAATAATAAAAATTAAATTGTCTTTTTTTGCCCATTTCTCAAGGCTGAGATGTAAATTTGACATCCCAAAAACAAAGCAGCAAATGACTTGGGTGACAAATCACGGGCGGCGTTTGCGGCTTTATTATGTCTACGCGCTTCCACGTGAAAATAATAGATTTTTCTCCCTACCGTCTACAGATGCAAACAAGCCTGTCCCAACAAATGATGGCTGCTCATTGGGCTGAGAAATGGTTTCATCTTCCCGTCCCGATACTTTATGAGGGATTGTCCTCGACAAATGAATGCTGCCTCCCCGTATCATCTCCTTCCGTTCTCCTGACAACACCTGAGATAATTTTCAGGACTCGCATGTTAAACAGAGCGGATGAGAGCGTGAGTGACAAAAAAAAATTCCCTGTAATAAATGTGCCGGTTTTTATTCTCATTTTCTTTAGAAAACAGGAAAAATCTATCAAGCGGCTCCTTCTGCATCAGTCCGTCGTAGATCTTCTACTTGGTGGCTCTTCATATACCAAGTAACCCGTGTGCTGCACGGATGGACCTGCATCAGAACGAGCGCCAGGGGCCAGAAGGGGCGTAGGGGCCAGATTTTTTAGGACTTACCCTGATGTTATGTAACGTTTGGGCTCCATCTTGACATCCATATGTCATTTTGTACCCTACTGGCCCAAGAGTCTAGGGCCGGTTATCCTGTCCCCGACCCCTGCTGGCCATCGATCTGGAGTCTTTAAGAAATCTAATATATATATATATATATATATATATATATATATATATATATATATATATATATATATATATAAAAATAATCGGCTTATCCTGTCTGTCTGTCCGTCCAGGAAATCCCGCGTCGCTGATTGGTCTGGCCGCGGCCAATCAGCGACGCGGGATTTCAGAACAAGATGGCAGCCGTTAGCGGCTCATCTGCAGCGCGGAGGTCAGCAGTAATGCAGCCGGGAGATGACCGGCGCTAGCCGGTCATCTCCCGGCTGCTCGCAGCAGAAGTACCCCGACCGGCGGCCTAGGCGCCGCTCCCCGGTCCTCTCTTCACACTTGCCGTTGGGAGATCAGCGGCCCTAGCCGCTGATCTCCCGACGGTAGTCGCATGGAGGTCAGCGGCGATGCAGCCGGGAGATGACCGGCACTAGCAGCGGAAGTACCCGCACAGGCAGAGCTGCTCCCCACTAACACGGTTCGCGACCAATCAGCGATTTAGGCGCCAAATTTAAACATGCTCTCCGGCCAATTGGCGCCGGATTTAAAATAAGTACGCCATCGTCGGGAGATAGCAGGGCTGACTCCGCCCATGTGGTCATGTGACTCCGCATACATATTCAGGAATACCCGATGCATTAGAATCGGGCCACCATCTAGTAGTATATACTTACCTTGCGATCCCAAGTGGCTCCTCTGTCCTGTTGGCCCTGTCCCCCGCCAGTCTCTTGCAGCACTGATGGCATGTGACTGCTGTAGCCAATCAGTGACTGCTGCGAATGGTCATGTGCTGACCATATCAGAAAACGGGACCGGCAGGGGACAAACCATTGATGTGAGGGGTCACTGTGTAATACTTTATTTCACCTGTGGTGGCATTGCAGTAAAACCAAACACTTTCTGCCAGGGTAACCCACAGATTACAACTGATCGCCAGGAGTAATTATTCCAGTTGGTGAGGATCTATTCACAGCATCCGGTCCATTGGTCGCTGGACAGGAGAATCGCCTCTCACCTGAAGCTCTTCTTCTGATTGGCTAGCTTGGAGTGATGTCACACGTGTCTCATGCCAAAACAATGATATCGCACCAGTACGACTCATAAAAAAACAAAAAACCTGCGGATGCTGTTCGGTAAGAGTCAGTTCTTAGGGCTCCTGTCCAGTTCCACCGTACAGACATAGTCTCAGGTGTCCACCGTACAGACATAGGGTGTAACCAGCAGCAACCCAGGAGGAAACTACACAGAAAATTACATTAGCAGACAGACCATCTTTTTTTTCGAAGGGGCTCCATTCAAAAATGCAGTATGAAGTCTTACTGCACTTTCCAGTTAGGCACCCATGAGCCTGGTCTATGGCTACTGTCCAGACCGCAGTTCTCTAGATGTGAGCCTCTTATACACCAGTTGGTCTCTCGGCTCTTAAAGGGGGCTTGTTACATTAACGCTAAACAGGCGCTTGTGACTTTGATATTTGGCTTTGATTATGCCCCTGTGAGCCTGACGTTTGGCGTCTCTCCACCTGATGTGCACAGAATAGTTGACCCTAAACTTGTGCTGAGAGGTTGCACCTTACTGAAGTACCAGTTGACCCAACGTACTGTTGGACCCTTGAGAGCACAACCTCATCCAAGTATCTATGAGTCCGATGGCTCGTCTCTGACGTCTGACTGTTTTTTTTTACTTGACCATGAACCTCTTATCTTATCCGGTGTCTTGTCTCTCAGCTGTAAACATGCACTCGTTATATTGGCCCGTCTTCCTCTGACCAATATTATCTTCACATTGGTCAGACCTCTATTTTTTTGGACCCTGTGCGACTCCACTGAAGGACCATGGCCTTTGGGTTCCCAAAAATAAAAGACCACTGTGTTACTGAGGCAGGCGTCTTATATACAACCCACTGGGTGTATTAGACTCAACCCCTTGCACCAGTCCTGGAGGAGGAACCCCAGATCTACTGCTCATTGACCGGACCTCCAGAAATCACTCTCAGCCTGTTCTGGTGTCAACAGAAATGGGGCCACATAATTCTAAACGTTTGATTTACAGGATTTATGCTCCATTTCGAACCACAACATTAAAAGGCACAATTAAAACTGGCATAAAATGGAATAAAATGTTAATTTAAAAATGTTGAAAATTACCAAATAAAAATTTGGGGCCCTGAAGTTGAAATAATTTTTAATTTTAATGGTTCAATATGCAAAGGAAACAAAAACTCTCATACCAAGTGAGCCCTAAATTCTCTGCAAATGCACAAATTGGAGACCACTTAATTTTTTTTTAAAGTACTCCCAAAAAGATAATAGTAGTACCTTGTTGCAGGCTGTCAGTGCATGATGGGAGTTGTAGTATCGCAACAGCTGGGAAGCCACAAGTGAAAGCACAATGATGGATGAAGTAGTATAACTTTGCTTCCAAATCGCGCAGCCGTTGACCCCTGCAGAATCTCGCCTGTGTGCAATCTGGGTGGTCTCACCCAAAATAAGTGTTAGTATCATTGGCAACGGGGTCTACTTTGGACCTCAAGGGTCGCATCAAATCCTGTACGCACCGGAGGACCCTCATGTGCCCCGGACCATGTGCCACCCAGATCAGCCATATTCCATTGGACTTCTCGCGTGCTGCGCCCCTCGTTCCTGCAGCCGATTACCCCATATAAACGTAAGTGACAGCCTGTGGGGACCTTGGCGCACATTCGGTAATAAGATCGCTCCTTGGAATAAATTCTGCGCTAATTTCTCCTCCGATTAGACGGAGACTCTTCTAATCCTCGTCATTTGTAAGGATAAAGTGAGATTTGTCAATGAAGTGTGATGTAAAATTCGGGGCTTTAAAGAGCCGCTTTGAAGAACGCTTTGCCGGGAATTTTTCATCCGTCTGCGAGACGATAATGTCAACAAAGAAGCGCGGCCGTGACACAGATCTCAGAGCGCCGCGCTTCCTCTTTTGATGTTGACGGCGAATTGACGAGTAAAATGGAAGCTGTGATATTCCAACTAATGTCGTGTTTCGTGGGAACGTTTAGATGTTCATCGTTAGGTGCACAAAGTAAACTGACAGGGAGGTTTACAGAGGAATTCCTGGAGGCCTCATGCACGCAGCATGGCTCACCGGGAAGAAGCACATTTTATCCCCTGCCCCCTTTACAATATTAATTCACGGTTCTGGCAATACAGCCATCATTGCCTTTGTTCATACTTATCTTCCTGTTGCATGAAGTGAATGAATGTTTTCAAGCTCTCAGATTTTTACTCGTAAGCAGCCGACGTGGCAGCACATAGTACACACCGCGGGTAAGCAGCCGACGAGGCAGCGCGCAGGACACGACCCAGGTAAGCAGCCAAGGTTGTGGAACACAGGACGCAACGCAGGTACGCAGCCGAGATGGCAGCACACGGCGAAGGTAAGCAGCCGGGGTGGCAGCACACAGGACACGGCGCAGGTAAGCAGCCGAAGTGGCAGCACACGGCGCAGGTAAGCAGCCGGGGTGGCAGCACACAGGACACGGCGCAGGTAAGCAGCCGAGGTGATGGCACACAGGACGCAACGCAGGTAAGCAGCCGAGGTGACAGCACACAGGACACGGCACAGGTAAGCAGTCGAGGTGGCGGCACACAGGACAAGGTGCAGGTAAGCAGCCAAGGTGGTGGCACACAGGATGCAACGCAGGTAAGCAGCCGGAGGGCACGCAGGACACAAAGCAGGTAAGCAGCCGAGGTGACGGCACGCAGGACGCAAAGCAGGTAAGTAGCCGAGGTGACTGCACGCAGGACGCAAAGCAGGTAAGCAGCCGAGGTGACGGCACGCAGGACGCAAAGCAGGTAAGCAGCCGAGGTGACGGCACGCAGGACGCAAAGCAGGTAAGCAGCCGAGGTGACGGCACACAGGACACGGCACAGGTAAGCAGTCGAGATGGCAGAACACAGGACAAGGTGCAGGTAAGCAGCTGAGGTGGCAGCACACAGGACACGGCGCAGGTAAGCAGCCGAGGTGGCAGCACACAGGACACGGTGCAGGTAAGCAGCCGAGGTGGCAAGACACAGGACACGGCGCAGGTAAGCAGCCGAGGTGGCAGCACACAGGACACGGCGCAGGTAAGCAGCCGAGGTGGCAGCACACAGGACACGGCGCAGGTAAGCAGCCGAGGTGGCAGCACACAGGACACGGCGCAGGTAAGCAGCCGAGGTGGCAGCACACAGGACACGGCGCAGGTAAGCAGCCGAGGTGGCAGCACACAGGACACGGCGCAGGTAAGCAGCCGAGGTGGCAGCACACAGGACACGGCGCAGGTAAGCAGCCGAGGTGGCAGCACACAGGACACGGCGCAGGTAAGCAGCCGAGGTGGCAGCACACAGGACACGGCGCAGGTAAGCAGCCGAGGTGGCAGCACACAGGACACGGCGCAGGTAAGCAGCCGAGGTGGCAGCACACAGGACACGGCGCAGGTAAGCAGCCGAGGTGGCAGCACACAGGACACGGCGCAGGTAAGCAGCCGAGGTGGCAGCACACAGGACACGGCGCAGGTAAGCAGCCGAGGTGGCAGCACACAGGACACGGCGCAGGTAAGCAGCCGAGGTGGCAGCACACAGGACACGGCGCAGGTAAGCAGCCGAGGTGGCAGCACACAGGACACGGCGCAGGTAAGCAGCCGAGGTGGCGGCACACAGGACACGGCGCAGGTAAGCAGCCGAAGTGGTGGCACACAGGACACGGCGCAGGTAAGCAGCCGAGGTAGCAGCACACAGGCAAGCAGCCGAGGTGGCGGCACACAGGACACGGCACAGGTAAGCAGCCAACGTAGCGGTCCACAGGACACGGTGCAGGTAAGAAGCTGACGTAGTGGTCCACAGGACAAGGTGCAGGTAAGCAGCCAAGGTGGTGGCACACAGGATGCAACGCAGGTAAGCAGCCGGAGGGCACGCAGGACACAAAGCAGGTAAGCAGCCGAGGTGACGGCACGCAGGACGCAAAGCAGGTAAGTAGCCGAGGTGACTGCACGCAGGACGCAAAGCAGGTAAGCAGCCGAGGTGACGGCACGCAGGACGCAAAGCAGGTAAGCAGCCGAGGTGACGGCACGCAGGACGCAAAGCAGGTAAGCAGCCGAGGTGACGGCACGCAGGACGCAAAGCAGGTAAGCAGCCGAGGTGACGGCACACAGGACACGGCACAGGTAAGCAGCCGAGGTGGCGGCACACAGGACAAGGCGCAGGTAAGCAGCCGAGGTGGCAGCACACAGGACACGGCGCAGGTAAGCAGCCGAGGTGGCAGCACACAGGACACGGCGCAGGTAAGCAGCCGAGGTGGCAGCACACAGGACACGGCGCAGGTAAGCAGCCGAGGTGGCAGCACACAGGACACGGCGCAGGTAAGCAGCCGAGGTGGCAGCACACAGGACACGGCGCAGGTAAGCAGCCGGGGTGGCAGCACACAGGACACGGCGCAGGTAAGCAGCCGGGGTGACAGCACACAGGACACGGCACAGGTAAGCAGTCGAGGTGGCGGCACACAGGACAAGGTGCAGGTAAGCAGCCAAGGTGGTGGCACACAGGATGCAACGCAGGTAAGCAGCCGGAGGGCACGCAGGACACAAAGCAGGTAAGCAGCCGAGGTGACGGCACGCAGGACGCAAAGCAGGTAAGTAGCCGAGGTGACTGCACGCAGGACGCAAAGCAGGTAAGCAGCCGAGGTGACGGCACGCAGGACGCAAAGCAGGTAAGCAGCCGAGGTGACGGCACGCAGGACGCAAAGCAGGTAAGCAGCCGAGGTGACGGCACACAGGACACGGCACAGGTAAGCAGTCGAGATGGCAGAACACAGGACAAGGTGCAGGTAAGCAGCTGAGGTGGCAGCACACAGGACACGGCGCAGGTAAGCAGCCGAGGTGGCAGCACACAGGACACGGCGCAGGTAAGCAGCCGAGGTGGCAAGACACAGGACACGGCGCAGGTAAGCAGCCGAGGTGGCAGCACACAGGACACGGCGCAGGTAAGCAGCCGAGGTGGCAGCACACAGGACACGGCGCAGGTAAGCAGCCGAGGTGGCAGCACACAGGACACGGCGCAGGTAAGCAGCCGAGGTGGCAGCACACAGGACACGGCGCAGGTAAGCAGCCGAGGTGGCAGCACACAGGACACGGCGCAGGTAAGCAGCCGAGGTGGCAGCACACAGGACACGGCGCAGGTAAGCAGCCGAGGTGGCAGCACACAGGACACGGCGCAGGTAAGCAGCCGAGGTGGCAGCACACAGGACACGGCGCAGGTAAGCAGCCGAGGTGGCAGCACACAGGACACGGCGCAGGTAAGCAGCCGAGGTGGCAGCACACAGGACACGGCGCAGGTAAGCAGCCGAGGTGGCAGCACACAGGACACGGCGCAGGTAAGCAGCCGAGGTGGCAGCACACAGGACACGGCGCAGGTAAGCAGCCGAGGTGGCAGCACACAGGACACGGCGCAGGTAAGCAGCCGAGGTGGCAGCACACAGGACACGGCGCAGGTAAGCAGCCGAGGTGGCGGCACACAGGACACGGCGCAGGTAAGCAGCCGAGGTGGCGGCACACAGGACACGGCGCAGGTAAGCAGCCGAAGTGGTGGCACACAGGACACGGCGCAGGTAAGCAGCCGAGGTAGCAGCACACAGGCAAGCAGCCGAGGTGGCGGCACACAGGACACGGCACAGGTAAGCAGCCAACGTAGCGGTCCACAGGACACGGTGCAGGTAAGAAGCTGACGTAGTGGTCCACAGGACAAGGTGCAGGTAAGCAGCCAAGGTGGTGGCACACAGGATGCAACGCAGGTAAGCAGCCGGAGGGCACGCAGGACACAAAGCAGGTAAGCAGCCGAGGTGACGGCACGCAGGACGCAAAGCAGGTAAGTAGCCGAGGTGACTGCACGCAGGACGCAAAGCAGGTAAGCAGCCGAGGTGACGGCACGCAGGACGCAAAGCAGGTAAGCAGCCGAGGTGACGGCACGCAGGACGCAAAGCAGGTAAGCAGCCGAGGTGACGGCACGCAGGACGCAAAGCAGGTAAGCAGCCGAGGTGACGGCACACAGGACACGGCACAGGTAAGCAGCCGAGGTGGCGGCACACAGGACACGGCGCAGGTAAGCAGCCGAGGTGGCAGCACACAGGACACGGCGCAGGTAAGCAGCCGAGGTGGCAGCACACAGGACACGGCGCAGGTAAGCAGCCGAGGTGGCAGCACACAGGACACGGCGCAGGTAAGCAGCCGAGGTGGCAGCACACAGGACACGGCGCAGGTAAGCAGCCGAGGTGGCAGCACACAGGACACGGCGCAGGTAAGCAGCCGAGGTGGCAGCACACAGGACACGGCGCAGGTAAGCAGCCGAGGTGGCAGCACACAGGACACGGCGCAGGTAAGCAGCCGAGGTGGCAGCACACAGGACACGGCGCAGGTAAGCAGCCGAGGTGGCAGCACACAGGACACGGCGCAGGTAAGCAGCCGAGGTGGCAGCACACAGGACACGGCGCAGGTAAGCAGCCGAGGTGGCAGCACACAGGACACGGCGCAGGTAAGCAGCCGAGGTGGCAGCACACAGGACACGGCGCAGGTAAGCAGCCGAGGTGGCAGCACACAGGACACGGCACAGGTAAGCAGCCGAAGTGGTGGCACACAGGACACGGCGCAGGTAAGCAGCCGAGGTGGCAGCACACAGGACACGGCGCAGGTAAGCAGCCGAGGTGGCAGCACACAGGACACGGCGCAGGTAAGCAGCCGAGGTGGCAGCACACAGGACACGGCGCAGGTAAGCAGCCGAGGTGGCAGCACACAGGACACGGCGCAGGTAAGCAGCCGAAGTGGTGGCACACAGGACACGGCGCAGGTAAGCAGCCGAGGTAGCAGCACACAGGCAAGCAGCCGAGGTGGCGGCACACAGGACACGGCACAGGTAAGCAGCCAACGTAGCGGTCCACAGGACACGGTGCAGGTAAGAAGCTGACGTAGTGGTCCACAGGACAAGGTGCAGGTAAGTAGCTGACAAAGCGGCACACAGGACACGGTGCAGGTAACTGCTGACGTGACAGTACACAGGGCAGTATGCATGACACGCCACACAAAAGCAGCCAACAAGGCGGCACACAAGACATGCCGCAGGTAAAGCAGCTGATATGGTGCTACATGGGAAATGGTGCAGCTAAGAAGCCTACATGGTGGTATATACGATTCTGTGAAGGCTACATGAAGAGATGGCAGTGTAGAGCCTATTTGGTGGAATACAAAGTTTAAACGATCCTACATGTGATAAATACATGGTTCTGTGAAGCCTTCTTGAGGGAAAGGTGATATATAGCCTATTACGGAAATGGCGGTATGTAGCCTATGTGGCAGTATACACGGTTCTGTAAAACCTACATGATGGGATGGCGGTACGTAGCCTATGGAGAGGTGGTGGTATACAGCCTATGAGGAGAGGGCAGTATACAGCATGTGAGGAGGTATACACGGTTCTATGAAGCCTATGTAAGGGGATGGCGGCACGTAGCCTATGCAGGAGGGGGTGATATACAGCCTGTGTGGCGGTATACATGGTATGTGAAGCCTACCTGAGAAGATGGGGGCATAGAGCCTGTGTTGGACATATGGGGCCTTGTTTATCTATGTAATATCTTGGCCTCCCGGCTCACATTTGCCGTATCCCCCATTAATGTGTGTTTCCAGCGCCGCACTTGGCACTTTCCTGCCTTATTTTTGCAATTTGCAGAGCGCACTGCGCGTTACCTCCGCACTGACAGCACATTCACTTATCTGTTTTGCTGCACCAAAGTGAGATCATTTTGCTTCTCACCTCGGAGTACAAAACCAATATTAGTCATAATTATTAAGTATATTTTTCTCTTAGGAAACGCAGATTACAGCAAATCTCCCTGACATTTAGCTGCTGAGCGATCTCCATGCCGGAGACTGATCGGCCCCGAATGCTTCATCTGGAAATTTTCGCACAGACAGCCTTTTTTTTCTTTCAGTTAGATAACTAAATAACCGGTCGTCATTAGTGACAGTTAATACCGACTAATTGCCAGAAACAGATAAAAAGGGGCAACGCTAATTACCGTCACTGTCAGGTATGAAATTACAGGAAGAGGATACAGAGACAGGTCAGAGAAAATAAGAAATATTGCATTTCTGCTGCTAAAAATGGAGATAAAAAGGTAGATTCCCTACATCAGAAATCACATGCAGATTTAGTCGCTGGGGGCGTCTTTAAAAATAATAATAATTATATATATATATATATATATATATATATATATATATATATATATATATATATATATATATATATATATATATATATATATATATTATTTGTTATAAAATAAAAATATATGTAACATTTCTAAGACTGTGAAGTAAATAAATAACCAAGAAAAAAACATTAGAAGATAAAAATAAACAATGCAACATAAAGACACAATTAAAAATGTAACTTTCATAAAATATAAAAGGGGTTGTTTTGAAATTGAGAAACATTTCCCTGAAAAATTGCAAAGTACAAGATTGAAATAAAAAAAAATAATAAAAATTACTTGGCCGATAACCTGCGACACTTTGATGCTATCCACCAGATTAGGTTTACGTTCCTACAGTAGTCACTTGACTTCTGTGATTACCACAGCCACTCAATGGCATCAGTGGTATCTATTCCACTGATTGGTTGCAGCGGTCATATGACTGCGGCTAAGAAGTAAACAGATTGGGAAGGGGATATATCCAGCAAGTAAAGATTTGTTTTATTATTACACTGTATTTATTCTCAAATCTTTAGCTGTCCTGAAAATAAAAAAATTAATGAAAAAAATGTTGAATAAAATAATTACAAATTAAACGAAACAAATAAATTGAGGACTTTATATAATAAATTAAAAATTATGATACAGACAATATTAAAAATAAATGTCTACACTAATAAAAAAAAAGTTTTAAACAATATATATAGATAATTAAAAACATTGAAGGAAAAAAAATCGCCAGCTGTCGGATTAGCAGCTAGAAAAACTCTTTTAAAAACAGCAATTACAAGAAAGGACAAGAGGGGGATGGAGGCGACGAAACAAGCGTAAAACCCAAATTGAACTTGTAAACCCCGGTAGGCCGCTGGACTCTTTGTTCTGCTAGGGAAAATTAACCTCGGCTTGTGCACCAGGTCCCCTGATTGATTATCATAGATATTTAAATACTGTAATCTCATTTTCAGCATGAGGGGAACGAGAACGTCAAAAAGAAGAAGAGAAAAAAAAAAAAAGATTGGGAAGGAAATAGAGAGGGGGAGATAGAATACATTATCTGACAAAGAGGCGACGTGCTGGCGGCTCACAGAGTCGATCTCACATCCTTCCACATCACTGGAAAAGTTGATGAAGTTTAAATGAAGCAGAATTATGAGCTTGGGTCGCTGAGTGGCGGCTGCCGGGGACTCGGCCTGGACTCATGTGCAGCTCTACAAAGTCATGGAGGAAAACCTAAATGGTGTAATCTTCAATCACATCTCACATCGGCGCTGACAAGGGGAAGGTAATGAGATAGACGGGATCATCCATGTTGGTTAAGGGAATTAATCCCTCTTGTTGCTCTGTGATATCGGCTTTTGGGAGCTTGTGCAAGAAATCCTCCTCCCCCCCTCCAACCTATCTAAATGCTAACTAACTGTGAGTGCGGATGGGCGCTTTTCATGTCGGGCATGTAGCGGTAGAGAGGGGAATGGTGGGATATTGGTTGGAGTGGACCAAGGATGAAGAGGCGATTGCAGTGCAGAGAAGACCTTTCAGGACTGACAAGTACGTTGGAGGCACGTCAGTGGGGTATGAAATGGCTCCTCACCCACCCTAAATTATGGTTGTAGAGTTTCCAACAGATAAGCACCACTAGACTCAATGGCACCATTAAAATAGTCATGGCCTATTCTAAATATCAGATTGGTGAGCTCTGACAACCAGCGGCCCCAATGATCAGCTCCAAATGTACCCATTGTGAAGAGCCGGATCATCACAATATAGTGGCCATTCTCGGGTGCTAAAAGAAGCCAAGCTGCAGCATCTGGGAACGCAGGGGACACACTAGTTGGGCAAACAGACACTAGTCTAGCCACCACACAAGTAGTCCGTGGTCACCGGATTAAAGCCTTGCAAAAAGCCCTTTCAGCACCTCTTATGTGTGCAACACACCTCAAGGATGTCGTTGTGCCGGTACTACAAGTCAGAAGAAGTGGTGGGGATGCCGGTAGTTAGGAGGAGGTGCACCGTGCCTTTATCTGGAGCACCCCCGGATTACAATTATTGGGCTGAACGAGGGTCATGTAAATCTTACTGCTCCACTCGATTTAACTGCTTATTAGTAGGGTGTGGGGCCTTCAATGATTTGATATTGATAATCTATCCCAAACTCCTTAAAGGAAAAAGTAAAAGTTGGCAAAAAGAAAAAAAGTTACCCAGAGTCTTGGATCTGTAAAAAATAAACCAAATAAAAAGTGTTTTCCGACCCCAAATACAGTAAAATACTTAAATGTCATTTGTCTGTGTTCGAACCATTAAGCCTGTGCTTTGTGGTCGGCTTCTCTGTCACAGCAGATACACCTTTTCTCCGGGTGTTTAGTTTCTGTTACCCTAGCTTCAGTCTTTTTAGGGTAATAGGTGTTTTCAGTTACTCATTTGTCTGTCCTATCGCCTTTTGGATGCGACTTTATATACTTTTGTCCTGCTAGTGATAGTCTCATTTGGATGTCCAGCCATACTGCTGTAGATTAAGCCAGTCGGTGAAAGACCAGCTAGGGTTTATCTCTCTGCTGTGTATGTTCTTTACCATGCACCTATCTTCTGTTTCTTTTCAGGAAGTAGGCGGCATATTCTCTAACAATACCTACTTAATCCTTTATTTCGTAGTTTGTTTCCGGGCTGTGGAGTCTGAGTCGGTGTCCATTTTGTTGGAGACTGTATAAAATGGACAGACTCCTAATATATATAATAAATTGGGTACAGTAGTACAATGCAGTATGAGCTGTAAATGTTTTCATAAGAATTTGGGAAAGTTATGAAATGTCCTATAAATGTCTGTTCCGTTCCTGATCTCGGCTTTTAGCTGAGATGAATCTGTGCTGCATTTTATGTACACGCTCAGTAGTGAGGCCGGGCTGTGGAGTTGTAAGTCAGGGAAATTGAGGAGTCTGAGTCGGTGGTTAGGCTTACCGACTCCACAGCCATGGTTTATTTTACTCACTCTGGGATCTTTCTATTTCAGCCCACTTTCCCTTCTGTAGGTAATTTACACTCTGCTCTGCCCTCCGGTTCTTTAGGAGGAACGTGAAGCGCTCGATGGCCTTTCAGGCAGCGTAGGTCCGAGTTGCCATCTCAGCTCACACAGGAAGCACTAGGATCTGCGGAGTCAGGATTTCTAGTCTGTGCAGGAACCGGCAGGGTCAGTTGCAGTTTTTAGTGTGTTACCTATTTTCCCTGAGTGAGTTGCTACACTATCATAACAAGAACATAGCAGGTACTCGCCCTCCAAGGTCCTGCTTGGGCTTTCTGCTGCAGCTCGGATCTTAGGGATTTGGCTGCAACTGTGAAGTGTTTATTATTTTAGATATTTACAGCATTTGAGATCTACTTACATTAAAATGGAAGATCCCTTTAATACAAGCCAAAACCACCTGTATCCAGAGCAGGCTACTCTGTGGTCTGCACTTGAAGTGTAGACGTCACCGTTCCATTGGCTGCAGCAGTCAGGTGGTTATTTCTCTGTCCAAGCTCACCTGACTGTTGCAGCCAAAGCAACAGAGACGTCTCCACTTTGCGTCCGATGCAGACCATGGCGCGCTACATCCAGGTGGATGGCAGTAGGAGAGTATCAATTTTGTCCTTAAAGGAAATCAGCCACCACAACAGCTTGCTGATCAATAGGGGTCTTACTAGCAGGAATTTCAGGTTTAACAAGTGGTCAGACCCCCAGCAATTTCCAATGTATTACTTTGATCTGCATTATGTGATGAGGGGCATCAGTCTGACAGTTCTCGGCCTTTGGAGGTGAAAAGGGAGCAGCAAACTGGTTGAAGGTCTTTGTATCCCACAAAGGACCCTGGTAGATATTGGCAGTGCCGCCCCAGCATGCACCACTGTATATGGTTCTTTCCTCCATGTTGGTGGATGTACGCTTCCCTGCAGCCATTGCACAGCTCCATGAGGGACACGACCAAGGGGCCATCCTTCTGATAACCCTGCCCTAATCTCCCATATAATATGATTTGCCTACAAATGGTCTACCAAGCAGTAAAACCTGAGGAGGTGTCACAAGTCCCGTGGCGCTATGACATCAGAAGAGTCAAGTAGGTGGAGCTTCTTCTAGCCCCGTGGGTGCAGGACACCGGGGAGCTGCCTGGCAGATGAGCTCAGTGCTGCGCTACAGAGTTTCAGATTCTCAGACGCTCTTCTCGCCAGAATCATCCGCAGGGAAATTATTTATGATTAAAAAAAGTCTTCGATTAGATCCAACTGTGAACGTGAAGCGCGGAGAACATGGAGGGATGGAGCGACAAAGCGGAGCGCCCATTCTCATAATTATCACACGGAGTGACCCAAAAACGCGTTCATTAATCACATTAATTATTAAGAAGCTTCAAATCTGCAAAATGTAGAATCCACAGACTGTACAAATCATCCTCATACAGAACAGTCCTCCCTCCAAAAAAGAAAGCAAGAAGTTTATGTTATAGAAGATATTATATAAAGAGGATGCCCAGGTTATACCATCTGTACACGTATAATTATATACAGGAGATGCCCAGGTTATACCATCTGTACATGTATAATTATATGCAGGAGATGCCCAGGTTATACCATCTGTACATGTATAATTATATACAGGAGATGCCCAGGTTATACCAGCTGTACATGTATAATTATATGCAGGAGATGCCCAGGTTATACCAGCTGTACATGTATAATTATATGCAGGAGATGCCCAGGTTATACCATCTGTACATGTATAATTATATACAGGAGATGCCCAGGTTATACCAGCTGTACATGTATAATTATATGCAGGAGATGCCCAGGTTATACCAGCTGAACATGTATAATTATATGCAGGATATGCCCAGGTTATACCGGCTGTACATGTATAATTATATGCAGGAGATGCCCAGGTTATACCAGCTGTACATGTATAATTATATGCAGGAGATGCCCAGGTTATACCGGCTGTACATGTATAATTATATGCAGGAGATGCCCAGGTTATACCGGCTGTACATGTATAATTATATGCAGGATATGCCCAGGTTATACCGGCTGTACATGTATAATTATATGCAGGAGATGCCCAGGTTATACCGACACGCTCGGTATCGCTGTGTACACACTGTGCTACATGTCAGTGAATAGCTCTGGTCACTTCGCTTTGCTCTTAAACAAACTAAACACTGATCTACTACTGCCACCAAGTGGCCCACACATGTTAGCACATCTTCTTGTAGATGTGAACTGCGATTATTATTATTATTATTATAGCGCCATTTATTCCATGGTGCTTTACATGTGAAAAAGGGGTATAATACAAGAGCAATTACCATAATCTTGAACACACTGTGACAGCGACTGGTACAGGAGGAGCGAGGATAACAATTTGCAATGATTATTACAATACGATATAAACCAGAACATTTGGATTCACTAACAGAAAGCAGAGATCGTGAAAATGGTGAGAAATTAAAAACAAAGTGTATTAGAAGGTTCTAGGGCTTCAGTACACAATGATCAGGTCTTCCTGTGATTGGACAGGTCCTACTGTTTATTGTATTGCGGGCAGGCGGACTCTGGTGGAGTCTCCTGTGCGCTGTTTCTGGAGACCTTGTATCCAGTATCTATGAGGCCATCGCTACCGTAACACTGCGGTAAGTGCAATGTCAGGTGCATTATTTGCTCTTAAGTGCTTTCTCCAGGACCTGTCGCTACTTGTCAATGGACGATCACTGACTAATCCTCCGTCCACTCCCTATCAGTGCTGTATTATGTCCGTGTACATGTTACCAAGCCTTGCGCCGCTTGTCAACACTGCAAATAATAGAACCCACTCCCTTTAAATAATGAGAGATGGAAATGATGGGCAGCTAGGGAGCAGACTGCTATGACTACATGGGCCGGCATGTGCTCATATGTACACTACATGGAGAAAAGTATTAGCTCGGAGAATCAGTGGGTTCAAGAGTTACCTTCACCCCCGTGTATAACCTCCGGCCCGTCGGACCCCCTCCCAAGTATAAGCTTCGGCCCCTCGCCCCCCCTCATGTATAGCCACTGGCCCTTTGACCCCCCCCCTCATGTGTAGCCACCAGCCCTTCGGTTCGGACCCCCCTCATGTGTAGCCACCAGCCCTTCGACCCCCCCCTCATGTGTAGCCACCGGCCCTTCAACCCCCCCCCTCATGTGTAGCCACTGGCCCTTGGACCCCCCTCATGAATCGCCACTGGCCCTTCGACCCCCCCCCTCCCTCATGTGTAACCACCGGCCCTTCGGACCCCCCCCTCATGTGTAGCCACCGGCCCTTCGACCCCCCCCCTCCCTCATGTGTAGCCACTGGCCCTTGGACCCCCCTCATGTGTAGCCACTGGCCCTTGGACCCCCCTAATGTGTAGCCACTGGCCCATGGACCCCCCCTCATGTGTAGCCACTGGCCCATGGACCCCCCCCCCATGTGTAGCCACCGACCCTTCGACCTCCCCCCTCATATGTAGCCACCGACCCTTCGACCTCCCCCCCTCATATGTAGCCACCGGCCCTTCGACCTCCCCCCTCTTGTGTAGCCACTGGCCCATGGACCACCCCCTCATGTGTAGCCACCGGCCCTTGGACCCCCCTCATGTGTAGCCACTGGCCCATGGACCCCCCCTCATGTGTAGCCACCGACCCTTGGACCCCCCCTCATGTGTAGCCACCGACCCTTGGACCCCCCTCATGTGTAGCCACCGACCCATTGACCCCCCCCCTCATGTGTAGCCACCGACCCTTCTCCCCCTCCCCCATGTATAACCTCTGGCCATTCAACCCCCCCCCCCCCAAGTATAACCACTGGGATTTTGACAGCCCCTTTATAACCTCCGGCCTCTCGCCCCCCCCCCCCCCCCCCCCCTTCCCTATATAACTTCCGACCCCTGATCCCTCTATGTATAACCTCTGGCCCCTCTACCCCCCCTCCCCATATTTAACCTCCAGCACCTCGAGTCCCCCATGTATATTATCCAGCCCCTTGGTTTATAAAATCCAGACCCTTGTCATGCCGCCTGCCTTCGCTAACATGTGATACAATGGTTGGTGGTAGCTCACTGACTGAGGAGAATGCAGGAAGATTGATGTAGATTCCTATAAACAACATCTGCTCTTTTAAGAGAGGCCACAACAAGCGAGTGCATCCCATCAGCGACTGTGTGAGCTCTTCATTTCCAGCACTGCCCCTACTAATGACTGGCAGTGTATCGATGGCCCGAATACTGCTAAAACACTGCGCTGTGCTGCCCCCTAGTGCACGTCAGCAAGACTACACAACGCAATATCTGGATTCCATAGGTTACTGACCGAAAATATCCAGACAAGAAAAAAATATAAATAGTCTTTTTCCCACCCCCATGTACAGTGGCTATGAAAAGTCTACACGCCCCTATTAAAATTGCTGATTTTTGTCATGTAAAAAATCCTACCAAGAAAAATAATTTCATAACTTCTTCCCCCTTTAATGTGTCCCATGATCTGTAAAAAAAAAAAAATTAAAAAAAATTGAGAAACAATCTAAAATCATTTTGAGGGGAGGGGATAGAAATAACAAGACTAAAATAATATGGTTTCATAAATGTGAACACCCTCATATAATTTGGGGTGTAATTGTGTTCAGAATCAGCCGATCACATTTCCCCTCATGTTACACAGTAGTCCGCGCACGGCCGCCGTCATTTACAGCAAAGCTGATTAACTCCAGACAAAAGGGTCGCTGTTCTAGGAGGATTTTCCTGACATTTTCTGGCTCGTAAACAGCTAACAACACAGCAAAGGATCTCAGTGTGCATAGTTATCAGTAAGAAAAAGGTACAAAAACCATTTCCCAGGCATCAGATCTACCTGGACACCGTGAAGACGTCATCAAGATGTGGCTTACAGTTGGCACAACAGTGATATTACCTAGAACTGGACGTCCCTCAAAAATTGATGAAAAGAGAAGAAATTTGGTGCTGGAGGCTGCCAATAGGCAGACAGCAACATTTAAGGAGCTGCAGGAATTTCTGGCAATTACTAGCTGTGTTCTGCATATGACAACAATCTCCCATACTCTTCATATGTCCAGTCGGAAGCTTTTCCTTCACAGAAAATCATCCAGGCCCGCTGAAGCTTTGTCAGAACCTCCATCACGACTGCCAAAAATAGGAAACATGTTATGTCTGATGGGAACGAGGTAGAACTTTTTGGCCATAATTCCAAACGGTGCAAAGTCAACACTGCGCATCATGAGACCACCATCCCCACAGTGAGGCATGGTGGGGGCAGCATGGCACTTTGGGGCTTTCAGCAGCTGGAACTGGGACTTTGATCAAGGTGGAGGGAATTATGAACAGTCCAAATATCAGGCAATTTTGTAACAAAACCTTCATGCCTCTGCTAAAAAGCTGAAGAGGAATTTCACCTTTCAGGACAACGCCCTAAGTGACCGCCAAATCACCAAAAGAATGGCTTCACTAAAAGAAGATGGAAGTATTGGAATGGCCTGGACCTGAACCCAAGTCACAATCTATAGTGACCTGAAGAGGGCGCTGTACACAGGAGATGCTGCCGCAATCTGACAGATGTGGAGTTACTGCAAGCCCATTCTAATGCTGTGCTGCGCTGATAGACTCTGACCCAAAGATACTGAACATTGCCAGAAATTCACAGGAGACTGCAACAAAGTATTAGTGTAAGGGTGTGCAGATTTATGCAACCACATTATTTTACTTCTTTCCCCCAAAAAATATTTTAGTCTGTTTCTCAGTGGATTTGTACAGATTATGGGCGACACTGAAGGGGGAAAAAGTTATGAAATGATTCTTCTTGGTAGGATTTTTTACATGACAAAAACCTGCCATTGTAAGAGGGGTGTAGACTTTTACATCCAATGTCTTATCACAGTCTCATCCCCTCTGGACTGGACACCATATAACGAACCCTTAGCTGTGAGCTGGAAGGTCCGGATGGCTTTCCAGTTTCCAGATGGGAATACTGTCCCATTAACTGACAGCAAGTGGAGACTTTGACAGATAAAAGTCAGACTGTGACGGCCTCCGCGTATCTGAGCCGCCATGTCACGCACATATGGCTGCACAGCGACTTTGGCCACATGACAATAGTACTGTGACGTTGTGCCTGCAATGGCGTCTGTCAGATTTTTGGTCGTGGGTCGGATGTGACATCGTCATCATATCTGCAATAAACGCTGACTGTGACAATGACCGGTCATTGCACCACCAAACAGCAGCTGTAAAATTATGGCATTGGCCACACAACCCCACAATACAGCCCCCCAGCAGAGCCCATAGCCCCCCAGTATACCCCCACAGCAGAGCCCATAGCCCCCCCAGTACAGCCCCACAGCAGAGCCCATAGCCCCCCCAGTACAGCCCCACAGCAGAGCCCATAGCCCCCCCAGTACAGCCCCACAGCAGAGCCCATAGCACCCCCAGCAGAGCCCATAGCCCCCCAGTACACCCCCACAGCAGAGCCCATAGCCCCCCCAGTACAGCCCCACAGCAGAGCCCATAGCACCCCCAGTACAGCCCCACAGCAGAGCCCATAGCACCCCCAGTACAGCCCCACAGCAGAGCCCATAGCACCCCCAGTACAGCCCCACAGCAGAGCCCATAGCACCCCCAGTACACCCCCACAGCAGAGCCCATAGCCCCCCCAGTACAGCCCCACAGCAAAGCCCATAGCCCCCCAGTACACCCCCACAGCAGAGCCCATAGCCCCCCCAGTACAGCCCCACAGCAGAGCCCATAGCACCCCCAGTACAGCCCCACAGCAGAGCCCATAGCACCCCCAGTACAGCCCCACAGCAGAGCCCATAGCCCCCCCCAGTACAGCCCCACAGCAGAGCCCATAGCACCCCCAGTACAGCCCCACAGCAGAGCCCATAGCACCCCCAGTACAGCCCCACAGCAGAGCCCATAGCCCCCCAGTACAGCCCCACAGCAGAGCCCATAGCCCCCCCAGTACAGCCCCACAGCAGAGCCCATAGCCCCCCCAGTACAGCCCCACAGCAGAGCCCATAGACCCCAGCACAGCCTCAGACATGGCGGCGCTCACCCTCTGCAGCAGCTGGTTGCAGCTCATGGACTCCCTCAGCACTCCGCACCTCGGCTCTTCCATCCTGGGTGGCGCCCCCCGCTCTGCACACTTCGCTTGCCCAGACACAACTGTCCGCAGTCACTCCGGGACCGAACTATTACAACTCCCTGTAGGGGGGGCAGTCATGCATCTGACAATAATTACATCCCTTCACACGTCTCTAGCTCTAGCATTAACTCCAAAAACACGACACAATGTCACTTATTTAATGCAAGGCTGTTTATGTCTCTAATAGGGCAGAAATATCGCAATCTTCCCCTTTATATCAGGATGGTTCGCTCCATTGTCATGGCGACAGGGCACTAACAGGAAGCGCCTGACAGTGGGTTTATAGTTATTACACCGCTGCCCGGGCTCAAATACACTTTATTCGCGCTGCTTAAAATACACATTAGGCGGTATTTATCGTGTGCGTATTGTCACTCTGTAAGGTTGTAAAGTTTATTTAAAGAGAAAAAACCCTAGCCGCCAGTGTATGGAAGTTGCCATAGTAACCGCGCCTGAACTCTGACCTCGAGAACGTCACTTCCGCTTGCGGTGTAAACACGTGTCCTGGACGGAAAGGGCAGGTGAGTTACTGCTGTGTGATTGTCTGAGGAAAGGAGAGGAGGTCCGGGGGCAGAGATCAGGGCATAGCAGGGGGAGAGGCCATGTGTGTGACCAGACCCCTAAATCATGTCATCCCCCTCCCCCCGGACCTGACCCCTTAATTATGTCACCCCCCGGACCAGACCCCTAAATCATGTCATCACCCCCCCCCCCCCCCGGACCAGACCCCTAAATAATGTCAGCCCCCCCCCCCCGGAGCAGGCGCCCGTGCAGTGTCAGCCCCCCCAGGACCAGATGCCCGTGCAGTGTCAGCCCCTAAAATAATGTCTGTTCCCCCCCCCCTCCCCCCGGACCAGACACCTAAATAATGTCTGTTCCCCCCGGACCAGACACCTAAATAATGTCTGTTCCCCCAAACCCCCCCTGGACCAGGCGCCCGTGCAGTGTCAGCCCCCCCAGGACCAGGCGCCCGTGCAGTGTCAGCCCCCCCAGGACCAGGCGCCCGTGCAGTGTCAGCCCCCCCAGGACCAGGCGCCCGTGCAGTGTCAGCCCCCCCGGACCAGATGCCCGTGCAGTGTCAGCCCCCCCAGGACCAGGCGCCCGTGCAGTGTCAGCCCCCCCGGACCAGATGCCTGTGCAGTGTCAGCCCCTAAAATAATGTCTGTCCCCCCCCCCCCCCCAGACCAGACACCTAAATAATGTCTGTTCCCCCAAACCCCCCCTGGACCAGGCGCCCGTGCAGTGTCAGCCCCCCCAGACCAGACACCTAAATAATGTCTGTTCCCCCAAACCCCCCCTGGACCAGGCGCCCGTGCAGTGTCAGCCCCCCCAGGACCAGGCGCCCGTGCAGTGTCAGCCCCCCCAGGACCAGGCGCCCGTGCAGTGTCAGCCCCCCCAGGACCAGGCGCCCGTGCAGTGTCAGCCCCCCCAGGACCAGGCGCCCGTGCAGTGTCAGCTCCCCCAGGACCAGGCGCCCGTGCAGTGTCAGCTCCCCCAGGACCAGGCGCCCGTGCAGTGTCAGCCCCCCCAGGACCAGGCGCCCGTGCAGTGTCAGCCCCCCCAGGACCAGGCGCCCGTGCAGTGTCAGCCCCCCCAGGACCAGGCGCCCGTGCAGTGTCAGCCCCCCCAGGACCAGGCGCCCGTGCAGTGTCAGCCCCCCCAGGACCAGGCGCCCGTGCAGTGTCAGCCCCCCCAGGACCAGGCGCCCGTGCAGTGTCAGCCCCCCCAGGACCAGGCGCCCGTGCAGTGTCAGCCCCCCCAGGACCAGGCGCCCGTGCAGTGTCAGCCCCCCCAGGACCAGGCGCCCGTGCAGTGTCAGCCCCCCCAGGACCAGGCGCCCGTGCAGTGTCAGCCCCCCCAGGACCAGATGCCCGTGCAGTGTCAGCCCCCCCGGACCAGATGCCCGTGCAGTGTCAGCCCCCCCAGGACCAGGCGCCCGTGCAGTGTCAGCCCCCCCGGACCAGATGCCTGTGCAGTGTCAGCCCTCTAAAATAATGTCTGTTCCCCCCCCCCCCCAGACCAGATGCCTAAATAATGTCTGTTTCCCCCCGGACCAGATGCCTAAATAACGTCTGTCCCCCCCCCCCGACCAGGTCAGGTGCCTAAATAATGTCTATTTCCCCCTGGACCAGACGCGAAAATAATGTCTGTTTCCCCCCGGACCAGACGCATAAATAATGTCAGCCCCCCTAGACCACTAGATTTCAGACACAAAAGAAGGCTCCTAAATAAATTCAGACTTCAGAGCACACTGTTAAATTGATACAAAAGACAAGACTGCTTAATAATTCAGATTACAGCAAACCCCTAAATTATCACTCTCATTTCAAACCTCAGATCAGACTCACAAATTACGCATCCCCTAGACCGGTACCCTAATTGTAGACGCCCAATTACATTCCACGGATAATACTAATTCGCTTCCCCTCCTCTGTCCCTGCTTCCTTTTCAGGTTTGTTTCCATGAACATCAGGACTCAGTGTGACGTTTGCCTGGACCTGAAGATGAGCTCATAAGTGAGGAGGGTTATACCAACCGTTATCTATTGGATGAGGGTAATTTTATACCGGTGCCGTGTTGGAATAAATGACAGGCACTTCGTTAGGTCACGGGCCCCTTGGGAGCCATGGTCATTAAAAACCAATGGGAGTTCCTCTATGATACAATCATAGTTCTGGGCAGGACCAGGTTCCCCCTATTGGTTGTCATCCTGCTTTTCCAGGAACAGATATGACTAACAAGAATATGACATGAGATCATGTATGTCCCTGTATCTATATTACAGATGTGCCATGTTGTTTCCCTTTCTGCAGAACATCATACGTCATGTCTATGAACGTGGAAGAGAAGCTGAAGCACCGGGACAGGACCCCTCACCGAGACATTTCCAATCATGAACCTTCTGGTCCTGAGAACCAGGTCATAACTGGGGATGAATTAAAAAAGAAGAAAAAGAAATTCACCAATTTCAATGTCATGTGCATGGGCAGCAGCAGTGACGCAGAAGGGACGCCGAAGAGGACAAAGTATGAGCAACATAGTGAGACCGAAACTGTTCCACCAGTCCCTAAGAGGAAAAAGAAGGGTGAGTACGACAACCCATAAGATTGCGCACCGACACATGACTTGGACTCATTGACCAGTCAGATGGACTGGACCAGCTTCAGGGAATAGTGCGTCACAATCAGTGTGGCTTCTTTTTGTGTCCAAGGTTTCCACAACACTCTTGCTAATACATGTCTAATGGGGAGTTCCTTCGTAGTCCATTCTAAACAGTTTGCATATTTTAGCAATGGAAACATTTGCAGATCTGTTCATTTTCTTTCCAGGAGACGTCTACATTGAAGATCAGACAGACCAAGAAATTTCTAGGAAGAAGAAGAAAAAGAAAAGAAAGGATGAATCCCATCAGGAGGCTGAGGACACGAGAGCAATTGAAAAAATAAAAAAATCCCGTAAGGCCAAAGAGTCCAAGAGTGGCCACAGTAATGAAGAAGTGCCAGGTAGTAAAATTGCTGACTTAGATGGTAGATCAAGAACAAAAAAGAAGAAAAAGAAGAAAGATCTCGGGGAACATCCTTTAGACGATTGTTTAGTGGAGGAATCGTTGACTGTTGACAGCCAATCTGCCAATGAGAAAAAGAAAACTAAGCGGAAGGATGGCGGAGAGGAAAGCCATAGTCAGCGTGGTTTCACTAAAAGAAAGCATCGAGGTGGTTTTGAGACCACACGGAATGTGAACGAAAGTGAAGACCAAGCTGAAGATGGTTCAGTGCAGGAATTGCTGATTTCTGAGACCCAACATTCAAGCAAGAAGAAGAAAAAGAGGAAGGATAGTGGAAGACTCCAGGAAGATGGTTTCAGTGAAGAAATTTTCTCCCAACAAAAGAGTCCAAATGGTTCTGAGACCTTGGAACAAGAGGAAGGTATAAACCAAAAAAGAAAACCAGTCAAGAAGAAAAAAAGTAAACCTGATCATCACCAAGTGGCTGATGACATTGCAGTGGATGCCGATGCCTCGTCTTCATTTGTTGGCCTTCGCATAGAGACCTCTTTGTGTAGTGAACTTATCGCTATAGAACATGGACTGAGTCGGAAGAAAAAGAAGAAATCTAAGAAAGATCATGGGAATCATCCTATGGATGGTTTAATGGAAGAATCAATGACTATCAGCACCGCAGATGCAAACAAGAGTGCGAAGAAGACAAAGTGGGAAGATGGACATGAAAGCCAAAGGCAACATATGCAAGAGGGCCAAAGTGTGGACCAGGCTAAGGCTCATGGTAAGAAGAAGAAGAAACATTCTGGGGAACGTCTCTTAGACGATAGGTTAGCGGAGGACTTGTGCAGTGTGGATGCTCAAGATACAAAGAAGATGACAAAGCGGACGGATGATGAAGATGAAGGCCATAGGCAACATAGTTTTACTGCAACCACAGAGTCAGTAGCAGAGTTTGTACATTATGCTCAAGTACGCATGAAGAAAAAGAAGGAACTAAAGAAATATCACAGGGAACCTCACCAGGACACTGATCTTACAGCAGATGATATGTCCTCCTCTGTTGGCCTCCACAGTGAGGAACCTTCATTTAATGAATTCGCTGGTACAGAAGATAATGTGAGTCGGAAGAAAAAGAAGAAATCTAAGAAAGATGGTCTGTTAGATGATTGCTTAGTGGAAGAATCAACTCTTACTGACAAACATATAAGTGAGATGAAGACAAAGCTGGAAGATGGTGGAGATGAAAGCCAAAGGCAACATATGCAAGAAGGCCTAAGTGTGGACCAGGCTGAGGCTCATGGTAAGAAGAAGAAGAAACATCGTGGGGAACGTCTCTTAGATGATAGATTAGCGGAGGACTTGTGCAATGTGGACACTCAAGATACAAAGAAGACGACAAAGCGGACGGATGATGGAGATGAAGGCCATAGGCAACGTAGTTTTACTGCAACCACAGAGCCAGTAGCAGTGTGTGTAGATGAGGCTGAAGTACGCATGAAGAAAAAGAAAAAAACAAAAAAAGATCGCAGTGTACCTCACCAGGACACTGATCTCACAGCGGATGATGTGTCCTCATCTGTTGGCCTCCACAGTGAGGAGCCGTCATCTAATGAATTTGCTGGTACAGAAGATAGTGCGAGTCGGAAGAATAAGAAAAAATCTAAGAAGCATCACAAGGATCGTCTTTTGGAATATGGTTTAGTGGAGGAATTGTCGACTGCCTATGTCCAACATAAAAGTGACAAGAGAGCAAAGTGGAAGGATGGTGGACATGAAAGCCATAGGCACCATGGATTCACTGAAGAATTTGGCACGAAAAGAAAGCATCAGAGTGGTTCTGAGAAAAAGGATCTAATGGATGAAAATGAAGAGGTGGAAAAACCTGTCAAGAAGAAGAAGAAACAGAAGGATGAACATCCCAAAGAAGCTGATGACACAGCAGAGGATGAAGGGTCCTCCGCAGTTGGCCTCTGCAGAGAGGAACCTTCACGTAGCGAGTTCACTGGCACAGAAGATAAGTCGAGGCGGTTAAAAAAAGAGAAATCTAATAAATATCACAGGGAATGTTTTTTGGAAAATGGTTTAGTAGAAGAACACACAGAACAAAGTCACAGACCTCAGTCCTCTGCTTCCCCACTTGTTGACCCGAATCCGGCTACACAAGACGAGCACCAGGCCACCCAAAACAAAGGGGAGGAGAAGTAAGTGATTTTAGAAGACGCTTGCTCAGTCACTTATGTTTATCATTTTTCTGTCCAGGCTATAATGGAATTTAAAGCGGCTGTCCACTGCTATGTAAAGTGCGCCAATGTATTTAAACGGTGGAGATAAGTGTTTTTGTAAATACCTTCTGCTGTGCGTCTTGCCTGTGAGTGGCGCTATCGCTGGCCACTTACAGGCATCACGTGACCCAGTGATGCGCTCCCCGCTGATTGATGGGCTGTGGATGGGGTAACCACGCGTGTCACACTCAACATCCACCGTTCGCTTTCCCTCTCCTGCATTCATTGGGAGAGCGCTCGGTGGATGCTGGGCTGTGACGCGCGGGGTAACCCCATCCACAACCCATCAATCAGCGGGGAGCGCGTTGCTGGGTCACCCCCGACTGCAGCCGGAACGTGACGTGATATCGGCGGATGTCAGAGCCGGCTGCAGCCGGGGGTCACGTGATGCCTGTAAGCGGCCAGCGATAGCGCCACTCACAGGCAAGACGCACAGCAGAAGGTATTTACAAAAACACTTATCTCCACCGTTTACATACATTGGGGCATTTTATATAGTAGTGGACAGCTGCTTTAAGTCTCCATGCACTGATTTCCTACTGGAGCTTCTAGACAGCTGCCAGTGTAATCAAGCAGGGCTGCAGTGTAAAGCATGGGCAGCAGCAGAGACAGGAGTTGAAATTAATAATTTAATTATTAATTATTTAATAATTAATTAATCATTTTGCTGTTTAATTACCAGAAGCATACCCTAATTTACCAATTTCCCATGAACGTTTTCACAGGTTGGCCACCTTAGAAGCAGACACAGAAAGAAGAAGAATAAAAAAAAGTATTCCCAAAGATGTACGGGAGCAAGATATAGCGCTACTTCAGGAGTATCTTCCTAGGATGAATAATCCAAACGCACTCAAATACTTGTGCTGCTCGGAGCTAGAGAGAGTAAAGGCTGCAAAAAGAAGCGGTAGGTGGCGTAATTGGTTGCTGTCTACTAGCCGGAGCAAATAGAGGCTGCAAAGAGCGTGATGCCCGGGAAATCCAAGGGCCATAACCTTTTTTTTGTTTGTTTTTGTTTTATTTTTTCATAGACAGAATTGTATAAGCTCTTATGGCGGGGTAAGCTGTAGTTTTCACTGCTGCCATTCAAGACTTTTTAATCCCTCTTTATTGTATAATTTTGTATCATTTTCTGAGAGCCATAACCTTGTTCACTTTTTCATATACTGAGCTCTACGACCTATGAAGCTTTTTTTTTTTCATAAGTCTGTAGTATTTATCAGCACTATTTTGGAATGCGTACAACGTTTTGATCACTTTTTGTATTGCTGTTTTGTTTGTTTTCATACATTTTTCATTTGCAGTGTTTACTATACATACAGTGGGTAAGGAAAGTATTCAGACCCCTTTAAGGCTATGTGCCCACGTTGCATTTATGAAGCAGAAAATTTCTGCTTCATTTCTGCAAGTCCTCTCCCGGAAAAACGCATGCGGAATTCCGCACGCGTTTATCGCGCATTTTTCGCGCGTTTATCACGCGTTTTCCACATGCGGAATTGCCTTGCGTTTTTTATGCATTGGACAAAGGCAATTCTGCTTGCGGAAACGCAAAATTAAATGACATGCTGCGGATTTTTGAACGCTGCATAAACGCTGCGGAAAAATCCGCAGCATGGGCATTGACATTGCGGAATCCCATTGGGGACCATGGGGTGCGGATATACATGCGTTTTTCAAGCGTTTACGCTGCGGAAATTCCGCAGCATATACGCTTGAAAAATGCTACGTGGGCACACAGCCTAAATTTTTCACTCTTTCTTTCATTGCAGCCATTTGGTAAATTCTAAGGGTATGTGCACACGATGCAGAAATGAAGCGGAAAATTTCTGCATCATTTCTGCATCTCCCTGGCAGAAAAAATGCATGCAGATTGTGCATGCGTTTTTCCTGCAGAATACATGCGGATTCACATGCGTTTCCGCATGCGGATTGACAAGCGCTTTCCAGGCGATTTTAGCATCACCTGGAAAGTGCTTGACAACTAGGTCACACTATATAAATCCATGCAACCGGCATGGATTTATATAGTGTGACCCGAGAGAGTGGTAAAAATAAATGTATACTTTACCCTCAGATGGCCCGCGCTGTCCTGCTCACTCCGTTCTCCTGGCTGCTGGCAACTTTGAATTGAAAGACCTGCCGACGTCAGCGTCACGTGACCCGTCACATGACTCTGACGTCAGCGCAGGTCCTTCAACTCACTGCAAAGTGCCGGGAACTAAGCAGGAGCGGTGCGCGGGCCGACAGAAGGTAAGTATACATTTATTTTTTATTTTATTCTTTTTTTACAGCTTTTTTAATGGTACCTGGGTGTGGATGAGACTCTCCTCTCCTCTACACCCGGGTACCATCCGCACATTAGAACGCGCCAATTACGCAAGTACAGATGCAGTCTTGCGGAATTGGCGCGTTCTAATGCAAGTCAATGGCGGCGAAAACGCAGCACTTCCGCAAAATGAATGGACATGCTGTGGATTTTTGAGCGCAGCATTTACGCTGCGGAAAAATCCGCATCATGGGCACAGCACATGCGGATTTCAATTGGGGAACATTGCTACCTTCTACCATGCGTTTTTAATGCGTTTCTGCGGCGTTTACGCAGCTGCAAAAACGCAGCGGAAACGCATTAAAAACGCATCGTGTGAACTCAGCCTAAGAAGTTCATTTTTTTCTCATTAAAGTACACTTTGCACCCCAGCTTGACTGAAAAAAAACAGAAATGTAGAAATATTTGCAAATTTATTAAAAAAAGAAAAACTGAAATATCACATGGTCATAAGTATTCAGACCCTTTGCTCAGACACTCATATTTAAGTCACATGCTGTCCATTTCCCTGTGATCCTCTTTGAGATGGTTCTACTCCTTCATTGGAGTCCAGCCCAAGGAGCTCAGAGACAGAATTGTGGCAAGGCACAGATCTGGCCAAGATTGCAAAAGAATTTCTGCAGTACTCAAGGTTCCTAAGAGCACAGTAGCCTCCATAATCCTTAAATGGAAGAAGTTTGGGACCACCAGAAGTCTTCCTAGACCTGGCCGTCCAGCCAAACTGATCAATCGTGGGAGAAGAGCCTTGGTGAGAGAGGTAAAGAAGAACCCCAAGATTACTGTGGCTGAGCTCCAGAGATGCAGTAGGGAGATGGGAGAAAGTTCCACAAAGTCAACTATCACTGCAGCCCTCCACCAGTCGGGCCTTTATGGCAGAGTGGCCTGACGGAAGCCTCTCCTCAGTGCAAGACATATGAAAGCCCGCATAGAGTTTGCTCAAAAACACATGAAGGACTCCCAGACTATGAGAAATAAGATTCTCTGGTCTGATGAGACGAAGATAGAACTTTTTGGTGATAATTCTAAGCGGTATGTGTGGAGTAAACCAGGCACTGCTCATCACCTGCCCAATACAATCCCAACAGTGAAACATGGTGGTGGCAGCATCATACTATGGGGGTGTTTTTCAGCTGCAGGGACAGGACGACTGGTTGCAATTGAAGGAAACATGAATGCGGACAAGTACAGAGATACCCTGGATGAAAACCTCTTTCAGAGTGCTCTGGACCTCAGACTTGGCCGAAGGTTCACCTTCCAACAAGTCAATGACCCTAAGCACACCGCTAAAATAACAAAGGAGTGGCTTCAGAACAACTCTGTGACCATTCTTGACTGGCCCATCCAGAGCCCTGACCTAAACCCAATTGAGCATCTCTGGAGAGACCTGAAAATGGCTGTCCACCAACGTTCACCATCCAACCTGATGGAACTGGAGAGGATCTGCAAGGAAGAATGGCCGAGGATCCCCAAATCCAGCTGTGAAAAACTTGTTGCATCATTCCCAAGAAGACTCATGGCTGTACTAGCTCAAAAGGGGGCTTCTACTCAATACTGAGCAAAGGGTCTGAATACTTATGACCATGCGATATTTCAGTTTTTCTTTTTTAATAAATTTGCAAACATTTCTACATTTGTTTTTTTTTCAGTCAAGATGGGGTGCAGAGTGTACTTTAATGAGAAAAAATGAACTTTTTAGAATTTACCAAATGGCTGCAATGAAACCAAGAGTGAAACATTTAAAGGGGTCTGAATACTTTCCGTACCCACTGTAATGACACGGCATGCATAATCCTTTATCATCTATAGTAAACACTATGTATACCTTGTTACAGATAGCAAAAGCAAAAATGTGCCATTTTTAACAAAAAAGCCTAAACCTTTTATTTACTTGAACTTGAACATGCGATCTTCTGATCACACAGTGAATACCTTGCACTTCTTGTGAAGTGCAGTGTAGTAACCTATCTTGTGAGTCTTTCATAGATTGCTTATTAGCCCCTGTCTCCAGCAGGACATAATTAGCTGTAAAAGCAGGAATGTCAAATACACAGAGGGCCAAAATTTTAAAACTTGGACAAAGTCGATGGCCAAACTTAATATTTTTTAAAAAAACATTTTTCACTTGAAGTTTTTCCTTATCAAATATGACGATGACCCTTTTCATATGGAACAAACTTAAGACCTCCTGATTGATGAGTGTTCATGCCAGCAGCATTCTTGCACTGCTGGACCAAACTGCGCTGCTATTGATGCAATATGGTGCATATTTGGCTGTATAGCATCTCAAGTGCAGCGGTGCTGAAGCTGATAGTGCTTATAGACAGAATTGATCCGGTGATTGAGCCAACCTCAGGGCTGTGCTTAGAAGCTCAATAGAGAAGAGAGCTTGTAAGCACTATGCATGTTCGGCCAACGCTGCTAGAAAGATCCCCATGACCACAAGCAGTAAAGAATAATACAAAAAAAAGTAAAGCTTTGGGAAGCATGGAGAGAAATTGTAATAGATGAATTGCCCTAACCAAGTGATTTTCCTCCTATTGAAGTCCTTAGATTGCCCTTTAATTGCTCCCATATAGTATGAGTTGTCCCCTAAACACAGTACAATACTCCCACAGTGAATTCCTCCACAGTACCCTCCACACGCATGGTATGTTAACCCTACTGTACCCCCTCTCAAACCCCTCGGCAAAGTATGGTGACTTCAACACCGTATGATGCCCCAACTATGATCCCAACATGGCCCTCCATACAGTATAATGGGCCCCTCATAGTCCTCCATACTGTATAATGGCCCCTCTTAGTCCTCCATACAGAATAATGGTACCCACATAGTCCTCCATACAGAATAATGGTACCCACACAGTCCTCCATACAGAATAATGGTACCCACACAGTCCTCCATGCAGTATAATGGCCCCACACAGTCCTCCATGCAGTATAATGGCCCCACACAGTCCTCCATGCAGTATAATGGCCCCACACAGTCCTCCATGCAGTATAATGGCCCCACACAGTCCTCCATGCAGTATAATGGCCCCACACAGTCCTCCATGCAGTATAATGGCCCCACACAGTCCTCCATGCAGTATAATGGCCCCACACAGTCCTCCATGCAGTATAATGGCCCCACACAGTCCTCCATGCAGTATAATGGCCCCACACAGTCCTCCATGCAGTATAATGGCCCCACACAGTCCTCCATGCAGTATAATGGGCCCACATAGTCCTCCATGCAGTATAATGGGCCCACATAGTGCTCCATACAGTATAATGGGCCCACATAGTCCTCCATACAGTATAATGGGCCCACATAGTGCTGTATACAGTATAATGGGCCCACATAGTGCTGTATACCGTATAATGGCCCCTCTTAGTCCTCCATACAGTATAATGGATCCCACATAGTCAACCATACAATAAAAATGCCTCACATAGTCCTCCATACAGTATAATGGGCTCCTCTTACAAAAAAAATACTCACCTCTGTTCGTTCCCCAGCTGCTCCAGTCGGATCGGGACTGGGCAGCTTCCCTCTTCCATCACTGCTTTCAACTGTATGGGAATCCAGGATGCCCATACAGTAGAAAGTGCGATGACGGGCAGAGGGGCCAAATATAATCACCCTGCGGGCCACATTTGACCCGCAGGCCAGAATTTGACATGTATGGTAGACCTGGAAACCATTGTTGGGTGCGATTGGCTGACAGAGGAAGTGATCTCCTTCTGTCAAACGCCTCATGCTCCACTGTCACTATTGGCAATGGCATATAAAGGATTAAACTGATGGATCGGTAAAACACTGATTATACTAATTAAGTCCGGAGACTGGATGTGTGCTTAAAGGGGTTATTTGGCCATAGGGTATAAGTCTGCAGTCACTTTGTATTCACTTTATGCAAGTGAATTGAGCGAGGCTGGACACGTCTAGTTGGAATGTGTCCAGAAGTGTGCAGATTGCATACTTCTGGTCACATGCCAGCACCAAAGATTCCTCACAGCGTACCGTGTACCAAGTATGCAATGGACCAGGCAACTGTTAGGTGGATTCATAACTGGCTTAGTGATCGGACTCAAAGGGTGGTTGTAAATGGCTTCACATCCAGCTGGATGAATGTCTCAAGTGGGGTACCACAGGGCTCCGTCCTGGGACCTGTATTGTTCAACATCTTCATCAATGATTTAGATGAAGGAATTGAGGGTAAACTGATTAAATTTGCTGATGACACAAAGCTAGGAGGGATAGCTAATACTAGAGAAGAGAGAGAGAGGATTCAAAAAGACCTAAATAAACTGGAGCAGTGGGCAGCAACCAACAGAATGGTTTTTAACAGGGAAAAATGCAAAGTACTACATCTGGGCAATAAAAATGAAAAAAGCATATACAGAATGGGAGGAATAGAGCTAAGCAGCAGTACATGTGAAAAAGACTTAGGTATACTAATAGATCATAGACTGAACATGAGTCAACAGTGTGATGCAGCAGCAAAAAAGGCAAATACAATTCTGGGATGTATTAACAGAAGCATAGAGTCTAGATCACGTGAAGTCATTATCGGTCTTTACTCCTCTTTGGTCAGACCTCATCTGGAATACTGTGTACAGTTTTGGGCACCACATTTTAAAAAAGACATCGACAAACTGGAGCACGTTCAGAGAAGAGCGACCAGAATGGTGACTGGTCTGCAAACCCTGTCCTATGAGGAACGGTTGCAGGATTTGGGAATGTTTAGCTTGCAAAAAAGAAGACCGAGCGGAGACTTAATAGCTGTCAACAAATACCTCAAGGGCTGTCACATTGTAGAAGGATCATCTTTATTCTCATTTGCACAAGGAAAGACTAGAAGCAATGGGATGAAACTAAATGGGAGGAGACACAGATTAGATATTAGAAAAAACTTTTTGACAGTTAGGGTGATTAATGAGTGGAACAGGCTGCCACGAGAGGTGGTGAGTTCCCCTTCAATGGACGTCTTCAAACAGAGGCTGGACAGACATCTGTCTGAGATGATCTAGTGAATCCTGCTTTGAGCAGGAGGTTGGACCAGATGACCCAGGAGGTCCCTTCCAACTCTACCATTCTATGATTCTATGATTCACAAGTCTACAGTCCCATAGAGTGACTGCAGACTTGTAGCCTAAGGCTGGACAACCCTTTTAAGATAGGCTCAGGCCGCTGATTGCGCCTGTAAAAAGAAAAACAAAAAAAGCGGTACAGTGCGATCAGCAAGATGGATCTGTCAATCATGTAGCATTAAGGGGTTAATAACAATAGAAAATCCAACATTTGTTAATGATATTGATTACATTGGCCTTGATTTATACACTGTGAGTACCCCTTAAAATAATCACCGCTGCCCTCTAGTTACATTTACATAGCAGTCAGAATACACCTTTTATATGTCGCTATGTGCTCTTTTTTTCTTAGGAATTCTGTTTCGCAGTGGACAGTTTACTGTGGAAGAAGACGAGATCATCAGAAACAATGCACAAGAGTTTGCTTCACGGATTGGAATA
Source organism: Phyllobates terribilis (assembly GCF_046119375.1). Taxonomy (NCBI): domain Eukaryota; kingdom Metazoa; phylum Chordata; class Amphibia; order Anura; family Dendrobatidae; genus Phyllobates; species Phyllobates terribilis. Next base: position 266,959,467 of record NW_027362767.1, read on the forward strand.
GAATCTCCAGTGATGCTTTTCCATCCCTATTTGTTTCCAGAAGTCAGTAACACCTTGTCAAAGCTGAAAACAAAATATCGATTTCGAACAAGACTTGGTAAAGTGAAAAAATTAAAAAAATATAACCACCATTATTTATTATTATAGCGCCATTCATTCCATGGCGATTTACATGTGAAAAAGGGTATACATAAAAAAAAAAAAATTACAAAAGTCTTCAGCAATATAAGTCAGCGACTGGTACAGGAGGAGTGAGGACCCTGCCCGCGAGGGCTCAGTCTACAAGGGATGGGTGAGGATACAGAGGGTGGGGGTAGAGCAGTGCAGCGGTAAGGTGGAGCGGTGGTTACTGCAGGTTGTACGATTGTCGGAAGAGGTGGGTCTTCAGGTTCCTTTTGAAGGTTTCCACGGTAGGCGAGACTCTGATATGTTGGGGTAGAGAGTTCCAGAGTAGGGGGGATGCACGGGAGAAATCTTGTATGCGTTTGTGGGAGGAGGAGATAAGAGGGGAGTAGAGCAGGAGATCTTGTGAGGATCGGAGGTTGCGTGCAGGTATGTAAGTGGTCAAAGAGGGAGCAGGAGGAGAGGTGGGAGGACAGTTCAAGGTGGACTTGTTGTTCCAGTAGTTTTGAGGCATAGGGGAGAAATGATATGGGGCGATAGCTGGACACAGAGGATGGGTCAGTGGAGGGCTTGTTGAATATGGGTGTGATGGAGGCATGTTTGAAGCATGAGGTGAAAACACCAGTTGTTTGTAATAGGTTGAAGAGATAGATTAGGGTTGGGATGAAGACTGTGGTGAGGTTTGGGATGAGGTGGGATGGGATCGGGTCAAGTGCACAGGTGGTGATTTGTGATCTTGAGAGTAGAGAGGAAAGTAGATTTTCTGTAATGGTGGAGAAGCTGGTTTTGGATGAGGAGGGCTGAGCGGTTGTGAGGCGGGGCTGTGGTAGCTATAGGCCAAAGCTTTCTCTGATGTTATCGATCTTCTGCTTGAAGAATGAGGCAAAGACGAGAGGGAGAAGGTGTTGGGGAACGGAGGAGAGAATTGAAAGTGTTAAATAGCGGTTTAGGGTTGTGAGACAGGGAGGATATGAGAGATGAGAAGTAGGTTTGATTTGCTGCAGTGAGTGTGGACTTGAAAGTAGTGAGGGATTGTTTGAATGCGATGAACTTATTTTAGGAGTGGGATCTTTTCCATCTCCGCTCAGCAACCCTGGAAGCCTGCCTCAGTTCTTTAGTCAGGCTGGTGTGCCAGGGTTGCCTGTTGAATGTGCAAGCTTTGGTATGTGTGAGGGAGCGACCTATTCGAGAGCTGCAGCCGTCGTGGTGTTATATAAAGTGACAGCAACATCTGCATTGTGTAAGGAACCTATGTCTGCAAGAGAGAGAAGGGACTCAAAGTGAGTGTAAATCAAGGTGTTTGAGATTTCTGTGAGGGTGTGCAAGTTTGTGGAGTGGGGGTTGTGCACCTGGATAGGAGAGAAAAGAGAATGCAAGTAGGTTGTGGTCAGAAAGAGGGAGAAGTGAGTTAGAGAGTTTAGATAGGGAACAGAGGCGGGTGAAGATGAGGTCCAGTGTGTGGCCATCTTTGTGAGTGGCTGCAGAAGGCCATTGCTCCTATCTGCAAGAATATAACTACTATAATAATGCTCCCTATGTACAAGAATATAACTACTATAATACTGCCCCTATGTACAAGAATATAACTACTATAATACTGCTCCCTATGTACAAGAATATAACTACTATAATACTGCTCCCTATGTACAAGAATATAACTACTATAACACTGTCCCCTATGTACAAGAATATAACCACTATAATACTGCCCCTATGTACAAGAATATAACTACTATAATACTGCTCCCTATGTACAAGAATATAACTGCTATAATACTGCTCCCTATGTACAAGAATATAACTACTATAATACTGCTCCCTATGTACAAGAATATAACTACATATAATACTGTGCCTATGTACAAGACTATAACTACTATAATACTGCTCCCTATGTACAAGAATATAACTACATATAATACTGTGCCTATGTACAAGAATATAACTACTATAATACTGCCCCCTATGTACAAGAATATAACTACTATAATACTGCTCCTATGTGCAAGAATATAACTACTATAATACTGCTCCTATGTACAAGAATATAACTACTATAATACTTCTACGTACAAGAATATAACTACTATAATACTTCTACGTACAAGAATATAACTACATATAATACTTCTCCTATGTACAAGAATATAACTACTATAATACTGCGCCTATGTACAAGAATTTAACTACTATAATACTGCCCCCTATGTACAAGAATATAACTACTATAATACTGCCCCCTATGTACAAGAATATAACTACTATAATACTGCCCCCTATGTACAAGAATATAACTACTATAATACTGCTCCCTATGTACAAGAATATAACTACTATAATACTGCCCCCTATGTGCAAGAATATAACTACTATAATACTGCTCCTATGTACAAGAATATAACTACTGTAATACTGCTCCTATGTACAAGAATATAACTACTATGATACTTCTCCTATGTACAAGACTATAACTACTATAATACTGCTCCCTATGTACAAGAATATAACTACATATAATACTGTGCCTATGTACAAGAATATAACTACTATAATACTGCCCCCTATGTACAAGAATATAACTACTATAATACTGCTCCTATGTGCAAGAATATAACTACTATAATACTGCTCCTATGTACAAGAATATAACTACTATAATACTTCTACGTACAAGAATATAACTACTATAATACTTCTACGTACAAGAATATAACTACATATAATACTTCTCCTATGTACAAGAATATAACTACTATAATACTGCTCCCTATGTACAAGAATATAACTGCTATAATACTGCTCCCTATGTACAAGAATATAACTACATATAATACTGTGCCTATGTACAAGAATATAACTACTATAATACTGCTCCCTATGTACAAGAATATAACTACATATAATACTGTGCCTATGTACAAGAATATAACTACTATAATACTGCCCCCTATGTACAAGAATATAACTACTATAATACTGCTCCTATGTGCAAGAATATAACTACTATAATACTGCTCCTATGTACAAGAATATAACTACTATAATACTTCTACGTACAAGAATATAACTACTATAATACTTCTACGTACAAGAATATAACTACATATAATACTTCTCCTATGTACAAGAATATAACTACTATAATACTGCTCCCTATGTACAAGAATTTAACTACTATAATACTGCCCCCTATGTACAAGAATATAACTACTATAATACTGCCCCCTATGTACAAGAATATAACTACTATAATACTGCCCCCTATGTACAAGAATATAACTACTATAATACTGCTCCCTATGTACAAGAATATAACTACTATAATACTGCCCCCTATGTGCAAGAATATAACTACTATAATACTGCTCCTATGTACAAGAATATAACTACTGTAATACTGCTCCTATGTACAAGAATATAACTACTATAATACTTCTACGTACAAGAATATAACTACTATAATACTTCTACGTACAAGAATATAACTACATATAATACTTCTCCTATGTACAAGAATATAACTACTATAATACTGCGCCTATGTACAAGAATTTAACTACTATAATACTGCCCCCTATGTACAAGAATATAACTACTATAATACTGCTCCCTATGTACAAGAATATAACTACTATAATACTGCCCCCTATGTACAAGAATATAACTACTATAATACTGCTCCTGTGTACAAGAATATAACTACTATAATACTGCCTCCTATGTACAAGAATATAACTACTATAATACTGCCCCCGATGTACAAGAATATAACTACTATAATACTGCCCCCGATGTACAAGAATATAACTACTATAATACTGCCCCTGATGTACAAGAATATAACTACTATAATACTACCCCCGATGTACAAGAATATAACTACTATAATACTGCCCCCGATGTACAAGAATATAACTACTATAATACTGCCCCCGATGTACAAGAATATAACTACTATAATACTGCCCCCGATGTACAAGACTATAACTACTATAATACTGCCCCCGATGTACAAGACTATAACTACTATAATACTGCTCCTATGTACAAGACTATAACTACTATAATACTGCTCCTATGTACAAGACTATAACTACTATAATACTGCTCCTATGTACAAGAATATAACTACTATAATACTGCTCCTATGTACAAGAATATAACTACTATAATACTGCCCCTATGTACAAGAATATAACTACTATAATACTGCTCCTATGTACAAGAATATAACTACTATACACTGTGTTTCAAATTATTATGCAAATAATATTTTCTCAGATTTTCCCAAATTACCTATATGAATTGCAGTCATTGTAATTTTCCAGTCAAATAACTATTAGAGTACAATTGAAAGGTTTTTGTACAAACTGCCTATGATAACAGAATATTTAAAAAAAAATAAAAAACTCAAAACTGCACTCAAAATGCATGTTCCAAATTATTATGCACAGCAGAGTTTTCAACCTTTTCATTTTAATAAAGAACAAACAAATGGTCATTTTTGAAATTCTAAGCATTAGCAGGTTATTACAAACTGAAATCAAACAGTTTTCAACTCAAAACTTTATTCTAGGTGATGTTACATTTGCACATAGGACCCCTTGTTCGAAAGGAGCTTCTGAACTCTCTCGTCCATTGAATTTGTCAGGTTTTGGATGGTTTCTGCTTCAATTGTTTTGCATGAGGACAGAATACCCTCCCAGAGCTGTTGCTTAGATGTGAACTGCCTCCCGCCATCATAGACACTCCTTTTGATGATGCTCCAGAGGTTCTCAATGGGGTTGAGGTCAGGGGAGCATGGGGGCCACACCATAAGTTTGTCCCCTTTTATGCCCATAGCAGCCAGAGATGCAGATGTGTTATGTGCAGCATGAGACGGGGCATTATCATGCATGAAAACGATCTTGCTGCGGAATGCACGGTTCTTCTTCTTGAACCATGGAAGGAAGTGCTGTTTGAGAAACTCAACATACATTATGGAGTTCATCTTTACCCCTTCAGGGATCCTAAAAGGGCCGACAATCTCTCTCCCCATGATTCCAGCCCAAAACATTACTCCACCTCCTCCTTGTTAGCGCCGTAGCCGTGTTTGCATGGGGTGTCCATCAACCAGCCATCCTCCACTCCATCCATCTGGACCATCGAGATCATTTCATGCATGATAATGCCCCGTCTCATGCTGCACATAACACATCTGCATCTCTGGCTGCTATGGGCATAAAAGGGGACAAACTTATGGTGTGGCCCCCATGCTCCCCTGACCTCAACCCCATTGAGAACCTCTGGAGCATCATCAAAAGGAGTGTCTATGATGGCGGGAGGCAGTTCACATCTAAGCAACAGCTCTGGGAGGGTATTCTGTCCTCATGCAAAACAATTGAAGCAGAAACCATCCAAAACCTGACAAATTCAATGGACGAGAGAGTTCAGAAGCTCCTTTCGAACAAGGGGTCCTATGTGCTAATGTAACATCACCTAGAATAAAGTTTTGAGTTGAAAACTGTTTGATTTCAGTTTGTAATAAGCTGCTAATGCTTAGAATTTGAAAAATGACCATTTTTTTTTGTTCTTTATTAAAATGAAAAGGTTGAAAACTCTGCTGTGCATAATAATTTGGAACATGCATTTTGAGTGCAGTTTGAGTTTTTTTTTTTTAAATATACTGTTATCATAGGCAGTTTGTACAAAAACCTTTCAATTGTACTCTAATAGTTATTTGACTGGAAAATTACAATGACTGCAATTCATATAGGTAATTTGGGAAAATCTGAGAAAATATTATTTGCATAATAATTTGGAACACAGTGTAATACTGCCCCTATGTACAAGAATATAACTGCTATAATACTGCCCCTATGTACAAGAATATAACTACTATAATACTGCTCCTATGTACAAGAATATAACTACTATAATACTTCTCCTATGTACAAGAATATAACTACTATAATACTGCTCCTATATACAAGAATATAACTACTATAATACTTCCCCCTATGTACAAGAATATAACTACTATAATACTGCTCCTATGTACAAGAATATAACTACTATAATACTGCTCCTATGTACAAGAATATAACTACTATAATACTTCTCCTATGTACAAGAATATAACTACTATAATACTGCTCCTATATACAAGAATATAACTACTATAATACTTCCCCCTATGTACAGTACAGACCAAAAGTTTGGACACACCTCATTTAAAGATTTTTCTGTATTTTCATGACTATGAAAATTGTACATTCACACTGAAGGCATCAAAACTATGAATTATCACATGTGGAATTATATACTTAACAAAAAAGTGTGAAACAACTGAAAATATGTCTTATATTCTAGGTTCTTCAAAGTAGCCACCTTTTGCTTTGATGACTGCTTTGCACTCTCTTGGCATTCTCTTGATGAGCTTCAAGAGGTAGTCACCGGAAATGGTCTTCCAACAATATTGAAGGAGTTCCCAGAGATGCTTAGCACTTGTTGGCCCTTTTGCCTTCACTCTGCGGTCCAGCTCACCCCAAACCATCTCGATTGTGTTCAGGTCTGGTGACTGTGGAGGCCAGGTCATCTGGCGTAGCACCCCATCACTCTCCTTCTTGGTCAAATAGCCCTTACACAGCCTGGAGGTGTGTTTGGGGTCATTGTCCTGTTGAAAAATAAATGATGGTCCAACTAAACTCAAACCGGATGGAATAGCATGCCGCTGCAAGATGCTGTGGTAGCCATGCTGGTTCAGTATGCCTTCAATTTTGAATAAATCCCCAACAGTGTCACCAGCAAAGCACCCCCACACCATCACACCTCCTCCTCCATGCTTCACGGTGGGAACCAGGCATGTAGAGTCCATCCGTTCACCTTTTCTGCGTCGCACAAAGACACGGTGGTTGGAACCAAAGATCTCAAATTTGGACTCCTCAGGCCAAAGCACAGATTTCCACTGGTCTAATGTCCATTCCTTGTGTTCTTTAGCCCAAACAAGTCTCTTCTGCTTGTTGCCTGTCCTTAGCAGTGGTTTCCTAGCAGCTATTTTACCATGGAGGCCTGCTGCACAAAGTCTCCTCTTAACAGTTGTTGCAGAGATGTGTCTGCTGCTAGAAATCTGTGTGGCATTGACCTGGTCTCTAATCTGACCTGCTGTTAACCTGCGATTTCTGAGGCTGGTGACTTGGATAAACTTATCCTCAGAAGCAGAGGTGACTCTTGGTCTTCCTTTCCTGGGGCGGTCCTCATGTGAGCCAGTTTCTTTGTAGCGCTTGATGGTTTTTGCAACTGCACTTGGAGACACTTTCAAAGTTTGCCCAATTTTTTGGACTGACTGACCTTCATTTCTTATAGTAATGATGACCACTCGTTCTTCTTTACTTAGCTGCTTTTTTCTTGCCATAATACAAATTCTAACAGTCTATTCAGTAGGACTATCAGCTGTGTATCCACCTGACTTCTGCACAACACAACTGATGGTCCCAACCCCATTTATAAGGCAAGAAATCCCACTTATTAAACCTGACAGGGCACACCTGTGAAGTGAAAACCATTTCCGGTGACTACCTCTTGAAGCTCATCAAGAGAATGCCAAGAGTGTGCAAAGCAGTCATCAAAGCAAAAGGTGGCTACTTTGAAGAACCTAGAATATAAGACATATTTTCAGTTGTTTCACACTTTTTTGTTAAGTATATAATTCCACATGTGTTAATTCATAGTTTTGAAGCCTTCAGTGTGAATGTACAATTTTCATAGTCATGAAAATACAGAAAAAACCTTAAATGAGAAGGTGTGTCCAAACTTTTGGTCTGTACTGTACAAGAATATAACTACTATAATACTGCTCCTATGTACAAGAATATAATTACTATAATACTGCCCCCTATGTATAAGAATATAACTACTATAATACTGCCCCCTATGTACAAGAATATAACTACTATAATACTGCCCCCTATGTACAAGAATATAACTACTATAATACTGCCCCTATGTACAAGAATATAACTACTATAATACTGCCCCTATGTACAAGAATATAACTACTATAATACTGCCCCTATGTACAAGAATATAACTACTATAATACTGCTCCTATGTACAAGAATATATCTACTATAATACTGCTCCTATGTACAAGAATATATCTACTATAATACTGCCCCCTATGTACAAGAATATAAGTACTATAATACTGCTCCTATGTACAACAATATAACTACTATAATACTGCCCACTATGTACAAGAATATAACTACTATAATACTGCTCCTATGTACAAGAATATAACTACTATAATACTGCCCCCTATGTACAAGAATATAACTACTATAATACTGCCCCCTATGTACAAGAATATAACTACTATAATACTGCCCCCTATGTACAAGAATATAGCTACTATAATACTGCCCCCTATGTACAAGAATATAACTACTATAATACTGCCCCTATGTACAGGAATATAACTACTATAATACTGCCCCCTATGTACAAGAATATAACTACAATAATACTGATCCCTATATACAAGAATATAACTACTATAATACTGCCCCCTATGTACAAGAATATAACTACTATAATACTGCCCCTATGTACAGGAATATAACTACTATAATACTGCCCCTATGTGCAAGAATATAACTACTATAATACTGCCCACTATGTACAAGAATATAACTACTATAATACTGCTCCTATGTACAAGAATATAACTACTATAATACTGCTCGTATGTACAAGAATATAACTACTATAATACTGCCCCCTATGTACAAGAATATAACTACTATAATACTGCTCCTATGTACAAGAATATAACTACTATAATACTGCCTCCTATGTACAAGAATATAACTACTATAATACTGCCCCCTATGTACAAGAATATAACTACTATAATACTGCCCCCTATGTACAAGAATATAACTACTATAATACTGCTCCTATGTACAAGAATATAACTACTATAATACTGCCTCCTATGTACAAGAATATAACTACTATAATACTGCTCCTATGTACAAGAATATAACTACTATAATACTGCCCACTATGTACAAGAATATAACTACTATAATAATGCCCACTATGTACAAGAATATAACTACTATAATACTGCCCACTATGTACAAGAATATAACTACTATAATACTGCTCCTATGTACAAGAATATAACTACTATAATACTGCTCCTATGTACAAGAATATAACTACTATAATACTGCTCCTATGTACAAGAATATAACTACTATAATACTGCCCCCTATGTACAAGAATATAACTACTATAATACTGCCCCCTATGTACAAGAATATAGCTACTATAATACTGCTCCTATGTACAAGAATATAGCTACTATAATACTGCCTCCTATGTACAAGAATATAACTACTATAATACTGCTCCCTATGTACAAGAATATAACTACTATAATACTGCTCCTATGTACAAGAATATAACTACTATAATACTGCTCCTATGTACAAGAATATAACTACTATAATACTGCTCCTATGTACAAGAATATAACTACTATAATACTGCCCCCTATGTACAAGAATATAACTACTATAATACTGCCCCCTATGTACAAGAATATAGCTACTATAATACTGCTCCTATGTACAAGAATATAGCTACTATAATACTGCCTCCTATGTACAAGAATATAACTACTATAATACTGCTCCCTATGTACAAGAATATAACTACTATAATACTGCCCCCTATGTACAAGAATATAACTACTATAATACTGCCCCTATGTACAAGAATATAACTACTATAATACTGCTCCTATGTACAAGAATATAACTACTATAATACTGCTCCTATGTACAAGAATATAACTACTATAATACTGCCCTCTATGTACAAGAATATAACTACTATAATACTGCCCCCTATGTACAAGAATATAACTACTATAATACTGCCCCCTATGTACAAGAATATAGCTACTATAATACTGCTCCTATGTACAAGAATATAGCTACTATAATACTGCCTCCTATGTTCAAGAATATAACTACTATAATACTGCTCCCTATGTACAAGAATATAACTACTATAATACTGCCCCCTATGTACAAGAATATAACTACTATAATACTGCTCCTATGTACAAGAATATAACTACTATAATACTGCCCCCTATGTACAATAATATAACTACTATAATACTGCTCCTATGTACAAGAATATAACTACTATAATACTGCCCTCTATGTACAAGAATATAACTACTATAATACTGCCCCCTATGTACAAGAATATAACTACAGGTGGTTATTACTAAATTAGAACATCAGCAAAAAGTTAATTTATTTCAGTTCTTAATACAAAAAGTGAAACTCATATATTATATAGAGTCATTACAAACAGAGTGATCTATTTCAAGTGTTTATTTCTGTTAACCCCTTAATGACTGGAGCCTTTTCCATTTTTGCTTTTTCATTTTTTGCTTCTCTTCTTCCCAGAGCCATCGCCGTTTTATTTTTCATTCAATATGGCCATGTTAGGGCTAATTTTTTGCGGGACAATTTGTACTTTGAAACGCCAGCACTGGTTTTACCATATTGTGTACTGGAAAACGGGAAAAAAATTCCAAGTGCAGTGAAATTTCAAAAAAATGCAATTCCCCGGTTGTGTTTTTTTTTTTTTTTTTTTTACCACCGCCGACCACTAGGTGGAGCTCATAGCAAGCGAGATATGACAACCACAGGGGTCTTCTGCAGACCACGGGTTGTCATGCCCACGCATCAGTGACCTGCGATCACGTGACTGGGTCACCGATGGGCGGGGCTAATGCCGCACTTCTGGCTTGGCGATGTTAAATGCTGCTGTCAGAGATTGACAGCGGCATTTAACTGGTTAACAGCCGCAGGTGGATCACAATTCCACCCACGACTGTTGCGGCCACATGTCAGCTGTAAGAATCAGATGACATGTGTCCGGTTCAGCACCGGAGCCCGTGCTGAACCGGGGGTGATGGCCTGGGGAGTAGTAATACGCCCCAGGCCAGTAAGGGGTTAATGTTGATGATTATGGCTTACAGCCAATGAAAACACAAAAGTCATTATCTCAGTAAATTAGAATACTTTATAACAACAGCTAGAAAAATGTTTTTACAATCCGAGATAGTGGCCTTCTGAAATGTATGTTCAGTAAATGCCCTCAATACTTGGTCGCGGCTCCTTTTGCATCAATTACTGCATCAATGTGGCAATGTGGCATGGAGGCGATCAGCCTATGGCACTGCTGAGGTGTTATGGAAGCCCAGGTTGCTTTGATAGCCGCCTTCAGCTCGTCTGCATTGTTGGGTCTGGGGTCTCTCATCTTCCTCTTGACAATACCCCATAGAGAATCACATAGGAAGCCTGTACAAGTGTTTTTTGTTAATTATTCTAATTTAGTGAGATAATGACTTTTGTGTTTTCATTGGCTGTAAGCCATAATCATCAACATTAACAGAAATAAACACATGAAATAGATCATTCTGTTTGTAATGACTCTATATAATATAGGAGTTTCACTTTTTTGTATTGAAGAACTGAAATAAATTAACTTTTTGATGATATTCTAATTTAGTGAGATGCACCTGTACTATAATACTGCCCCTATGTCCCCAGTATAATAAAACCGCTATTATACTCTGCCACTTCTTTTCTTGCACAGTTGATGGATTGCATCGTTTCGCATGTCATGTATACGGTCGAGGAGTAAAGTTATTTTCACCTGTATCAACAAGAGGACGGTGAGTTTACAGTTATGTTTTTCGCCATGTTATTTTTCACTGGGTAATATTGGAACCCCGGGTGTTGGCTGTCGCCCAGCATGCGGCTGACACAAATGATAGTAACCAAGTCTGTTCTTCCCCTTCCATCAGGCTATTACCAATTCATCTTAGTGTCAGTAGAAGGCAGGGAAAGGTCTGGTTTATTGTGATTTAGCACTACCTTTTTTCTTGTAATCCATTTAGTATTTTTCTCTCTGTTATAGGTTGAGAATCAGAGCGGGATAGATCACTTGGCCTCCCCACTACTTTTAGAAAGCCTTTGCTTATACAGTCGTACTGTCTCCCCTTTGTACCCGATGGCATGTATCTGCTCCCTCATTCTTCTATGCAGGCAATTGGTCCGTGCCTCTGTTCTGCAGGTTTTTTTCATCGCTCCGGTCTTCAGGACAGGTTTGTTTGGCCTTCCTGCCCCCTTTCCATTGCATTTTTGCCCCATTGTCCTGTGCAGCGATCCCTGCTCCTGTTGATCCCTTCTTTTACCACCTCTTGCTGCCTCCATACCCTGAATTAGATCCAGCAGCACAGACTTCGCAGCGCTACAGATCTCGCCTGCAAACCAGCTCCCATTCGTCTTCTAGATCTCCTTGTGCTCCTGCCATAGAGTGCCTTCACATTCTCCCTCCCTGAGGCTTACTTCTTTTTTTGGGTCAACTAACTCGGACTCTGTTTCCCCTTCTTCTCAGCTGACCTTCTCTCTAACTAGGCCTCCTAATGTGGATCCACCCATTTGCCACCTTTCCTAGTCCACCACTTTGCTTGTATTGAATGCAGCGTCCCACAAGGACCTAATGGACAGGAGCATTGATTTCCTGAGTAAGTCCGCCTTTGAGGCGGCTGGATCATTCCATGGTGATGCTCATGGAACTCTCTGATCTAGCTTACCAGATTGTGCAGGCCGGTAAGAATATCAGTTCTAGGTTTTTGAAAGCTGCCATTTGTTCTGTACCCATCCACCGACTTCTTTAACTTTAAAGGCTTGAATCGCCGACACAGCATGTTAAGATTCCCTGGCAGGGTTGCATTGGCACCAGACTGGATGAGATCATCTAAGAAGCATTGGAGCACCTTACTTACCTATTCAAGAGCTAAACCCACCAGCCAAGTCCGCAAGACGCACCAGTTTTTGTCCTTCGTTTAGCTTTCCTCCCAACATCAAGGAGAGGGCATCTCAAGTAAAGCAGCAACCTTTCTTCAAGTCATCTCCATCCTGGCATTTCTGGAGTTAACCTGACCTGACCGCCAAGTCCTGATCCAACAATACATCTTCTGCTTGATGGTGCGAACACTTTCTCAGATTCTGTCCTCCCTGTTCCTTTTCTCTGACTTTTGGATTTCAGCAGGCAATCTTTTATTTCTCCTTTGGGGTGATTGTCCCTATTCCTCTTGGGTAAAGATTGACAGGTTTTTACTTAAATACTGTTTTAGAATCGAGAGGAAATGTGGCTGAACTCCTAGAATGCACATGGAAGCAGCATGAGCCACGGGGAAGGAAGAAGCGGAGCACTCGAGCCGGGACAGGTGATAAACAAGTGTCCTTCATTTTCCAGTTCACAACGACCATTTATAATTTATTGCCCTCTTCTTTGGGCTGGCCACAGTTGCCCACATATTCACAAAAGTCAAGGCCGTGGTGATAGGGCTCCTTTGTAGTGGGATCCTTGTCATTCTCTATCTAGACAATATTCTTATTAAGGCCCTTTTTCGGTCTAAGATATTAGATTCTCCGGGTTAGGCTAAACACACTGACGGAGGGTGTTGGTACAGCAGGCTGGAGGGTATATGGAACATAGAGGACCTGGACACACTGGGATCCACAAAGCCATGAGGTCAGGCAAGAGGGAAATGGCAAGTCTGAAGCAGCACACGGGAACGAAGAGGAATCACAAGGACCAATGTACAATATGATGTACAAAGCTATGATTATAGGAAAACTTCACAAAATCCACAAAACTGATTTCTTCACCACAGGTGTCATTTTCATCATTATCACAGCTCCAATATGGTCGTGTGTACTTAGGTTTCTTTTAAATAATAGTCATCCCTTCCTTCTCCTCATCCCAGAGAGAAGTCACTCCACAAGTTAGGTGTCGTTAGGGGCGTCTGCTCTTTACGTATGGACTCCCTTGTCTTCATTCTGGATGGAGCCTGCAAGTGTCTGCCAAGCTCCAAGGTGGCCATTTCTTTCTTTTTTTCTAGAGAAACAGAGTAAAGAAATTTTTGGTACTCCCCTAAAATCTCTTCTCCTTCATTGGGGCACACTGCTCCTTTACTGATTGCTTTGATGGGCAGTGGCTTTGTCTTCCTTTGAGTTTCTTGGTTTTCCGGTTGCTTCTCTCACTGCTTGGCACTACCTGGTGTTATTTGGTGTCAGCAGGAGCAGACTTTGCTTCTGTCATTAGTGTCGGCCTCCTGGCGGCAGTAGCCACGACTCCTGGCGGCAGTAGCCACGACTCCTGGCTCTGTGTCTCCCACGGAAAGAGAATTTACAGCAAATACTAAAAATTCTCTTTTTATGTTAATCATATTTTTATTAGGTTCATGTCCACTGAGGGGAGTAAAAAAATTAAAACTAAAAATGTTTTATTTATTTTTTTAAAAAATATGAAAAAAAGTAATATAAAAACTTGAATCACCGCTCGCATTTCCCCCTTTGATAATATAGAAAATCAAATAAGCATATTTGAGATCTCCACATTCACAAAAGTCAAATTTATGATAATATAAAAGTATCTGTTGCTGCAAACGCTGTAAAGAGAAGAAATTAAAACTCCAGAATTGTGTTTTTTATTGGTCATCACGCCTCTCTAAAAATATGCAGTAAAAAGTAATCCAAGCATCGTTTGTACCCCAAAATAGTATCCATTAAAAAAAAAAACTAACGCCCCGCTTTTTTTTTTTTTTATACAATTTTCACATTTTTTCTTTTACTGCCTAAAGGGAACCTGACGGCAAATACCTGCTGCATAATCCACGAGCGGCATTTATCAAACACTGAATGATTTTAGCCGTATATGTTTGACTCTGAGATACTGTGGAATTGTTTCCCGTTTTTCAGTACATAATACAATAAAATGAATGATGTCATTCAAAACAACATCTCATTCCTCTTGAATGAAAAGGAGGGAAAAGAAAATGGGAACGCAAAATGATAAAAATCAATGCGCAGTCTTTTAGACCCTTGGGATCAGTCACGTAAATTTTCAGGTGGTCTGCAAATAATGATGAGTTTTGACGACCCATCTTAATTGAGTCCTGCAGTCGGTTATTTTTGTTTGTGTTCCCTTCCATCTTGTCTTTTTAGGTTTTCTAATGAGGAGGTGGCACAGCTGAAAATGTATCGCGAGGCGTTTGGGAGGAAATGGCAGATGATTGCAACTGCACTGAACCGGAATAGTGACTCCATTCGTATGAAGGCCACTCAGCTCCATGGTGAGAATCCTTCTGAGTAGATAGTATTTGTGAAGTGTAAATTATAAGGTTTTCCAAATATTTAAAAAATATAAATCTGAAAATTGTGTCGTGCATTTGTTTTGAGCCCCCCTGAGTCAATACTTTGTAGGACCACCTTTTGCTACAATTCCTGCTGCAGTCTTTTGGGGTCCGTCTCTACCAGCTTTGCACATCTAGAGGTGACATGTTTGCCCCTTCTTCTTTGCACACTCGCTCTCGCTCAGTGAGATTGGATGGAGACGTCTGTGAACAGTAAATTTCAAGTCTTGCCACAGATTCTCACTGGGATTTCGAGCTGGACTGTGAGTGGGCCATTCACACACATGAATATGCTTTGATCATTGAAACTCTGACAGGATGTTTAGGGTTGTTGTCTTGCTGGAAACTGATCCTACACCCCAGTCTCAAGTCTTTTGCTGCCTCAGACAGGTTTTCCTCCAGGATTGCCCTGTATTTAGCGCCACCCATCTTCCCATCAACTCTGACCAGCTTCCCTGCCTCTGCTGAAGAAAAGCCTCCCCACAGCATGATGCTGACACCACTATGTTCGACCATGGGGATAGTATTTTCAGGGTGATGTGCAGTGTTAGTTTTGCATTTAGCTCAAAAAGTTCTACTTTGCTCTCATCTGACCAGAGCACTTTCTTCCACATATTTGCTGTGTGACCTACATAAATTTTTGCAAGCTGCAAATGGGACAATTTATGTCTCGCTTTCAAAAATTGCTTCCTTCTTGGCACTCTTCCATAAAGGCCATATTTGTGGAGTATACAACTAATAGCTGTCCTATGGACAGTTTCTCCCACCTGAGCCGTGGATCTCTGCAGCTCTGCTCTCCTTGCTTGGGATGTCAGTTTAGGTGGACTGCCATGTCTTGGTAGGTTTGCAGTTGGGCTATATGCCTTCCATTTGTGGATGATGGATTGAACAGTGCTCCTTGAGGTGTTCACAACTTGGGTTCTTTTTTTTTTTTATAGCTTAACTTAACCCTGCTTTACTCTTCTCCACAACGTAATCCCTGACCTGTCCGGTGTGTTCCTTGATTTTCATGATGCTGTTTGACGCCATGTTATGTTCTCAAATAGTGTTGAGCGAACGTGCTCTGACAACGTGTTATCCGAGTATGCTTTGTCTTGTCAGAGTATCTTGGGCTTACTCATCTAATATGTTTGCCTCCCTGCAGCTGCATTTTTTTACGGTGGTAGAAACACGCACACATGCGGGGATTGCCTGTTTGTTAGGCAAACCTCATATGTGTTGCGTCTGTTTACTGTTGAAAAACATGCAGCCACAGGGATGCAAACATATTAGACGAGTAAGCCCAAGATACTCTGACAAGACCAAGCATACTCGGATCACACGTTGTCAGAGCACGTTCTCTCAACACTATTCTCAAACAAGCCTCTGAGGCCTTCATAGAATAATTTACTAATAATGTGACTTCTGGAGACAATTGGTCAGTCAGGATTTTATTTAGGAGTATCAGACAACAGGGGGCTGAATACAAATGAACGTCACAGTTTTCAGATTTATACTGTTAAAATATTTAGAAAACCATTTATCATTTCCTTAACACTTCAAAATTACCTGTGACTTTGTCTTGGTATATCATAGAGAATCCAAATATACATATAATTTTATTCCATTATCTAGAGGGTAATCATGGCGTCTGGAGCACAGAGGAAACAAACCGTCTAATTACAGCTGTGAAGGAATCTGTTGTTGACACTTTGCGGAAAGAGAAAAATGGTGAAGAGCTTGTGACTGTACCTAAAAGACGATTGTACACGGGTATACCATGGTTTGTGGTGGAACGCAAAGTCCAGACAAGAATATGGACATCTTGCAGAGTTAGATGGTGATTATATATATATATATATATTTTATTTTTTATCTTTCATGCTGTAGAATGAGATTATGTAATATCAATACCTATTTTTTTTTCAATTTGGATATTTTTCAGTTTCCTCTCCTTAATTAAAACTGCCCCTACGTATAAGAATGTAACTACTATAATACTGCTCCTATGTACAAGAATATAACTACTATAATACTGCCCCCTATGTACAAGAATATAACTACTATAATACTGCCCCTATGTACAAGAATATAACTACTATAATACTGCTCCTATGTACAAGAATATAACTGCTATAATACTGCCCCTATGTACAAGAATAGAACTACTGTAATACTGCTCCCTATGTACAAGAATATAACTACTATAAAACTGCCCCCTATGTACAAGAATATAACTGCTATAATACTGCCCCCTATGTACAAGAATATAACTACTATAATACTGCCCCCGATGTACAAGAATATAACTACTATAACACTGCTCCTATGTACAAGAATATAACTACTATAATACTGTCCCCTATGTACAAGAATATAGCTACTATAATACTGCTCCTATGTACAAGAATATAACTGCTATAATACTACCCCTATGTACAAGAATATAACTACTATAATACTGCTCCTATGTACAAGAATATAACTACTATAATACTGCTCCTATGTACAAGAATATAACTGCTATAATACTGCCCCTATGTACAAGAATAGAACTACTGTAACACTGCTCCCTATGTACAAGAATAGAACTACTATAAAACTGCCCCCTATGTACAAGAATGCAACTACTATAATACTGCCCCCTATGTACAAGAATATAACTACTATAATACTGCTCCTATGTACAAGAATATAACTACTATAATACTGCTCCTATGTACAAGAATATAACTGCTATAATACTGCCCCTATGTACAAGAATAGAACTACTGTAACACTGCTCCCTATGTACAAGAATAGAACTACTATAAAACTGCCCCCTATGTACAAGAATACAACTACTATAATACTGCCCCCTATGTACAAGAATATAACTACTATAATACTGCTCCTATGTACAAGAATATAACTACTATAATACTGCCCCCTATGTACAAGAATATAACTACTATAATACTGCTCCTATGTACAAGAATATAACTACTATAATACTGCCCCTATGTACAAGAATATAACTACTATAATACTGCTCCTATGTACAAGAATATAACTGCTATAATACTGCTCCCTATGTACAAGAATATAACTACTATAAAACTGCCCCCTATGTACAAGAATATAACTACTATAATACTGCTCCCTATGTACAAGAATATAACTACTATAATACTGCTCATATGTACAGGAATATAACTACTATAATACTGCTCCTATGTACAAGAATATAACTACTATAATACTGCCCCCTATGTACAAGAATATAACTATTATAATACTGCCCCCTATGTACAAGAATATAACTACTATAATACTGCCCCCTATGTACAAGAATATAACTACTATAATACTACCCCCTATGTACAAGAATATAACTACTATAATACTGCTCCTATGTACAAGAATATAACTACTATAATACTGCCCCCTATGTACAAGAATATAACTACTATAATACTGCTCCTATGTACAAGAATATAACTGCTATAATACTGCCCCTATGTACAAGAATATAACTACTATAATACTGCTCCTATGTACAAGAATATAACTGCTATAATACTGCTCCCTATGTACAAGAATATAACTACTATAAAACTGCCCCCTATGTACAAGAATATAACTACTATAATACTGCTCCTATGTACAAGAATATAACTACTATAATACTGCCCCCTATGTACAAGAATATAACTACTATAATACTGCCCCTATGTACAAGAATATAACTACTATAATACTGCTCCTATGTACAAGAATATAACTGCTATAATACTGCTCCTATGTACAAGAATATAACTGCTATAATACTTCTCCTACGTACAAGAATATAACTACTATAATACTGCCCCCTATGTACAAGAATATAACTACTATAATACTGCTCCTATATACAAAAATATAACTACTATAATACTGCCCCCTATGTACAAGAATATAACTACTATAATACTGCTCCCTATGTACAAGAATATAACTAATATAATACTGCCCCCTATGTACAAGAATATAACTACTATAATACTGCTCCTATATACAAAAATATAACTACTATAATACTGCCCCCTATGTACAAGAATATAACAACTATAATACTGCTCCCTATGTACAAGAATATAACTAATATAATACTGCCCCCTATGTACAAGAATATAACTACTATAATACTGCTCCTATATACAAAAATATAACTACTATAATACTGCCCCCTATGTACAAGAATATAACTACTATAATACTGCTCCCTATGTACAAGAATATAACTAATATAATACTGCCCCCTATGTACAAGAATATAACTACTATAATACTGCCCCTATGTACAAGAATATATAACTACTATAATACTGCTCCCTATGTACAAGAATATAACTACCATAATACTGCCCCTATGTACAAGAATATAACTACTATAATACTGTCCTCTATGTACAAGAATATAACTACTATAATACTGCCCCCTATGTACAAGAATATAACTACTATAATACTGCCACTATGTACAAGAATATAACTACTATAATACTACCCCTATGTACAAGAATATAACTACTATAATACTGCCACTATGTACAAGAATATAACTACTATAATACTACCCCCTATGTACAAGAATATAACTACTATAATACTGCCCCCTATGTACAAGAATATAACTACTACAATACTGCCCCCTATGTACAAGAATATAACTACTATAATACTATCCCTATTGTGAGCGAAATATGCTCTCCTGTATGCCTTCCGAACTCCAAATTAATAAGATTTGTTTTACGAGCGCTCGGGAAATCAGTACAGCACAGCCAGGAATGGTGTACTAGAAAAAGACTTCTGCTTTATTAACACATGTGACACTTTAAATAGGGTCAGAGACAAAGGAATAGTTCCCTCTGACCTATGAACCAATAGTAACCATAGGGGAGTGAACAGTAATGTGAAACCTCACTGCCCCTCAGTGTTACCTGATGACCATTACATAAGAGTGAAGACAAAATGGATACCACAGACAAACAAGATGGATTCTTTTCTCTCACATTTCCCCCTTTTGTGACCAATTATAGCACCTCAGTAGGTATATAGGAGCGCGCTAGTCGCGTCCTCGGGACTTTCCTACCTGCTTCGCCTCAGTTCCCTACCTAAACACCTATAATTGTATCACAACAATGGATCTTTTCTTGTTTGGGGTCCATAGTATACAATCAGGGGTTCTGTGACACGGTTTTCCTTACATATAAACCTGAGAAACTTAGGTGTAACATAAATCAGCGCTTTTACGGCTACATATATTAACAAGCAGAATAATAATAATTGCATACATGTATAATCCCTGAGAGCCCCCCACCTAGACCCTTGAACCAATTAGTGGGATTCAGGAAAGAGAGTGTTTCTCCCACCAGGAGTCCTTGTTTGCGTCATGTTCCTGTAACCACTTATCCCTTATCTCGGTTATCTTCTGTATATCAGTCCTAACCTGGAGATTCCCCATAACGTCCTTGTAATGACAACATGCGGGACCGATGATCTGACACATCCCACCATAGTGGTCAGGTGGTCCAGCACTATGGGGTGCTGTCAGTGACTACAATCAGCTGCTTCTGTATTATATTAGATGCATTAAGGACATCAAGCACCTGGAAGATCTGGTCATCTAGATAATCAGTCGCCTCCACCAGCTTATCCCATCTGCGTTATGGACGGGTAAATCAATACGCTGCTCACAATCTTATTTGCCACCCCCATTTCTACAAGATGCGGTTTACCCTTGGGTCTGGGATTGTCTGCAGCTCGTCTGTATAATGTGTGTAGAGGGATTGCTTTAACATTTACTCTGGTGTGAGGCACTATAAAGGTTGATGGGGTCAGGAAGGCCGGTGTGCAGACCCCTGTGAAGTTATTAGGTAACCACTTGTAGGCCTGATGTCCACATACAATGTACAAACTCTCCCATAACAGTGTTATTGAATAGACTAGTAATCCATTTAGACAACAAGGTGGAGCTTAATATGTCCATAATCTCTTCCTGATACTGAGTGTCATTTGACATAATACCTGATATCAGTCTTTCCAAGGTGACGTTTACACAGTGCAGCTCAGGATTGAGCGTGGCATCGACCGCTACACACTGTGTGATGTCGGTACAGACCCATTACACTCAGAATACTCAGCTACACACTGTGTGATGTCGGCACAGACCGTTACACTCAGAATACTGTAGAGAAAGCGACGTCTCTGGATCTTATCTGGATGCAGCTGCAAGAGGTGAAGTCCGGATAACAGGAGAGGTCAGCACGACTAGAAGCCCAGGGCATTCCTGTCTGTCTTAGAGGCGGACCACTCCTGTTGAACAACAACCACGGCTCTGTCACCCGTACAGCTACAGGCAAACCTACAGCTCTCTCTTTCCTGTTGTTATCTAGCTTAGTGGGAAAAGTGCGGTTACTCAAATAGAACATTTCTTTCTGGAATGGCTTAATAAGGCATAGTATTGGAGCTCACAGGACTGTGAGTGCAAATCCAACAGTCTTTCGCTAATGTACTCATGTCCATGTCTTTTAAAAGTACTTGGTGATGTCTAATGAATTTATTATCTCAGTCATCATTCAGAACTTCATTTAATGTCTTTGCTAGAGACAATGCCACCACTATCCCCATTAGAACTGGTAAAATGGTCATCATTCTGCTGGTGGAGTGACTCTTTTACAGTGGCTGGCGTGTATCCAAGTGGATTTTCCCTCAAGCTTCACCAAAGTTGCTGTGGTCAGAAGAACTAGGAATGGCTCATCAAATCTTGGATCAAGACTTTTTCTGACGTGTCTTTTTAGGACCACCCAGTCTCCTGGCTTGAGATCATGTGTTCCAGACATTGATTCAGGGTCTGGAATGGAAGAATACACCTGTTTATGCACTGTTTAGGAGATTATGCAAGGCTGGCGCATAGCTAGTCAGGCTGTCATTCTGCATCTGAAGTGACTGTGGGAAATATGACCCTGTTCTAGGTACTGAACCAAAAAGTATCTCATATGGATTGAGACCTGTTCTTATACTTGGAGTGTACCTTATTGAGAAAAGAGCTAGAAGCAAGCATTCAGTCCATGGTTTGCCGGTTTCCTCTTTTGCCTTCTGAATCTTTAACTTTAATGTCCCATTCAGTCTTTCTACCTTCCCACTACTATGTGGATGATAAGGTGTGTGTAAACCCTGCTCAATTCCCAAAGATTTTAAGATCTCTCTCATGACTTCTCCAGTGAAATGCGTACCTCTATCACTTTCAATCACTTCAGGAACCCCATATCTACATACCACCTCCTTCATGAGTTTTTGAGCAGTAATCTTTACTGTCGCTTTCTGCACCAAATATGCCTCAGGCCAACCTGAAAAGAGATCAACACACACAAGCAAGAACTCATATACCGCTACTCATGGTAGTTGTATATAGTCAATCTGCAATCTCTGGAACGGTAGAGCGGACGAGGGGTGTGTTTCTGCGGGATCTTCACAGCTTTCCCTACGTTGTGCACACGTCATACAAGACTGTGTGTGCCTGGCTGCCTGGGTACTGGACCCTGGCGCCACCCATACCTTGTCTACCAAACCACACACAGCTGTTTTTGACAAATGTGTTAGTCCATGGATTACCTGGGCCGTCACTGAGTAAAGAGCTGGCGGCAGGCAGAGCTTACTGCCCTTTTTCCACAAACCTTCCTCAGTCAGCTGGGCTCCCTGCGTCTCCACTCTTTTTCCTGTTGAACCGCCTGTTTCTGCAGGGATTTAAGAATATCAGGAGTGACAGGTGCCACTGAGGTCACAGTCTGTACCGCTGCTAAACTCTCAACTCTCGGCCTCTTTGCTGCTTCCTTGGCGGCGGCATCCGCACAAGCATTTCCTCTGGCTTCATTGGTGTCAGCTCGAGTGTGAGCTTTATTCTCACTATGCCAAGGTTAGTTGGTAACAGGAGAGCCTTCATCAGGGCCCTTACGCTCTCTGTGGTTTATAGGTTTTTCATGTGACTTTAGGCAAGATCTACTATCTACACACACATTTGGCCGTCTTACCCTTTGCCGCTCTACACGCCTCAGTGAGTGCCCTCAGCTCTGCCTCCTGTGCCGATAGGTGAGGAGGGAGTGGTTCAGCTTTTATTACCTCATGTTGTGTGACCACAGCGTATCCAGTATAGAACCGACCAGCATCTTGGCATTTGGATCCATCTACAAAAAAACTCAAAATTTGCATTAGCAATGGGTTCAGCTGAGACATATTCAAACCCTGCCGTCTCTTGCTACATCAGAGCTACACAATCATGGGGTGTATGTATTTCGCCTATTTCCTCCTCTGTCAGAGAATGTAAAAATAGTTCATTTTCCACATCTTTCCCCCCTTTTTGAATCCAATGGCAGAAGCTTAACTGGGTTCAAAACTGTACGTCGTTTGAGGTCTACATTTGGGGGAATGAGGAGAGCACATTAAAGTCAAAGTTGCTGGGTCATTGAAATGTGCCTCGGATGTACCTGACTGAGGCCACCATGAATGTCCTGTTGAGTGTATAGTGTGACCGTGAAATCAAGAACTATTTCTGTGGCCTTTTCAATCATGGCTTGAACCGCAGAAATGGCTGTAACACAAGAGGGTGCCCCCCTGGCAACAAGATCCAGCCTAGCTGAGTAGTAGTCCACTGGTCTTTGTAGTTGTCCGTGTTTTTGGGTAATGCAACCTACTGTATTGTGACCTTTTTTTCCTCTGTGAAATGTCTGGTGTATTGTGACATGCCATGTCGTAAGAAGACTATCTTCTGGTGATAAACCTGTGATTTCTTTTTATAGGCCTTACATGTACGTTCTGCTAGGGAACACAAAAGTGAGATAGATGACTCCTGACATGAGACTTGGCCAGAACAAAGTAATAAATCGTCCACATACTCTAAAGCATCACAACCTCCAAACATGGAGGAGTCAACAAATTTTCAAAAATGAGAAAACATTGCAAAACTAGACATTATCGGTGAATTCTGAGCACCTTGTGATAGCACCATCCTTGTAAATTGTTTATGACCAAGGAAAAATAAATAAATAAAAACAAATAAATGCCGGCAGTCTGGGTGCAGAGGCACGGAAATAATGCATTGTCTAAGCAAATCACCATAAAATGCTTTGATGATTTCTCAAAGAAAAACATTAATTGCATACAGACCTGGCTGCCCAGTATATATTAAGGAAAAAATAAAAATTTTAAAATATGCCTGGAGTTCATTTTAATCATTGAAATAGAACCTCTAAAATTTGAATTTCTGTCATTATAATTTTTATCTAGTGGTTTTCAATAATTAGAATGAAGGGAGAAAGTCATTCCCAGCTATCTGCTATGTGAGTGGGGGCTGCTGCATTCCAGTCCCCCCCCCCCCCTTTTTCTATGGTAAAGAAAAAAAAAACTTACTGTCTTTGTTCTGCAAGTTTGAATCAACTCTTGCTCCACCCCTTTGGCTACTTGTAGCAAATCCTTTGGGTCCTTCCCCCTCTGCTCTGGGCGCGCTTTTACAAGTCCCTCTCTAATTGGTTTCTTTAACCCTTCCACAAAAGCATTTCCCAATATACGTATATTTTCCCCTGGAAAATATCCCATATCTGTCCAAGTCATCTGTAAACGGGCAAAATATTTTTCTACAGCTTCATCTTTTTCTTGAGTTACGTCATTTAAAGATATAGATTGTTCTCTCTGTTTTGTCAATGCCCAACGCTGCAACATCTTACAATAGTCTTCCCCTGACTCTAATGTCTGTAAATATTCTGTTCCAGGTCTGTCAATCAGACCGTCCTGTCTCTTGCTTTATAATATGTGCAGTCACATCTCCTCCTTTTGCGTCTACTAAGGATTCTAAATCCTGCCATGTACAGTTGTATGTAACCTGTATCTGCTGAATTTGTCTAGAGAAAGGAACAGACTTCTCATCAGGGTCAGGAAGTTGTTTCATCACCTTGTGAGGGGGGCCATGCCTCGTGTGAGGAGTACTGGTCGTTGGTATGTGAAAGTATCCTCTATCAGTCCCCCTCTCACTGCTCTCTTCCCCCTCCCCATCCCATGTAATTAGCTCTGGGGGAGGAGGTGTACTATCAGCTACCACATGCGTCTTTGTTATAACTGGAAAAATCGGAGCAATTGGGGAACTGAATTTAAATTTAGTTATCTTGCAATTTGAACAGGTATTTTTCCATCCCATATTCTGTACCCTACATACTGTACATGTCCACCGTCCTGGTCCGTTATAAGGAGGAGGTACTGATGATTCTGTCTCATTAAATCCGTTCAGTCCATTGTCAAAAGCACTCACACAATACTTTTACTTATAGTGCTTTTCTCACACTTTCTGCACTAATTACTTCCAGAGCCAACATTCTTTTCCTGCTCAGCCTTCTCCCTGAACACATACAGACCAGACCCCCCTGCGGGGAATTTCAGTCATTTCAACATTCTTTTACTATCCGTTATGGCATCCTTGCCTTCACGTTATCTGCACATTCTACTTTTTGCTGTCTTTCCACTGGGTTTCTGTCTCCATTTATATGACAAGTTTCCCATACTTGCCTCAAAATCAGTGCTAGCAAAATATCAACAATAGGCACAAAGCCAAGGGTCCAATAGGCAGGCACACAGCCACAGATCCTATTATTTTGTAGAGTAGTCCATCACAAAGCCACAAATACTACAATACAGCCTGTAAATGGTCCATAAGATACCCCTCTGGTGAGATGATCAGTCTCATCAGCCAAACAAGATTCAGCAACACAACAATCCTCTAAGTATAAGTACCACTATATCACACTCATACACTGATCAGATCACATGCACACAGTTCAAAAAGGCATAGGTAACTCTTCCCAGTTCTTGGACTAGACTGTTAATTGCAAAAATAACTCACCCGGATTGGAGGTGACCAGCTCACAGTAAAAGTGAAATACTATTGTAAGAATAAGCTTCTTACCTTATGCTGCAGCGTTTGAATTCACTTTTACTGGAGAGTCCTCCTCACTCTAGATCCGGATAGTATAATGCACGTCTGGTCCCGGGTTTCGGCACCAAATTCTGTGAGCGAAATATGCTCTCCTCTATGCCTTCCGAACTCCAAATTAATAAGATTTGTTTTACGAGCGCTCGGGAAATCAGTACAGCACAACCAGGAATGGTGTACTAGAAAAAGACTTCTGCTTTATTAACACATGTGACACTTTAAATAGGGTCAGAGACAAAGGAATAGTTCCCTCTGACCTATGAACCAATAGTAACCATAGGGGAGTGAACAGTAGTGTGAAACCTCACTGCCCCTCAGTGTTACCTGATGACCATTACATAAGAGTGAAGACAAAATGGATACCACAGACAAACAAGATGGATTCTTTTCTCTCACACTATGTACTAGAATATAACTACTATAATACTGCCCCTATGTACTAGAATATAACTACTATAATACTGTCCCTATGTACTAGAATATAACTACTATAATACTGCCCCTATGTACTAGAATATAACTATTATAATACTGCTCCTATGTACAAGAATATAACTACTATAATACTGCCCCCTATGTACAAGAATATAACTACTATAATACTGCTCCCTATGTACAAGAATATAACTACTATAATACTGCCCCCTATGTACAAGAATATAACTACTATAATACTGCCCCCTATGTACAAGAATATAACTACTATAATACTGCCCCCTATGTACAAGAATATAACTACTATAATACTGCTCCTATGTACAAAAATATAACTACTATAATACTGCTCCTATGTACAAGAATATAACTACTATAATACTGCCCCCTATGTACAAGAATATAACTACTATAATACTGCTCCTATGTACAAGAATATAACTACTATAATACTGCTCCTATGTACAAGAATATAACTACTATAATACTGCCCCCTATGTACAAGAATATAACTACTATAATACTGCTCCTGTGTACAAGAATATAACTACTATAATACTGCCCCCTATGTACAAGAATATAACTACTATAATACTGCTCCTATGTACAAGAATATAACTACTATAATACTGCTCCCTATGTACAAGAATATAACTACTATAATACTGCCCCCTATGTACAAGAATATAACTACTATAATACTGCTCCTATGTACAAGAATATAACTACTCTAATACTGCCCCCTATGTACAAGAATATAACTACTATAATACTGCCCCCTATGTACAAGAATATAACTACTATAATACTGCTCCTATGTACAAGAATATAACTACTATAATACTGCTCCCTATGTACAAGAATATAACTACTATAATACTGCCCCCTATGTACAAGAATATAACTACTATAATACTGCTCCTATGTACAAGAATATAACTACTCTAATACTGCCCCCTATGTACAAGAATATAACTACTATAATACTGCCCCCTATGTACAAGAATATAACTACTATAATACTGCTCCTATGTACAAGAATATAACTACTATAATACTGCTCCTATGTACAAGAATATAACTACTATAATACTGCTCCCTATGTACAAGAATATAACTACTATAATACTGCCCCCTATGTACAAGAATATAACTACTATAATACTGCTCTCTATGTACAAGAATATAACTACTACAATACTGCCCCCTATGTACAAGAATATTACTACTATAATACTGCCCCCCTATGTACAAGAATATAACTACTCTAATACTGCTCCCTATGTACAAGAATATAACTACTATAATACTGCTCCCTATGTACAAGAATATAACTACTGTAATACTGCCCCCCTATGTACAAGAATATAACTACTATAATACTGCTCCCTATGTACAAGAATATAACTACTATAATACTGCTCCCTATGTACAAGAATATAACTACTCTAATACTGCCCCCTATGTACAAGAATATAACTACTATAATACTGCCCCCTATGTACAAGAATATAACTACTATAATACTGCCCCCTATGTACAAGAATATAACTACTACAATACTGCCCCTATGTCTTATCTAATATTGCGGCATAGCGATCTGTTACTTTGTCACTGACTATGCCTTGTGCTGAGCCATTGATTTCCCATATTTGCAGCATATTCACAATTTCCTCCTGTCTTATCAGTTTCTTATCATTTCTTCACATGTTTTTCCCTCCGATTTTAGGTGCAACCTGATGCTGATGCGAATGAACAACTACATTAATCCTTTTGGAAAGACGCTGAAAATGAAATCCTTCATAAAAGTAATCTTATGGTATGTTGTGCGGCTGAATGACGTGCGCTCGCCTGCAGCCACATTCATCTCCAGGACAGTTCCATTACTTTCATGCACTATTGCGATTTAGTTACTTACTGCAGGGTATTGGCTTTTTGTTTTTATCTTAGGTTTTGTCTGGTGCTGCATGCATACCAATTTATATTCCAGTTCATCTCTTTAGCTTTTTGTTCTGGTTTCATATTTGTAAAGGATGAAAGAAAACCTTGTGATCAACCTATAATTAGTGATGAGCGAATATGTTCGAAATCCGATCTCCAAACTTAAATTAGACACGAATATGGCACGTTTGGATTCGTGATCGGAAAGGCAAGCATTTTTACTTAAATTCGGGAAAATCAGTAATGTTTGGCGAATAAGTGCGGGGAAAATGATTGGGCAACTACAGTGTTTTTAACAGTTTGGCTAGCGCAGTACTTGTGTATGATGAGCGGGAGGACACGTTTGATGAGTGGAGAAGTTGGGGAGAGCTCAGAGGAGCGGCGCGCTTGTACATTGGCTGCAGAGAACACATGTCCTCTCTATATAAAGAGCTGCCATGTTCCCTCAGCGCCGTTTTATGCATGTCACTGCTGATACACTGCTGCTGAGTGTGCTCCTGTTTAATGAGAGATAGTAGCTAGATAGGTGGTTGTTTTGAAGTCAGATAGTTTATAAAGTAGTCTGCTGTGGGCCTGTGAAATCGACCTTGCAGCCCATTTTTTTTTTCTTGTGCAATTACTCAGGTTCAGACAAAAACAGCAGGGCTCATGGCATAGAAATGTGTTGTACATTGCTTGTACTGTGCTCTATGCACCAATATCCCTCAATATACTTTTTTTCAGTTGCTAATGTGATAAAGCAAGCAAGGCCTAGTAGCCCACCTGTTCATTTAGTGGGGTTGAAATTCAGCTTGTATGCATACTCTGCAGAGCACAAAACTTTTTTTTTTTTTTTTTCTTTCATTGCTAATGTGATAGCGTAAGCTATAGTAGCCCACTTTGTCATTTTTTGCTCTAAGCCACCTACGCCTTTAGTGGTGGTGAAATTCAGCTGTATGCAGAGCTTATGCAGAGTAGAAAAAAACTAACGTGATACAGCGGGCTAGCTGTGAGTTTGAAATATCTTGGAGCATATATTCTATATTATACAAGCCTCATCCCCAGTAAAAAAAATACTGTAATAGATTCTTAATGTTATACAGCAGGGGATATCTCAGTTTGAAATAGGTTGGAGAATATCTCATATGTTATATATGTTATACAGGCCTCATCCACAATAAAAAATACTTTCTTCTGTTACTAATGTGATATAGTAGGGGACATCTCAGTTTAAAATTGTTCATAGCATATCCTATGTTATACAGGCCTCATCCACAGTAAAAAAAAAAAAAATACTTTCTTCTGTTACTAACGTCATACACTAGGGGACTAGTGATGAGCGAGCACTAAAATGCTCGGGTACTCTTTGCTCGGGTTGAGCACATTGGAATACTCGGGTGCTCGATCCGAGCAATGAGCCCAATGTAAGTCTATGGGAAACTCGAGCATTTTTCAGGCGGCTCC
Organism: Phyllobates terribilis; assembly: GCF_046119375.1. Classification (NCBI taxonomy): domain Eukaryota; kingdom Metazoa; phylum Chordata; class Amphibia; order Anura; family Dendrobatidae; genus Phyllobates; species Phyllobates terribilis. The sequence continues at coordinate 266,989,667 of NW_027362767.1, forward strand.
CCCCAGCAGTCTGCAGAGGGCCTAAAAATTGCACAAATCGATGGGAACAGTGCTCAAATGACATGGGAACAGCATGGGGAAGACCCCTGGAAGCATTTCTGACTCCCAGTTTACTGCTGTCAACAATGTTGTCAAAGTATTACGCCACTTTTACGGACTCACAATAAAACATACAAAAACAAAACTAAAATGGATTTTCCTGGGAAATATATTAAGGAACATCCTTTCCAGGGTAATGACTTGTATATAAGGCAAAATAAATGACCAAAACCAAAAATACTCCTCCATGCCTTGGACTATGTTCACACGTTGCGTTTTTGATGCGTTTTTGCACTTTTGCATTGCTTTCAACAAAGACAAATGCATTCACTGGGAAATGTAATTTTAACATTTCACAACCTTATCTGGCCATGTGGTGTGTGGCACATTATCAGACACATGCATACAGTGCTGAAAAGACATGGGAACAGTATGGGGAAGACCTCTGGAATCATTTCTGACTCCCAGGTCACTGCCTAAAAGTGTGCCCATTATAAGTGATCCTTGGCGCATGCGACGAAGCCTCCCGCCATGCACCTGTCATTGCAGATTTGCTACAATCACCGTCCACGCCCTTGTCCCAGTGCAGCGTTCAGTTGTCCCTACCCCATTCCTTGGAATGCAAGCGCAAGTATGCAGCCAGCCAGCCACCCACAGGCTGCAATACTATACTGCCAAATTTTTGACAGCTGCTTGCACTTGAAATGTGGCCTTTTAGGCTCGTGGAGGCGGAAGCTTTTCATAACTTCATGTCGGCCGCGTCTTGTGTCCATACTCGGTCCCCAGCCGCCACTATTTCTCCCGGTATCGTCTCCGTCTTCCACAAGCACGGGTCCCACAACATTACCCGTGCCCTCCCCAGTACACTTACTGGGAAGGACCGTCTAACCACAAACACGTGGACAGGTGAATGTGGCCAGGGACGGTACGGAGCCAGTCCACAGCTTTTTTTGCTGAGAGTTGTATTTAGCTTGGTGAAAGGACTGGCATAGAGGGAAACCGTATGTACGATGTGTGTCATTTCTTCCTGGAAATCCTCTAATGCAGCTTGTTGCAGAAGCAATTGCAGCCCGTCCAACATCAACTCGCACTTGTCGGTGGTGCTTTTGACACGCAAACATCTTTCTTTGTGCATTTAATTTCATGAATACAGAGTTGGACAATGGCCTGATCTGCAATGCGGTTTGGGAAATAACATGCATAAGCATGTCCGATCCACATTAAAAAAGCAGCCATAGAGTGTCCGGGAACCTTCCCCCACACTTTTCTTAGCCAGGGCTGCTTCTCGGCAGGGTTGGACGGGCCCACCAGAGAACCGGAGACTCCTCCGGTGGGCCCTGGCTTCTCCTTCAGGAGTGTTCATAGTGCCGAGTTGAGGCCATGATGATGATAGAGGCCACCATCTCCTTAGTTTTCTGTTACTTGGAATGCAAGCGCAAGTATGCAGCCAGCCACCCACCTGCCCACTCACAGGCCGCAATACTAAACTGCCAGATTTCTGGGCTGCTGCTTGCACTTGAAATGTGGCCTTTTAGACTCGTGGAGGCGGAAGCTGTCCACAATCTTATGGCGGCGGCAACCGAGTATCCATACTCGGTCCCCAGCCACCATTATTTTTCCTGGTATCGTCTCCGCCTTCCACAAGCACGGGTCCCACAACATTACCCGTGCCCTCCCCAGTGCACTTACTGGGAAGGACTGCCTACCCACAAACACATGGACAGGTGAATGTGGCCAGGGATGGTACGGAGCCAGTACACAGCTTTTTTTGCTGAGAGTTGTGTTTAGCTTGGTGAAAGGACTGGCATAGAGGGAAACTGTATCTACTCTGGGTGTCATTTCTCCCAGGAAGTCCTCTAATGCAGCTTGTTGCAGAAGCAATTGCAGCCCGTCCAACATCAACTCGCACTTGTCGGTGGTGCTTTGACTCACACACATCTTTCTTTGCGCATTTAATTTCATGACTACAGAGTTGGGCAATGGCCTGATCTGCAATGCGGTTTGGGAAATAACATGCATAAGCACGTCTGATCTGCATTAAAAAAGCAGCCATAGAGTGTCCGGGAACCTTTCCCCACACTTTTCTTAGCCAGGACTACTTCTCGGCAGGGTTGGACGGTCCCACCAGAGAATCCTCTGGTGTACCTTAGCTTCTACCTCAGGAGAGTTCATGATAGCGCTAACTTTGCAGCTGCTATCATGAAAACCGTTGTGCCCACCAGAGGATTTGATTCTGAGGGCTCTTGAGCGGGTGAGAAAGATGAGCCCTCAGAATCAAATCCTCTGGTGGGCACAATGTTTTTCAATCTGAAACAGCTTCTCAGTGGAAGTTGTATTTCACCACAGCCATATTCTTTAGCTCGGTGAAAGGACTGGCATAGAGGGAAACCGTATCACTGTACTCCGGCTGTCATTTCTCCGTCACCAGGTTCCGCCCATTGTCACACACGACCATGCCTGGCTGTATGTTCAGCGGTGAGAGCCACAGTTCAGGCTGCTGTGTTACAGCTTTCAATGACTCTGCAGCGCTGGGCGGTTTGTCAATTAACCATTAAGCATGTTATCTTCAGCACAGCCTGTTGCCGCTTGGCCAAGGCAGAGCTGCAGTGCTGTCAGCTTGTGACTGATGTGGTCATTTTGGAGATGGAGGAGGAGGTGCAGGAGCTGAACAATGTGATTACATTGAGGTTAAATTGGTGACGCTGTTTTTTATACTAAAGAAAGTTCCTATTGTTTTGTTTTTTTTACGTTATTTTTTTAAGACAAATGCATTCACTGGGAAATGTCATTTTAACATTTTACAACTTTATCTGGCTGGCAGTGTGGTCTCTGACACATCATCAGACACATCGTGTTTTATTTATGATGGAGGGACTCTGAAAGTCATAAAGCCTATTTTTATAGGGCCATCAGATGGCCCTTACTATTCTTAAAAGGCCAGCAGTCGGCCCTCGCTATTGTTAGAGAGCCATCAGCCGGCTATGCTTTGTTGTTCCCATTATTAACAAGTGGGTCACCTATACTGTTATTGCGTATCCGGTGACTGCAAGGGCTGCCAAAAATTTGGACGCAACCCAATACCCCTTTGAAGAGACATAGAGGAGGGTCTCAGTAAAAAAAAATGTTCCCATTATAAAGGAGCGGGTCTCCTATAGTGGTAATGCCCATGCTGTGACTGCAAGGGCTGACCAATTTTAGGAAAAATCCCACTAAGAATTTAAAGACACACAGAGCAGGGCCACAGTAACAAGGTACGACATGTTCCCATTAGAAAGGAGAGGGTCTGCTATATAGTTATAGGGTATGCAGTGAGTCAAACGGCTGACCAATTTTAGGAAAACCCCACTAAGAAATTAAAGACACACAGAGCAGGGCCACAGTAACAAGTACGACATGTTCCCATTAGAAAGGAGAGGGTCTGCTATATAGTTATAGGGTATGCAGTGAGTCCAATGGCTGACCAAATTTAGGAAAAACCCCACTAACAATTTAAAGAGACACAGAGCAGGGCCACAGTAACGACAAATTCCCATTAGACAGGAGAGAGTCTCCCGCCCTTGTTCATTTTTATGAGTCAGCCTGTCAGCATTTTCAGTTGATAGGCGGATGCGCTTATCCGTTATAATTCCACCAGCGGCACTAAAAACCCACTCTACTAAAACGCTGGCTTCAGGGCAGGCCAGGACCTCCAAGGCATAGAGAGCCAGTTCATTCCACGTATCCAGCTTAGATACCCAATAATTATAAGGCACAGAGGAATCACGGAGGACGTTTGTACGGTCGGCAAGGTACTCCCTCAGCATCTTCCCAAACTTTGCACTCCTTGTGAGAGTACCCTGTGCCTCAGGGCCTGTGCAATGGGAGGGGCTGAGAAAACTCTCCCAGAACTTTGACAGTGTTCCCCTGCCTCTGCTGAATTGAAGTTGTGTCTCTCTTGCCTGTACTCCTTGGTTGTCCAACGAAGTGTGCCATCTGCCGCCAGGGTTTTCAGATGGGAATTTTTTTTAATAGTTCCGCAACAAGGACCTTCTAGTACAGCCCCATTTTTGTAGACCTGTCCGCCTCAGGAATAAGAGATATAAAGTTCTTGTAGCGTGGGTCTAGAAGTGTCACCAACCAGTAATGACTGTCACTAGTATTGAGCGATACCTTCCGATATCAGGAAATATCGTATCGGATTGGATCGGGCCGATACCCAAAAAGTATCGGATATCGCCGATTCCGATACCGGAAACCAATGCAAGTCAATGGGACACAAATATCGGAATGAAAATAAACCCTTTCTTTCCTTGTAGGTTAATTCTACATGAAGTAAAACAACTAAGAATAATGTAGAATGACATGAAAAGCCGGCAATTCATCAGCGGCATTCACCGGTACCCGACAATTTACAACAGAAAGAATAGAGCTTCACACATAGATTAGATAGAAACATGTCAGTCACATATATATGAAGTACAGTGACAGTGTTGCTTACTGTACTTGTCATTTAGTGTAAAGGATTTATTTAAAAAAATATTAGTGTTTTCGTGCACCGTCTCTTTAAGAAAGCCGGCCGGCAATTCAGCATCTGTACCCGACAATTTAGAATAGAAAGAATAGAGCATCACATATAGATTAGATAGATAGAAACATGTCAGTCAGATATATAATAAGTACAGTGATAGTGTTGGTTACTGTACTTGTCATTTAGTGTTAAAATAAAGGATTTATTTAAAAAAAAATTGGCGTGGGGTTCCCCTTAATTTTAGGCTCTAGCGGAGGTTAAGCAGACAGCTGGGGCAAATGTTTGAAGCCTGGGAAGGGGGTAATACCCACGGAGCTTCCCAGGCTACTAATATCAGCCCCCAGCTGAATACCTAGCCTTTACTAGCTATTAAAATGGGGGAACCCCCCCCCAAAAAATAACGTGGGGTCCCCCCTAATTTAATAGCTAGCAAAGGCTAGGCAGACAGCTGGGGGCTGATTTTAATAGCCCAGGAAGGGTGCCATGAATATTGGCCGTCAGCCGCCCCAGAAATGGCGCATCCATAGGATGCGCCAATTCTGGCACTTAGCCTCGCTCTTCCCACTGCCCTGTAGCGGTGGCAGTGGGGTAATAGGGCTGGGGTTGATGTCCGCTTATAATGCCAGCTGACATCAAGCCCAGGTTAGTAATGGAGAGGCGTCTATAAGACACCCCCATTACTAACCCCATAGTCAAAGTTAAAGAAAAACACAAACACCCAGAATAAAGTCCTTTAATTGAAATAAACACACAATTCTTTATTGTTCTAAATTAAACCATACTTACCATCACGCCCATTCCAGCTGAAGCCAACGATCTCCTGCAATAAAAATAAAATAATAATGCAACCTCATCCTTACCTTTCCATGGTTCCCACGATGGCTCCAGCTCTGCTACATCGAGATGACAGGCTGGACCGCAGCAGAACGCTGCCATCCAGCCTGTCATCCCGCAGACACTAAGAAGCGCAGGCATGCTTGCGCTCCTCAGTGTCTCTCTGTGACGTCATCCAGATGAGCAGAGTTCATGTCCAATGAACTCAGCTCACCTCATGCACGTCACTGACAGCGTGGGAAAATTCTCCTGCACTCAGCGCTTCAGCGTGAGAATTCTCCCACGCTGTCAGTGACATACACGAGGTGAGCTGAGTTCATTGGACATGACCTCACCTCATGCACGTCACTGACAGCGTGGGAAAATTCTCCTGCACTCAGCGCTTCAGCGTGAGAATTTTCCCACGCTGTCAGTGACGTGCATGAGGTGAGCTGAGTTCATTGGACATGACCTCGGCTCATCTTTATGCCGTCACAGAGAGACACTGAGGAGCGCAAGCATGCCTGCGCTTCTTAGTGTCTGCGGGATGACAGGCTGGATGGCAGCGTTCTGCTGCGGTCCAGCCTGTCATCTCGATGTAGCAGAGCTGGAGCCATCGTGGGAACCATGGAAAGGTAAGGATGAGGTTGCATTATTATTTTATTTTTATTGCAGGAGATCGTTGGCTTCAGCTGGAATGGGCGTGATGGTAAGTATGGTTTAATTTAGAACAATAAAGAATTGTGTGTTTATTTCAATTAAAGGACTTTATTCTGGGTGTTGTGTTTTCTAAAATACTTTACTAGAAATTCATGGTGGTCATGTCTAATATTGGCGTGACCCCATGAATTTCGGGCTTAGGGCCAGCTGATAATGCCAAGCTGGCCTTAACCCCCTTATTACCCAGTGAGCCACCGCACCAGGGCCCTGGATGAGTTGGGTACAGCGCCAGAAGATGGCGCTTCTATGAACGCGCCATTTTCTGGGGCGGCTGCGGACTGCAATTTTCAGCGGGGGTGGCCCAGAAAGCTTGGGTCTCCCTGCGCTGCAGATTCCAGCCCCCAGCTGCCTAGTTGTACCTGGCTGGGCACAAAAATAGGGCGAAGCCCCACGCATTTTTTTTTTTTTAATTATTTCATGAAATTCATGGAATAATTAAGAAAAAAAGGGCTTCCCTATATTGTTGTGTCCGGCTAGGTACAAATAGGCAGCTGGTGGTTGGGGGCAGCCCGTTCCTGCCTGCTGTACCTGGCTGGACACAAATATAGGGCGAAGCCCCACATAAATTTTTTTTAATTATTTCATGAATTTCATGAAATAATTAAAAAAAAAAAAAAAAAAAAAACGTGGAGCTTCTCCCTATTTTTGTGTCCAGCCAGGTACAACTAGGCAGCTGGGGGCTGGAATCTGCAGCGCAGGGAGGCCCAAGCTTTCTGGGCCCCACCCGCTGCAAATTGCAGTCCGCAGCCGCCCCGGAAAATGGCGCGTTCATAGAAGCTGGATGCTGTACCTGGCTGGCATACAAAAATATAGCGAAGCCCATGTCAAAAGTTTTGGGAAAAATTAATTAAAAAATAAATAATAATTTAGGGACTGCATCTTTATTAACTCCTCAAATGTCATTTAGTGTTAAAATAAAGGATTTATTTAAAAAAAAAAATGGCGTGGGATCCCCCATAATTTTAGTCTCTAGCGGAGGTTAAGCAGACGGCTGGGGCAGATGTTTGAAGCCTGGGAAGGGGGTAAAACCCACGGAGCTTCCCAGGCTACTAATATCAGCCCCCAGCTGAATACCTAGCCTTTACTAGCTATTAAAATGGGGGACCCCCCCCAACAAAATGACGTGGGGTCCCCCCTATTTTAATAGCTAGCAAAGGCTAGGCAGACAGCTGGGGGCTGATATTAATAGCCCAGGAAGGGTGCCATGAATATTGGCCCCCTCCCAGGCTAGAAACACCAGCCGTCAGCCGCCCCAGAAATGGCGCATCCATAGGATGCGCCAATTCTGGCACTTAGCCTCGCTCTTCCACGCTGCCCTGGTGCGGTGGCAGGGGGTAATAGTGGTGGGGTTCATGTCAGCGCCAGCTGCCATGAAGCCCAGGTTAGTAATGATGGGCGTCTATAAGACACCCCCATTACTAACCTACAAAGTGTTAAAAAGAAAAAACACACTACACCCAGAAAAAAATAATTTATTTGAAATAAAACACACCATTTTATTTAATTCTTAGTTTACTAAAAATAATAGTTACCTGTCCACGTTCCTGCGCTGATCTCCCATGCACAGCTGTCACATCTGGAGATGGTGACAGCTGTCATGGCTGCTGTAAGCTCACGCTGCCGGGAACACGTCCGCTCCCGGCAGCGGGAGCCGCTGACTGAGGTCACCGGAGTGCATTCAGGCAGCGCAGGTCCGGAGACCTCCTTTACGGCACTGCTGTACCGTGGGAATTTCTCACGATACAGCAGGGTCGTAAAGGAGCTAACCGGAGCAGCGCTGCCTGAACTCCGGTGAACCCTTACGGCCCCGTCATTCTAGCGGCGGCAGCGGTTCAGAGCGGTCACATTCTATGTGGCCGCTCTGAACTGGAGATCTTCGTGGGACACTCGTGGACTACTACGGAGGGGTAAGGATAAGGTTGTGGTTTATTATTTTATATTTTATTACAGGAGATCGATGGCTTCGGGGAATTAGGTGTCTAGGTGAGTATAGGTGTAGTTTTTTATTTTTTACTTTATTTTAGGTGGCGATCGGCGGGGACAGGTAATGTATAAACTAATTTATTTTAGGTAACCACTGGCCACCAATGACATGTATTTAAAATTTATTGGGGCACAGTAGGGCAATTTAAATAGCAGGATCAGTCTGATGGGAACTACTGCTCCCATCGAGCTGATCCTGCTGGCACGAGTGGACTGGGGACAGACATAGGCCGATGGGAGTAGTAGTGTCACATCGGCCTATGTCTGCCTGCACGCACAGACACCCCGCACACACACGCAGACATCGCACACACACTAATCATGACTGGTCTGATGGTCTGGGAGGTGAGGCTGACCTGTGCGGCCGTGGGAAAGTTCATGTGAGTTCATGCAGTCAAGCATGAACTCACATGAACCCTCTGAGGGCACCGCGGCTACTTCAAATGAACAGCTGATCGGCATCACCTGATACCTCAGCTGTTCATTTGAAATAACCGGCGGGAAAGCGCAGCACAGAACGGGAAAGCCGGCGGTGAAGTCTTTTCACTGCCGGGTTCCCCGCCCGGGTCCTTCGCTCCTTGGTGCTGCGCTCCCCGCCCGGTCCTAATTTACGATTGGGATTGGAGGTGGCGAGGGGAGCGGAGGATCGGGGTGGGAGGCTGCGGGGAAGCAGTATGGGGCTGTGTGATTGTTTAAAAGCCGGCGGCTTTTTACCGCGCGCCGGCTTTTAAACAATCAGGAGAATTCTCCCCCGCTGGGATAGCATTCTGATGACAGGCTGGATCGCGCTGCCATCCAACTTGTCATCCTTCACAGACACTGCAGAGCGCAGGCATTATGGGAACTTCCGATTCCGGTATTCGATATTGTAAAAGTATCGGAATTAAGTATCGGAATTCCGATACCGCGAATATCGGCCGATACCCGATATTTCAGTATCGGAATGCTCAACACTAACTGTCACCCAAAATTTTGAGAACGCGAGGGTCATGGGAAATGCAGCATAAAATAAACTCAGCCTTGCGTGCCAAACTACTAACAGGCAAGACTTCCATGTCCTCACCAAGAGGATGACTGACCATGCTCTCCTTCTCCTCCTCTCTGTCCTGTGGCCATCCACGTGGAACAGACTGTATGACAGCTGTGCAAGTAGTACTGTCTATAGTGCATGAAACTAGCTCCTGTCCTTCCTCCTCCTCATTGTCACCCAATCCACATTGGGATGAGGTGAGGCTGGGCTGTGTGTAATCACCCTGTATGGTTCCTTGCTCCATCTGCAATGCATCCTCTTTGATTGTGAGCAGAGAGCATTTGAGAAGACAGAGAAGCGGGATAGTGACGCTAAGTATTGCGTCATCGCCGCTCACCATCTTGGTGGAGTCCTCAAAGTTTTGGAGGATGGTACATATGTCTGACATCCATGTCCACTCCTGAAGTCTTATGTGTGGAGTCTGAACTGAATACCGACGGCCTTGTTGATGCTGGTACTCAACAACTGTCTTCTTCTGCTCACAAATCCTTCCCAACATCTGCAGTGTAGAGTTCCAACGCGTGGGGACATCACACATCAGTCTGTGAGACGGAAGCTGCGAACGCTGCTGAAACACGGCAAGGGCGGCGGACTCTGTACCTGACTTTCTAAAATGGGCACACAGGTGGCGTACTTTAACAAGCAGATCCGGCAGCTCTGGGTAGGATTTGAGAAACCGCTGAACCACGAGGCTAAGCACATGGGCCAGGCATGGTACCTGTGTGAGCTCACCTCGCCTCAGAGCCGCCACCAGGTTCTGGCCATTGTCACACATGACCATGCCTGGCTGTAGGTTCAGCGGTGTGAGCTGTCCACAGCTCTTCAGCATTGTGCGGTTTGTCACCTAAGCATATTCGCTTCAGCACAGCCTGTTGCTGCTTGGCTGAGGCAGTGCTGCAGTGCTTCCAGCTTGTGACTGATGTGGTAATTTCGGAGATGGAAGCTGAAGAGGAGGAGGAGGCTGAGGTGCAGGAGCTGTAGACCATGGGGGCAACCCTGATTGACCTAGGGCCCGCAATCCTTGGCGTCGGGAGGACGTGTTCAGTCCCAAGGTCCGACTGGGCCCCGGATTCCACTATGCTAACCCAGTGTGCCATCAGCGAGATGTACCATCCCTGCCCACAAGCACTTGTCCACGTGTCTGTGGTTAGGTGGACTTTCCCGGTAACTGCGTTGTTGAGGGCACGGCTAATGTTTTGGGACACGTGCTTGTGTAATGCGGGGACGGCACACCTATAGAAATAGTGGCGGTTGGGGTCAGAGTACCGAGGAACAGCCGCCGCCATCAGGTTGCGGAATGCTTCCGTTTCCACAAGCCTAAAAGGCAACATTTTGAGTGCAAGCAGTCGTGAAATGTGAGAATTTAGTTGTGTGGCCTGTGGGGCTTTGGCTGCATATTTGCTCTTGCGTTCCAAGGACTGGGGTATGGACAACTGAACGCTGCGCTGGGACAAGGACCTGGACGTGCTTCCTGATGCTGCTACTTGAGCGTGTTCAATGACAGGTGCAGGGGAGGAGGCATCTTCGCATGCACCATGGACAGGGATTGGCTTGCATGCACAACAGCGGAAGAATGGTGCCACCTGCAAACACTGTTTCTGGACCCTGGGGTTCGGCCCACAAAGTCGGGTGCTTTGCTGCCATGTGCCTGATCATGCTGGTGGTGGTCAGGCTGGTTTTTTTGCCACCCCTGCTGATGTTGGCCTGGCAGGTGGTGCAAATGGCCTTTTTGGGGTTAGCGGCAGAGTCTTTAAAAAACAACCAGACTCGGGAAGACCTAACAGTTATACTGGCAACTTCCTTTGTGTTGGAGTTATGGGGAACGGTTGCCTGCCTTCTGTCTGCGGCCACCACACTGCTTCTTCCTGCCTGTTGGGGTGCTCTGCCTCCCTACCCCTGTGTGCTGCTGTCCACCACCTCGTCTTCCACTTCCGTACCCTGGCCCTCCTCCTGACTTTTTGGCAATTGTGTCTCATCATCGTCCACCTATTGTGACACTTTCCCAGCGTCGCCTATGTGTGACCGTGGCTGTGCAAATATTTGGGCATCGCTGCCCGCGATCTCCTCTTGCCCCACTTCAAGTTGACCGGGCGAGAGGCCCGAATCTATAAATGGAAAAGTGAACAGCTATTCAGAGTGTCCAAGTGTGGGATCAGTTGTCTCCAGGCACTCGGCATGGTGGGAGGAAGGAGGATCAGGGTGAGGAATATGCGGTCCAGACTCACGGCTACTGAGACTTGACCGTGTGGAAGACAGGGTGGTGGTGGTGGTGGTGGCTAAGTGACTGGAAGCATTATCCACTATCCAACCAACAACCTTTTGACACTGCTCTGGGTTCAATAGTGGTGTGCTGCGGTCCCCTAGGAATTGTGACAGGAAGGTCAGGCAAGAAGATGTGGGTGTTTGTTGTGGCACAATTTCGGCTTGCCCACGGCCTTGTCCTCAGCCTCTGCATGCACCATCACGTCCAGTTCCCCGTCCCTTGCCACGTGCCTTGCCCATTTTAAATTGAGGACAGTATCTTCCACGCTCACAACAAATGACTGAGTTTGGAGCGAACTTATATGTGATCCGTGTGATGGAGAAAACAGGGTTTTAAATACCTGGCCTGTAGGTAAGTAGTTTGAACAGCAAACTGGTGTGAATTGACACACTGACACACTAAAGGAAATTTTTAATGGAGGCCAGAAATGGCAGTATTTTCTGACAACGTATATGTGATCCGTGTGACGGAGAAAACACAGTTTGAAATAGCTGGATTTCTAGCGCTGTAATATGGAAAGGACCTGGCTGTATTCTGCAGTGCCAACAAGCAAATGGCGCAGAAAAACGGTGTTCTCTGGATTGCGTTTTAAGCAAATAATGAGGATTAAGATCCAAAGAAAAGTATTCCTGGCCCCTGAGACCTGGGCCTTTGTATAGAAATATCTAACAGCAGCAGAAGGCAGAACTGGAATGGAGCCTCTTGTGCTATGTGCACTGCAGTCTGCTATATACACTGCCTGCCTATATACACTGCCTGCCTGATATCTCTGCAGATGGATTAGTTAGCCCCCAAAAGGACTGTTTGTTAAGATGGATATGTGTAATGTACGGTTTTTCTCCCTACACTACCTAATACACGATCAGATCTCTCCCTAGCTCAGCAGCACTTCTCCGTACTCTGCCTGATTCCAGAGTGTCTGTGATGAGCATGACGGCGCCAGGTCTGATATAAACCTGATGATGCTGTGCGGCCAGCCAATCACTGTAATGCCACAATAAACATGGCTGCGGCATTACAGTGAGTGGCAGGCAATCCCTGCATGCTCGCTCATCACTATAGAGGACATCTCAGGGTGCCAAGGGAGGGTGGTTCACTGTGATCGAGTGGGGTTGGTGATACCAGAAAAACTGTTAGTGAAGGTGCAAGAGGCGAGGAACAAATGGAAGAGGAAGAGGTGATGGGCGAGCAACAGTCAGAAGATGAAGAGAATAATCATCCCCTCTCTGTTCGTGTTTGGAGGGAGGGAACGGAGAAAACAAGCATCAGAGTTACCCAGCCACCAACACAGCATGAGCTTGAACCTCGTGGAAGAGCCCAACATATGAGTGCCTTCTTGCTGCACTATCTGCAACATGATCCCGTATAGTTAGGATTCGGGGGTTGCCACTCTGATACATCCACGTTATAAGAGTCAATTTCGCCAGATGCTTCCCTCCCTGGAAAGGGACCCGCGAATGCTGGAGTATCGAAACACACTTTTACACAACCTTAAGATAGGTTTTCCCCAAGACCGCAATGAGGCACACTAGTGCATCGCAGCTCTACACTACCACTTTCATCAAGGCCAAAATATTAGCAGTAGTAGTGTTAGTGGCAGAAGCAATTTCTCTGAGTCCTTTCACACATTTTTTAGACCAGCTTGTGCACCAGCACAACAGAGTACAAGTCTGACACGTGGTAAACGACTGGAGAGGATGGTGCACTCCTGATTGAGTTTACATCTGCTGGGTTGTCTGTAGTGGAAGAGGTGTCGGGCCCCATTATACTGCTTCTACTCTACTGAAATTGATGCCACTTTGGTGGTTTTAGGCCCTAATTTTTTTAAATGTGAACACTCCTGATTGAGTCTCCATCTATTGGGTTGACTGTAGTGGAAGTGTTGTCGTTCCTAATTCTACAATTTCTACTGTACTGAAATTGATGTCACTTTGGTGGTGTCTGCCACTAATTTTTGGAAATGTGGAGAATCCTGATTGGATCGCCATCTATTGGGTTGGCTGTTGTGGAAGCGGTTTTGTTCTCCTTTACAATAGTTATACTCTAGTGATATTGATGCCACTTCGGTGGTGTAAGGCCCTAATTTAGGGAAATGTGAACACTCCTGGTTAGGTCTCAATCTCCTGAGTTGGCTGTAGTGGAAGAGGTGTCGTTGCTAATTACACTATTTCTACTGTAGTGAAATTGATACTACTTTGCTGGTGTCTGCCACAAATTTTTGGAACTGTGGAGAATCCACATTGGGTCTCCATCTTCTGGGTTGACTGTAGTGGAAGAGGTCTCGATCAGGCCTGTGGAGTCGGTAAGCCAAACGTCCGACTCCAACTCCCGACTCCTCAATTTTCATGACACCGACTCCTTCATACATGGCTCATCGTTTAAGTGATAAATTTACTGTAGCACAGATTCATCTCAGCTAAAAGTCTAAACCCTTAGATCAGGAATAGGACAGACATTTCATAACTTTCCCAAATTATTATGAAAAAAATATTCCACACAAACTGCATTGAACTACTGTACCCAATTTATCATATATTTTAGGAGTTGGAGTCGGTCCATTTTATACCGATTCTGACTACACCAAAATGGACACCAACCACAACTCCAACTCCACAGCCCTGGTGTCGGTCCTAATTACACTATTTCTACTGTAGTGAAATTGATGCCACTTCACTGGTGTCTGCCACAAATTTTTGGAATTGTGGAGAATCCTGATTGGGTCTCCATCTACTGGGTTGGCTGAAGTGGAAGAGTTGTTGTTCCTAATTCTACAATTTCTACTGTACTGAAATTGATGCCACTTTGCTGGTGTCTGCCACTAATTTTTGGAAATGTGGAGAATCCTGATTGGATCCCCATCTATTGGGTTGGCTGTTGTGGAAGCGGTTTTGTTCTCCTTTACAATAGTTATACTCTAGTGATATTGATGCCACTTCGGTGGTGTAAGGCCCTAATTTAGGGAAACGTGAACACTCCTGGTTAGGTCTCAATCTCCTGAGTTGGCTGTAGTGGAAGAGGTGTCGTTGCTAATTACACTGTTTCTACTGTAGTGAAATTGATGCTACTTTGCTGGTGTCTGCCACTAATTTTTGGAACTGTGGAGAATCCACATTGGGTCTCCATCTTCTGGGTTGGCTGTAGTGGAAGAGGTGTCGATCAGGCCTGTGGAGTCGGTAAGCCAAACGTCCGACTCCAACTCCCGACTCCTCAATTTTCATGACACCGACTCCAACTCCTTCATACATGGCTCATCGTTTAAGTGATAAATTTACTGTAGCACAGATTCATCTCAGCTAAAAGTCTAAACCCTTAGATCAGGAATAGGACAGACATTTCATAACTTTCCCAAATTATTATGAAAAAAATATTCCACACAAACTGCATTGAACTACTGTACCCAATTTATCATATATTTTAGGAGTTGGAGTCGGTCCATTTTATACCTATTCTGACTACACCAAAATGGACACCAACCACAACTCCAACTCCACAGCCCTGGTGTCGGTCCTAATTACACTATTTCTACTGTAGTGAAATTGATGCCACTTCACTGGTGTCTGCCACAAATTTTTGGAATTGTGGAGAATCCTGATTGGGTCTCCATCTACTGGGTTGGCTGAAGTGGAAGAGTTGTTGTTCCTAATTCTACAATTTCTACTGTACTGAAATTGATGCCACTTTGCTGGTGTCTGCCACTAATTTTTGGAAATGTGGAGAATCCTGATTGGGTCTCCATCTATTGGGTTGGCTATAGTGGAAGAGGATTTGGTCTCCATTAAATTACTTCTACTCTGATGAAATTGATGCCACTTTGGTGGTGTTAGGCCCTAATTTAGGGAAATGTGAACACTCCTGATTGAGTCTCCATCTTCTGGGTTGGCTGTAGTGGAATAGGTGTTGGTCCCCATTATAATAGTTATACTATAGTTGAAATTAATTCTTTGGTGTAGATATTGTTCTCACAGGGGTACACTTAATAAAATAGAAATTGGTTTTCTTTCTATCGTGGAATATAAAACAGGCTATATTTTATCTTTTAATTCTTTGGTGCAGATATTGTGATACATAGACATGAAAAATGCAAAATTGGTATAGAAAGCAGTCTATATCTGAGCTTAAAATTCTTTGGGGCAAATATTGTTCTCCATACAGGGGGAAAATAAAAAAAAGTTGTGTCCGAGCAGTTTTTTGACCCACGTCTCTAGACATTAACCCCTGGGTGGGGGAGGAGATCCTGAAGAGACTGATACCTGAGGGTAACCTGGACTGTACTGTGCTGTCAGGGCAAGAAGAGGAGGAGGGTGACTGTCAGGGTGAGGAATGGGATAACACATTGGATTATGTTGATGTTGTGAATCCCACTTGGTGTAAACCCAGAGGCATGCAGCTGAGTAGCTCATCTGAGGAGGTGGAGAAGGAGGAAGACAAGGTTACATTGCCTCCTACGGCGCAAACACGGAGTGATGCCACTGCGACGAGCACTGCATCCTTAGCCACAACTGTTGCTATGGCCAGTCGCAGGTCTGCAGCTCGCAGGGACGGCAAGGGTTGCCTAGCCTGGGCCTTTTTTGAAATGATGAGCCAACTCACGTTATATGCAAACTTTGCAAGAAAAAACTCAGTAGAGGGAAACAGTGCAATAATTTGACTACTAAATGCATGAACCTTCACATGCGCAATCAACATGCTTTACACTGGCAATTTCGCTGCGATAAAATGCAGACCTCAACAACCATCAGCCGTCCCATCAATCGCATCTGCTGCTTCTTCCTCCTCCTCTTTACCATGCCAAGTAGTGTCACGCAGGTCTCTGACCGCAGAACCTCCGATTCTTTATCCGCTTCAGCTAGGCTGAGTGAGGGCCCGTCCGCTGTAACGGAAGCGGACATACCTGCTGTGTTTGTTTCACCGAGGACACCACGTTTCTCAATCCACCATAACATCTCCGGCTGCACCTCACTCACGGTGTAGCAGTTTGTCCGGTTCACCGTACTCCGCCCTCTCTCAGCAATGCAGCCAGCCCTCGGTCCCATAGTTATGGTCACGTAAAAGATTGTTTCCTCCTACACATGACAAAGCTAAGAGATTTAACTCCACCATCTCAAATTACTTGGCCACAAAAATAATGGTGTCAGGCCCTCATTTTTTGAAATGTGAACACTTCTGGTTGGGTCTCCATCTGCTGGTTTGGCTGTATTGAAAAAGTTGTCTGTTGCCATTATACTAGTGAAATTAATTCTTTGGTGCAGATATTGTTGTCACATGGGTACACATGATATAATCGAAATTGTTTTTTTTAGTACCATGGTATATAAAGCAGGCTATATTTCATCTTCTAATTATTTGGTGCTGATATTGTTCTCCATACAGGGGTACACATTAGTAATGAGAGAGCACTAAATATGCTCAACTTAGTGGTTCAGCGGTTTCTCAAAATCTACCCAGATCTGCCAGAGCTGCTTGTGAAAGTACAACACGTGTGTGCCCATTTCAGAAAGTCTGCTACAGCTTCCGCCACCCTGGCAGCAGCGTTTGCCGCTACCAGCTCACCAACTTTTGTGCAATGTTGCCACATGTTGGAAATCAACGTGGCAGATGTTGGGAAGGATTTGTGAGAAGCAGAGGGCAGTTGTTGAGTACCAGCTTCAACATGCCTGTTGGAATTCAGGTCAGCCTCCGCACATAAGAGCTGTTGAGTGGGCATGGATGTTTGACATCTGTGCCGTCCTCCAAAACTTTGAGGACTCCACCAAGTTGGTGTGCAGCGATGACACCATTATTAGCGTCACCATCCTGCTTCTCTGTCTACTGAAACGCTCGCTGCTCACAGTTAAAGAGGAGGCATTGCAGGCGGAATAAGGAAATATACAGGGTGATACTACACAGCCCAGGCTCATCTCAACGCGGATTGGGTGATGAGGAGGAGAACATAGACAGTCGTTCTCTTGGTGAGGACAGGAAAGTCTTGGCTGTCTTGGAAGTCTTGATACCCCTCTTTCAGTCTGTGGGAAAGCTGTATGAGTTTCACTTAATGATGACCTCGAGTGACCTAAACCGTGGCTTTGCTTATGCAAGTTATTTCTCAAAACGCATTGCAGATCAGGCCATTGCCCAACTCTGTTGTCATGAAATTCAAGGCGCAAAGAAAGATCTTTGTGTGTCGAAGCACCACCGAGAAGTGTGAGTTGATGTTGGACGGGCTGTCATTGCTTAGGGAACAAGCTGCATTAGAGGGCTTTCCTGGAGAAATGACAGCCGGAGTAGATACGGTTTCCCTCTATACCAGTCCTTTCACTGAGGTAAAGAATATGGCTGAGGAGAAATACAACTGTCACCGAGAAGCAGTGTAAGACTGAAGAACATTGGGCCCACCAGAGGATTTGTTTCTGACGGACCACCTTTCTCCCCCGCTCAAGAACCCCATAGCAGCTGCAAGGTTTGCACTATGAACTCTCCTGAAGGAGAAGCTAGGGCCTATCGGACGAGTCTCTGGTTCTCTGGTGGGCCCGTCCAACCCTGCTGAGAAGCAGCCGTGGCTAAGAAAAGTCTGTGTGAAGGTTCCCGCACACACTATGGCTGTTTTTTTTTTTACTGTGGACTGGCTAGAGCAATCTATAATATCCTTTCACTTGCTCCCAATTGCCCAGCGTATCCAGTTCAAACTACTAATACTGACCTACAAAGCCATCCATAACCTTTCTCCTCTATATATCTCTGAACTAATCTCCTGATATATTACCTTGCGTAATCTCCGGTCCTCCCAAGAACTCCTTCTCTCCTCCACACTTATTTGTCCCTCACCCAATCTCCTCCAAGACTTCTACCAAATATCCCCCATCCTCTGGAATTCTGTGCCCCAACACGTCCGTTTAGCCACTACATTCGGATCCTTAAGACAGAACCTGAAAACCCATCTCTTCAAGACAGCCTACAGCCTGCCATTGCTTTTCTGCCACCTTAACACCACCGGAGCTAATGCAACTCCACAATCTACTGTCTCCTTCCCCACCATCCTGTAGAATGTAAGGCCGGAAGTGCAGGGTCTATAAGACTTAAGATGCAATCTGGCACCTTGGCAAAGCCCAGTTATGTTCTCCCTCTGATATCTAACAATAACAAACAGGTCTTGCTGGAGAAACTTGCACCTACTGCCACTCAGCGTCTTCAGCTCCTTTGTGAGATACTAATGTTTGGGCAGCCAGTCTACCAAATAAAATTCCTGAGGTACGGAAATTGTGGATGGCTTCGCTTTTGGTACTGGGTGCAAATACCAAACCATGGCGTGCCATTCACTGGATATTCCTGGCTGGTTAGAGACCAGCTAATTCCCACAGAAAAGTACCAGCAAGCTAAGGAGATAGTGGCCTCTGTCATCATGAAGGAGTTTGCTCGTTGTCTAGTAGTCTGGTTTTTATACTAAAGATCTTGCCCATTTTTATAGTTTTAAGTGAGCACACAGAGACCGTGGTTTCTGCAGCAGTGCATTCAGGCCGGGATAGTGGCGGAGAAATTGCTGTACCATCAGGTTGAGGATGCGAGCCATGCAAGGCACGTGTGTGAGGTTACCCCGGCGTAGGGCCGCCACCAGGTTTGCACCGTTATCGCACAAGGCCTTCCCTTGCTCCAGGTTCAGTAGAGAAAGCCATTGCTCAAACTCGGCCTGGAGAGCTGTCCACAACTCTTCAGCTGTATTGACTGTGATCTCCAAGGCATATTAATTTTAACACTGCCTGATTGCGCTGAGCCCTGACTGCGCAGTACAGAGGTGGGATGATTCTCTCTGCACTGTTGGAACGTATGTCTCATTAAGGCAGAGGTTGAGGGCGCAGGTGGAGGCCCTAGAGAAGGTGAAGGATGCAGAAGCACTGGAGGAAGTGTTAGATACAGAGGTTTGGCCTTGGGGATTCCAACACTTGCTGTGTAGTGACACCTTGGTGTCTAGTGGTTTAGTTCTCCAACCCTGTTTAGTATGTTAGTTCTCCAACCCCTGTTGTCTATTAGTTTGGTTCTCCATCTTCTGGTGTCTAGTGGTTTAGTTCTCCATCCCCTGGTGTGTATTTATTTTGTTCTCCAACCCATCCATGCCCACCCCCAGGGGTTAACGTCCAGTAACGAGGGTTTGGATTCTTCTTGGACACAACTTCATCTGGGCCCAGATCAACTGAAAAAAGTTTTGGGCATCGCTACACATGCTTTCCCCCTCTTGAGCCTGTGAAGCTTTGGATCAGACCTCTGATGCCCCGGAATAGAATGTGTGAACAGCTCTGCAGACTCGCCCATTTGTGGTTCCCTACAGTCAGTTGGGCGGTTGGAATGTTGTGACGTTGGTGAAAACAAGAGTAATTGGGGTGACACCTCTGAGGGCTGTACTGTGTGTGATAAGGTGTAGGAAGAGGAGCAGAGGCCACTTTATGCAGTGCTTGTCATCTACTGGAGAACATGTTCTTCCTGGCCCTCATCTACAAAGCGTCCCGCTGTGCGACTGCCAAAGAAAGGGAGTGGAGTCCAGTAACAGAAGTTTTCAAAATGCTGCACAATTGCTCACTGCATCAAAACACACCTACTTCTCATCTCTCATATCATACGTGTCTCACAACCCTAAACAGCTATTCAGTACTTTCAAGTCTCTCCTCTGTCGACCAGCTCCCCCTCCCTCTCATCTCAGCTGAAGACGTAGCCTCATTCTTCAAGCAGAAGATTGACAACGTAGGGCAAAGCTTTTGCTTAAAGTCCCAACAGCGCCTCCTCAACTTTCCTCCTCCAAAACCAGCTGCTCCACCATCACGGAAGATCATCTTTACTCTCCAAATCACATCTCGCCACCTGTGAACTTGACCCAATACCATCCCACCTCATTCCAAACTGTACCACAGTCTTCATCCCAAGCCTAACCCTCTTCAACCTAACCACTAACAACTGGTGTCTTCCCCTCATGATTCAAACATACCTTAATCACACCCATCCTCAAAAAGCCCTCCCTTGACCCATCCTATGTCTGGCTATCACCCCATCTCACTTCTCCCCTATGCCTCCAAACTACTGGATCAACACGTCCATTTTGAACTGTCCTCCCACCTCTCCTCTTTGACCACTTACAATCTGGCTTCCGACCGCATCATTCCAATGAAACTGCCCTGACTAAAGTCACCAATGACCTACTAACTGCCAAATCCAAGCAACACTACTATGTCCTCCTCCTCCTAGACCTGTCACCTGCCTTCGACACAGTGGACCATTCCCTCTTACAAACTCTCATCTCTCGGCATTACAGACTTGGCCCTATCTCCTCATACCTAACAGACCGGACATTCAGTGTCTCCCACACACCACCTCCTCATCTCACCCCCTATGTGTTGGTGTTCCCCAAGGTTCAGTTCTAGGACCCCTGCTCTTCTTCATCTACACCTTCGGCCTGGGACAGCTCATAGCATACAGGCGATACTGAAAGCCGTGAGACTGATGACACACGATCTACCTTTCTAGACCTGATGTCACCTCCTTACTAACCAGAATCCCACAATGTGTGTCCTCTATTTCATCTTTTTTCTCTGCTAGATTTGTAAAACTTAACATGGATAAAACCGAATGCATCATCTTTCCACCATCTCATTCACCCACCCAAATGACCTATCCATCAAAGTGAATGGCTGCTCACTCTCCCTAATCCCGCAAGATTGACTCTGATCTGTCCTTCAAACGCCCTTTCCACTTGCTGCTGACTCTAACTCCAAAATATCTTGGGGATCCGCACATTCCTCAACCGTGAATCTAGAAAAACACCAGTGCATACCCTCATCATCTCCCGCCTCGACTACTACAAGCTCCTGCTCTGTGGCCGCCTTTCTACCACTCTCGCACCCCTCCAATCTATCCTAAACTCT